>NC_081180.1:203871123-204218066 GCF_029867415.1 Vicia villosa | reverse complement strand
GTAGCACACAGATGCTCTGGATGAAGAGTCAGTTAGAAGATTATCAGATATTTGAGAGTAACATTCCTATATTCTGTGATAATACTTCTGCTATATGTTTATCTAAGAATCCTATTCTTCATTCAAAAGCTAAACATATTGAGATTAAACATCATTTCATAAGGGACTATGTTCAGAAGGGTGTTATATCTTTAAACTTTGTTGATACAGACCACCAATGGGCTGATATCTTTACAAAACCCCTGGCTGAAGATAGGTTTAAGTTCATTCTGAAGAACATCAGTATGGATTTATGCCCAGAATGAGAAGATGAGAAGTTCTCATGTATGAGTATCTTCTGAAATGAAAATGGATTATTTTTTATATATCAGAAGTTCTGATTGAAATCTTTTAGAAATTATGATTCGGTTATTACTAACGTTTCATTGTCTAAGTTGATTCAGAACCTCTTTTAAAGCAAAACAGCTGTTACATTTTTATCTCGGGATGGTAAACCTGTCGTTACTATTCATGGATAAGCGCGCGTGCAGTTGAAGGGACACCGACCATAGGTAACTGTGCTAGTCACCTCATTTGTCTTTATTATCTCTCCTCACGTCACGTAACATTAAATGCTTTTCATCATTCGTTTCATTTTATTTCTTTTTAAATACTCTTCAAACTCTTCTCTTTCCCTCTCATCTCTCTCTATCTCTTTGCATTCCTCATCAAGTTTTTTTTTCTCTCTCTGTTTTTCGTCTCTTGCTCAAACATTTTTTTTAAAAAAAAAAAAAAAAAAAAAAAAAATCCTAGCTCAAACCTAGCGTTCACCCAAAGCCTGTTGAAGATCTATGACTCAAAGGCGACAGATCTCTGCATATCTCGGGATGGCTCTCCTAATACCTCTCAAGTCAGACCTCTTCTTTGATGTTGTTATCAACTTTCACCCAAAGACAGAAGACTTTCTTGAGTTATGGGAGGAGGTTAAGAATGATATTCTTAACTTCTATGTTAAGGGAAAGCCCCGTTTGCAACATTAGCTCTCTGTCTGTGAACTGTCCCTCTCTTCCTCTTTGGTCACTTGGATCTCTCCTACAGTGGAGGTTCCAGTCTGGAAGACAAGAAGTCCTCAGGGATTCTTGATGGGTTGACACAGAGTGTGTCTTGCTAGGGTTTTGTTTTTAATTTTTTTAGTGATTTCCTCTTTGGAAATTCTTTTTTGTATTTGCTAGGAATGTTTCTCATCTTGTTAAACATAGGAACCTTTTGTAATATCTGTTGATTATCAATGAAAAGTTTCCTTGCTTTTACATTCCAGTGTTTTTATTTGTCGTTTTATGCATCTAATTCCTTTGAAATATTCTTTTTGATGTTATGACAAAAAGGGGGAGAAGATAAATGATAAATGATTTGATTAATCTATCAGTTGCTGGGTAAAGCTCCCACACATTCACTAACAAGAACTGCAAGTTCTATATGGTTTAAGTGTTTTGCAGGTATACTGAAGAGAATCTTCAAAGCAAACACAAGAAGCAAAACCATGGAAACTGAAGCAAGCTGAGTGCTGTCAAGCTTCAGAAATCAGAAGCAAGAAAGAAGAATGAATCAGAAGCACTGATAATAGAATTTGATCTATATTTGTCTATTTATTCTGACAAAATTCTATTTGCTCTGATACATATAATGTTATGGCTCTGATACATTATTTGCTCTGATACATTATTTCAGCCTATATGGCTCTGATTCATATAATGTGTTCAAATATACATTTTATGTTCTAACTCGTTCATGCTGACTTTTGTCGTTTAGTTTTTGTTCTGTAACATTTCAGGATGTAGAGATGCTCAGATGATGCTCTGGTACATTCAACAATGTTCTGATACAAATCTAGCATGAAGTGATGTTGGTAGAAATTCAAAGCTCTGAAGCTATCCGAGGGAAGCAGAAATCAGAAGCTGCGAATGTTCTAAAAGATCCAGAAAACTCAAGTTCTGAAGCTGTCCTGAATGGAAGCAGAAATCAGAAGCTGTGAATGTTCAGAAGATCAAAGAAATTCAAGTTCTGAAGCTGTCCTGAATGGAAGCAGAAATCAGAAGCTGTGAATGTTCAGAAGATCAAAGAAATTCAAGTTCTGAAGCTGTCCTAGATGGAAGCAGGAATCAGAAGCTGTGAGTGTTCTAGGGATCTAAGGAAATTCTAGTTCTGAAGCTGTCCTATGGAAGCAGAAGTCAGAAGCTATGAATTCTCTGAAGACAAGAAGCTTATATGATCGTCTCTACCGAAATAATCAGGGAAGTCTTTTATTAAAGTTCTTCGTGTATTTATTTCAGGGGGAGATTATTTATCTCAGGGGGAGATTGTTAATCTCAGGGGGAGACATATTCATATGCTTATGCTATAGCTGTGTAATTTGTCTTTTGCCGTCTATTCTTTCTGATCGCAAATTCATATCATTTATATATGTTTTTGTCATCATCAAAAAGGGGGAGATTGTTAGAACAAGATTTGTTCTGATCAATTATCTTAGTTTTGATGATAACAATAATATGAATTTTGCTTAAGATAATATGGTACTCTAATCCAATGCAATTTCCCTTTCAGGAAATATATATAAAGAGTACGCATAATTCAGCGCTCAGAAGCTTTGTCTCAAAGGGTTCAGCATGCAACATCAGAACATGGTCTGGCAAGACATCAGAAGATGGTCGAAGCAGAATCAGAACATGGGTCTATGGAAGCATCAGAAGAACATGAGATCAGAAGCACTGAAGCTCAGAAGATGGTATCACGCAACAGAAGCACTTCACGGTCAGAAGATCAGAAGATGCTATGCACCAAGCTGTTTGACTCTGATGATATTCAAACGTTATATTCACAAACATCAGATCAGAAGAAAGTACAAGTGGCAAGCTACGCTGACTGACACAAGGAACGTTAAAAGCTATTAAAGGCTACGTCAGTAGACACAGCGTGAACAAGGCTCGAGGTAGTTGACAAAAGCGTATAACATTAAATGCGATGCTGTACGGAACACGCAAAGCATTAAATGCATTCAACGGTCATCTTCTCCAACGCCTATAAATATGAAGTTCTGATGAGAAGCAAGGTTAACAATTCTGAATAAGATTATTCAAAAACACTTGCTGAAACGCTGTTCAAATCTAAACTCAGAATCTTCATCTTCATCAAAGCTCACTACATTGCTGTTATAATATATTAGTGAGATTAAGCTTAAACGTTAAGAGAAATATCACAGTTGTGATTATCGCTTTTAAGAAGCATTTGTAATACTCTTAGAATTACATTAAGTTGTAAGTAACTAGAGTGATCGTGTTGATCAGAATACTCTAGGAAGTCTTAGGAGTGAACTAAGCAGATTGTAACTAGAGTGATCGTGTTGATCAGTAGACTCTAGAAAAGTCTTAGAGGGTATCTAAGCAGTGTTCCTGGAGTGATCAGTGTGTGATCAGTAGACTCTGGAAGACTTAGTTGCTGACTAAGTGGAAAACCATTGTAATCCGTGCGATTAGTGGATTAAATCCTCAGTTGAGGTAAATCATCTCTGCGGGGGTGGACTGGAGTAGTTTAGTTAACAACGAACCAGGATAAAAATAACTGTGCAATTTATTTTTATCTGTCAAGTTTTTAAAGCTACACTTATTCAAACCCCCCCTTTCTAAGTGTTTTTCTATCCTTCAAAAATAGTCAGATCTACTGCTTCCATCAGCCCAAAAAAGAGACTTCATTCGTCCATCCATGCCTACGGCATATTTACCATATAACATGGGATCAGTAGATGACTTCACATTTAGATAATTTATAGCAGCGGCAACGTCACCATATTTAATAGTAGCACGCATTTTACTATCAAAATAATTGTACAGATCCTTCTTTGTAAACCCAACACGATTGTATCCACCCTTCTGAGCAACCATGTACCCCATTATATGACAAGTTCTAATTCCATGTGACTGGAGACCGTCAATCTGAGCTCTATCTGCTTCAGTAATATCACGATAAATGGGGTGTAAGTGGATAAACCTAGATGGTGTTAATTCATGGTTGTGAGCCTCTTCAAAACATGACACTACATAACTATCCTTCTGGGGTTGTAATGCACATGAAGCCTAGCGGGACAATTAGTGCGGGTCGTAGGTCTGTGTTCTCTTTTTCTATCAAGCGTCCTTAAGTGTTTTGTATCTCTTAGACCGTGTTTATTAAATACAAACTACCTCATTACAATTGTTTGTCCACCCTCAGTCGATCTTCTCCTAACATCACTTTTCCTAATGGAAAACCCTTTACATTTAGCATACTTAAAATAAAACACATTAGCTTCATCAACTGTACCAAATTCCATAGCACGAATTTCATCAGTAGTAAGGGCATCAATTTTCACTGTTCTATCACCTACAACTGCATCAAATTCAACAAAATCTCCATTGTGACTACCACCATCGCCATCGCCATCACCATCACTTGAACCTTGGTACGCACAAGACACCGAATTACTGACATCCTGACCATTGTCCGATTCAGAATCAGATGTACCACTGTCACAGCATCGATAGTCGTTGGAATCATAATGGTCGGTGTTTTCCATGGTAAACCTGAATTAACACATTTGTTAACACACCAAAAATCAACATAAATCACAGTACCTAATTTCCTATTCAAATCAAAGGTACTTAACATAATTGAAATTTCCAAATCATCAAATAGGAAACCCATGTACAAAAAACAATTTCAAGCATCAATCACAATTCCTTATTCCCTTATTAAATCAATCGACCTGATTCAAAGGTACCCATCAAAAGTGAAATTTGGTAATCATCAAATATAAAACCCATGTAAATAAAACAGATTCAATCATAAACCTTATTTCCCAATCCTAAACCCTAATTCCCAATTTTAAATCAGTAAATCTTAACTATTCAAACAAATATATCAACCATTTTCTCATTTACCTTTGCAGCAGCGTGCTCAATACGAACACAAACAGATTTTTGGTCCTGTTACGTTTGACGAACCTTTGAATGGGACGATTACTGTTGTGTTGAGTTTGTAGTGTTAGGAAAAAATGCCAAGATGAGACGATAACTGTTGTGTTGAGTTTGCAGTTGGGAAAAAAATGCCAAGATGAGATGATGAAGAATTTTTTTTTTCAAATTCTATTCACGATGATGAAGTGAGGGAGATGGAGATGAGTTGATTAATTTGTTGAGTTGATTAATTTGTTGAGTTGATTAATTTGTTTTAATTTAATTGATTTTGTCTATAAACATTACATTTTAAAAACAATATTAATATGTTAGGGACTAAGTTGCAATATACAAACTATAAAATTACCACAGTAAGTGTCAATAAGGGTCATTTAATGCTTCAGTCCAATGTGGCACTATTAGGGCTTAGGGCTTAATTCTGATTGGTCAGACAGTGACTTCATCTCTGCAGTCAAATAGGTGACTGCACCATAGAATTTCTCTTATAAATATACAATAATGAGTGAATAGGCACATGCTCACGTAGTGGCAATGAGGGGTCACGTATTTCATCTTCTAGAATTTGTCTTTTCCTTGACTTTGGAAGTTTTTCGAGGTAATTATAAAGTTCCTGTCTGTAGGTCAGGCTCTGCCGCAAGGAAAGCTGTTTCCCTGCCTTTTCGGCCAGAGACGTGGAAAAACCTTATAACCCATATTGAATTCCAATGCATAAATTAACAAATGAAAACCATATAAACTCCATTACTCAAATTGTCAAAATTTATTCTTCATTATATTAGTTTTCTTATATTGATAATCTAAAAAATTGTGAATAAATTTATAAGAAGTAACTTGTATTCAATAACAAGAATAAGAAGATATAACTCACTACCACAAAAAATACATTTTTCCGATTAAAAATATAGATTAATTTTAGTTTCTTATGCGAGGTAACGAAGAGCATCATAAAAAATGTATAATTTTATCCCTTCTGTGAAATTACACCAAAGGGCAAGACTTATTGATCATGGGTTTGATCCTCAACCAATGCATTTATATTATTTTAACAATTGGATAGCGCGCCCCACTTGTTCCCTCGGTTATATGAAAAACTGAGGTAATAGATCCAGTCTTACTACCCCGGTTATCTTAAACCGAGGGAAAAACATTGTTATTTTTTATATTATTTTTCTATA
This sequence comes from Vicia villosa, assembly GCF_029867415.1. NCBI lineage: Eukaryota > Viridiplantae > Streptophyta > Magnoliopsida > Fabales > Fabaceae > Vicia > Vicia villosa. The sequence continues at coordinate 204,211,909 of NC_081180.1, read as the reverse complement.
TTTTTGTTTTAATCTGTATCACATGAAAGTGAAGTCACGTTGTTGTATGGTATCTCTTACTTTGTTTTGATATTTTCGCTAATTTGTTTGTATGCGATATAATCTTATTTGCGAATTTGAAATTTGCTTATCAATTTGTATTCGAGTGTCTGCACTTAATTCGTATTTGAGTCGTATTGTAATCACTTTGGATATTGTAACTGTGTACCATTAGAACCCCTTATTACTCAATAAAAAAAGAGTGTTTGTTCCTTGATAATGTTTCTTCTTTAGCCTATGAAGTTGTCTTTTTTTTTTTTTCGTTTCATCAAACATGGCTTGAATCACAAGTTAGACCTCTTAAAATCAAGATGTTGAGTGTTTAATTTGAATCATATACTAAATGTGAGTCGAATCACAAACTTGTGAAAATCTAGGATTTGCTACTGGACTGCTTGATTCGAATCATACAATAAACTTGACTCGAATCACAGGCTCTTGTGACTCAAATCAAGTGGTAACCATGAGTCGAACATGCCTCAGTGAAGTCATATTTGGGATGTTTTCTTCTTGATTCGGATCAAGAACTTAACATGATTTGAATCATGATATATTGTAATTTGAATCATGATTTCCTCTTGACTCGGATCATGACTTCACAAAACCTAATTTTCCATCTAATATTTATATAGTTGTTTCTTTGGTGAAAGCAACAAGTGTGTGAAAAACCAAAAACGATGAAAGCCAGTTTTGAGACAAAAATACAATTTGACTTCTCTTCTTTTAGTGTGATTACTCTTAGCACCTTTAACATTTCTCTTCTTCACCAGAACAACTTCTTGAATGTGAATTCATGTCATATTTATTTTCTCTTTTTATTGCATCTTGTTCTTGTGCAATTTATTATTGTGTTGAGTGAATTAGAGAGAGTGAGTTGATTAATCTTGTTGTGTTGTTCATGATTAATCAAGCTCATGATAATAATCAAGTACCAAGACCCATTTAAGCAGAAATTTGAGAGAAACTTGTGTATGTTCACATTCATCTAATCCCTTGACTAACACCTTGCCTTTTAGATTATTTGTGAGATATTTTGGCATTGTTCATCATCCTCATCCTTAGTCTTTTTACATTATTAAGAATCGTCATCTCTAATGATTGAATGTTGAGGGAGACTAGTGGTGCATTAGGGTATTTAATGTTTTTGTGTGAATTTATTTTGTTTGTAATGGGTGCATATATTATTTCTTGAATACATGTTGGTCCTTATTATTATATATTAAGGAGAGAGTTTCATTATACTCCAAGGAAGACTTTGGGGAGATCAAGTATCACTGTCTGTAAGGCAGAGGTGGAAGTCATCCATCTTTGGTGGAGTTGGAGAAAGATTACCCGCATACAAAGTTGAGATTTGTGCAATCAACGCTTAGCTAATGGAAACCGTTCATACAAGAAATTGATGGGACCAGGTGGATTTAGAATACTTGGAGCACATTATTGTGGATAGTAAGGTTATTGGATCAAGGTCTTTTAGAAATTTTGTCTTTGTTAGCATTTTGAGTGTCTGCATCAACAGAGAGAATTATCGTTTGATAGTTTGTTGTAACCAAAATACTTGTATCAGACTTATCAAAATAGTAAAAGATCGTGATTATTTTCTAGCGGTTATTAACACCATTGGAGAACGGAGTAGTCAAAGCGCGAACGAACGTCAACCCATTATATATCCATGTGTATCTTTTCTTCTTCCCTTATATTTTTTAATTTTCTAGTATTTGTAAATTTTGCTATCGAATTAATGCATTATTGCATTGTTTGTATGCCACATAAGTTAGACCGCACTTATAGAGGTTTAATGCATAAGTGTAAGTCAGTGGTGTATCAATCTTATTGAATCATCATGAAGCCAATTATGGTTTGATAGAACATCTATGTAAAGAATTTTTAAATCTCTTTGTTTAAAGAGGCTTCGTTTGTCCTGTGATTGACTTGCATTAGAAACAGTTAGAAAATATATAACTAATAAATATATATTACTAAGTCATATAAAATATTTACTTACTAGTTTTCCCATATCCTCTCTTGATGATCATGACAAATAGCATGCACATCATTTGAATTATTTTTTTCAGATGAGAAAATTACATGTGTTGCGAAAGAAAGGGTCTCAAAATTTCAATCTTGATTTTCAACACTATCAAGAATATATTTTTCTTGTTGATCAGTTCATCATATAGTGTTTCAAAGATCAGTGACATAAAATGCTTTTTTTGCTTGGGATGCCATAATAAATGGTTCGTTCATATATGCTACCATTCGAGGATCAACCACTGTGAATCTTAAATCAACAGTTTCTACACCAGTGCTACTGTTAATCCACTTGCACTTAAATAAAAAACTTTAAAATTAACTTAATCAATATCCTCAATGACCCCAAAGTATGCTCTAGATGATAGTACATGATTGTTTCTTTAGAACTAGAGAAGAACATGGATTCAGCTTCAACGATAACCCTACTATTTTGTAAGGTACTACAATCATCCTTTGATTTTTGATAGAATGAAAATTTATGTCGTATGCACTCCAATTCATTACATTTAACTTAGGCATCTATGACATTCATTTAATTCTCTCAGATGCACTACCACTACTACAAAAAATACATTTCACCTCATACATGAAATGCAACTAACCTCGGCTACAGAAACGAGGTAACAAATGCGTCATGTAATTTTTTTACATTATCCCTTGATTTCTAAAACACCGCGGAGAAAATTTATATGCACATGGATTCAAACCACATCTTCAACACTTTTATTATTTTCAAAACTAGTTCATCATACCTCATGTTTTATTAGTAGAATTGATGAGTAAGATAGATTTTTTAAACACTCGATACAGACTACAAAATAATGATAAATTTTATCTAGAATATTACATTGTTTATATAGAATATTTATGTAAATATATGTAACAAATATAGAATACGATTCAGCGTCATCACTATTAGTGAAGATCAGATGTTGGATTCTCGTTTTATTGAAATATCGGAAAAGAGAAAATGTTGGGTGCAATATATTCTAGATCTCTTTTGCATTTATTTGTTTTTGATGTAAAATAAGAAAGGGTTAGTTAAATAAAATAAATATATGATTATTGAAGAACACTATAAAAAAAATGATTATTGAAGAACACAAACCTTAAACCAATTTATTTTCTGCTCTTCCAATCCATCGTAGAAAACTTTACCAAGTTTTTTACGCTTCAAAGTTTTCATGTTATATGTTTCATTAACACTTATTGATATTCAGAACGCTTTTATAAAGGATGCCTACTAGATTTCACGTGGATCACTAATGCAAGTGTCTTGAGCGTTAATACTCATGAAATAAATGGCAAAGATTTTTTTAAGGACGATGATCAATATCTTCAATAATCACGTCAAAATTATATCCTCGGTTTTTGACATAAATCGAGGTAAAATGTATTTACCCTCGATTTCAGTAAAAAACTGAGGTGAATATACTTTTTTTAACATCACATTATTTACACAGAATATTAAATTACATTATTACAACAAATGCAATGTTATCATGTAGCTATTATTTTTGGAGAACAACACATCTTTGTTGTGATCCAAATTCTGTTGGATACATTTTATGCTCATTCTTTTAAAGTTCTATGGATTGCATGCATCCAACTTTTAAGGAGTTATCTATTTCAACTATGGAGTTATCCGTTCCAACCATTGGAAATATTTTTTCTACACTTGCAATACATCATAGAGAAATTTTTCAAGCTTCTTTAAGTTCCGAGATTTAATTATCTTAAGCAAATATTTTCATAGCAAATGCTTTCACAAGAAAAATATATATTGGTGGATGTAGATAGTTTATTGTGTATTGATATCTTGGCAATATTTTGAGCGATGTGCCTTTATAAATGTAGGGTAGAGATTTGTTGTTGTATATGTGTAACATATCCCCTCGTCTGAGGGGAAACATATTTTCTTTTTTCAATTGAAAAATAAAATAAAATTAGTAAACCCCTCGGTTTTAGAAAAAAACCGAGGTAATATGTTTGAAGCAAAAAATTGCAAATGATAAAAAAATTGAAAGTAACATGTCATGTTTTTATTTTAATTTTTTACCAGTCACCATTTTTTGTGTGCATTTTATAGCATGTTTAGAAATAAATTTCTCAATATTGTCAGCCAAGGAAAACAATGTTGTTTTCTTTGATGGACAACATAGGAAGATTATTCCAAAATATCTAATTATTTTATCATTTAGTTATTAAGAAAGTCGAATAGATAGATCATTTAGTTTACACTTATAAAGAAATAAAAAATATAAACTGCAATAGCTGGGATCCGAAGCGTGTCCTGAATTTTTTCCCCTAGGTTATTTTAAAAACCGAGAGAATATATTGTTTTTATTTCTTTTAAAAATAAAATATGGCGCGCATTGACATTATACTTCGGTTTCTTACGGCTGAGGTGAAAGCTTTGTCATGAAATGTATTATTTGTAGTAGTGTGCTATTCTTAGAAACCCTTTCATTAAACAAATTTATAATGTTTTGTTATGCTTTAACATCATCAATTTTACACTCATCCTGGAGAATTTTTCCTTGATAAGACTTTTGTGAGCGGACAAGTAAGGTTGAATTTCATCAACTTTATTCAATATATACAAATATGCTTGAAGAACTACATCTCGTTCCATGGTTTTAACATTTAAACCTTGAGTACATCTACCTCAACATCTTCCATCATGACAAGAATCGGGAATTTCTATAGAGTTTGCTTCTGACAATTATAGTTTGTACAAAAACTCAATAACTTCTTATGTGATGTACCGCTTAACAATTGAAACTTTTGAACGGTGATGATTCTTCTTATACCCTTTAAAGATAATAATGTATCTCTACCCCATACATTCATCTTAAATAAATTGGACCGTATAATTTAATATTCCTTACTAGATGAACAACTAAGTGAATCATAATGTCAAAAAATGATAGAGGGAAATACATCTCTAATTGACACAAGTTAATTGGTGTCTTATGCTCATCTAAATTTCTAGGATTAATGACTTTATGACATATAAATTTGAAGAATAAGCACAATTTGATTATAGTTACCCTTACACTTTTTGGTAAAATGTCAAAGATAGCCACTAGTAGAAGTTGTCGCATCAAGACGTAAAAATCATGAAATTTTAAGTCAACTAATTTGAAATTTTTCATTGACACAAGTTTCTTCACATCTAATGAATATCCTTGAAAAACTTTAATACCATGCAAATAATCGCAATTTTTTTTTTAGCTAGAGTATAAGTGAATAGAGGTGAAAATTGATTTGATTGATCCAGTGCATTGGAAAAAATATCCCGTTTAGAAACTAATGAGAAATTTATGTTAATTTATTGAGAATACAAACAATAGAATTAAATTTTAATGGCATGCATGTTTAATTAGAAAAGGTAAAGATCATACTCTATATATCCCTAAATTAGACATTAGGCAGTGTTGGAGTTGAAGACATAAACGTATTTTTCCAAATATGTTAGTATCTTCAATATAAAGCTGTAGATTGATTAGTTTTAGTATTTGAAAGAAATGTTGGGTTTAGTGGTAAGAAATTTGAACGGGGGAGTATTTAGTTTGTATTATAAGTAAAAAAATATGAGATCATCGCGTAGTGGAAGGTGTCAACTGTTTTATGGGTGGTGACGTTAGAAATAATGGTACAAAGCGTTACAGACATAATGGATGAGAGAGTGTGTGGGACACTGGTGATTATTCCCTTGGAAAATGCAGCCGCAAGAAACGCCGACTTGCAGCAAAACACAGGCAGATACCTTTATAACTACGACATATTTTAACCAAATTCAATCATTATCGCCATTCTCCATACCCTTAATTAACGCCTACGATATTGCATTACTGTATATTATAAATAAATATGTAGTTTGTAAATATATTTTTAAATTAACTTAAATATAAAAATTGAGTTATATTATATATATATATATATATATATATATATATATATATATATATATATATATATATATATATATATATATATATATATATATATAAATAGAGAACATATCAAGTGAAATCATTTTATAATAAGAGATGAGAGGAACTAAAATCAAGAGAGAGACATTAACGTTTAAGATTTAAAATTTTTAATATGAAGATCACCTCACAAAATTTTATCAGTTATGCTCAGTATTTAAACTTTCCATATGAAGAAATTATTACTGAAAATAATTTTACTTGATGAATTAATCATTATTAAAATAATTTTTATAAATATACTTAATTTTAGGATATAAATATAAAATATAATTCAAATATATTTAGTATTTTTATTTGAAATTAAAATTATCTAAAACTATAATAACATTTCTCAAGACTAAAAACATAATCCAAAAATAATTTAATAAAAAATTAAATAAATTTTAAAATAATCATAAACATAAATTGTACACTCATCTTACTAGTATTAAAATTATTTTTAAATAAATATGTCATAAATTTCTTTAAAATCTTAACTCTTAAAATTTAATTAAATTAAAAAAACTATTTTAAAGTCGTATCTTGCATGTTATAAAATTATATTTTTATAATTTATTTTAATAAATTAATTGTTGTAGAGTTACTTTAAAAACCAAACAAGACTTCCAATGTTTTAATACCAATTAAATCTTTGTATAAAATTTACAAAATATTATGAAGTAAGAATTATTATTGAGGTTTAATAATAATAATAATAATAATAATAATAATAATAATAATAATAATAATAATAATAATAATAATAATAATAATAATAATAATAATAATAATAATAATATGAAGAGAGTAAATGAGTAAATAATTAGTGGACCTATGTTGTGTTAGCATGAGGAACAATGAGGGTGTGTTTATTAAGCCCATTAGTGAAATTAAAAGTTAGTAAGAAGTTAAATAAAAATAAGAAAGAAAATAGAATGGAAAAAAGAGAATTTGGAGAGAACGTGAAAAGAGAAGGTTTTCGTGAAAGAGGAGAAGAGGCACAAATAGGCTAGGGCAAGGATTCCATTGAAAGAGTAGAGAACCTTCAATCCAAGGTAGGGATGGGGTTCTAACTCTATAAGATTGGGTATGATGATTTGTATGTAAGAATGAGTTTTGGGATTTTGTTAACTTAGGTTTTGAAGGGGAATTATATGAAATCAATAAAATCGATGCACGTTGATAACAATTCTTGTTGCTATGTGTTGTATGGCTTATATTGTATGAATTCTGGCTTTATTGTTGTGTTTTGTAAAAATTCTATTTTGACCGTAAAATGAAGAATTCTATGAAATTGATGTATGTTAGTGATGATTCTTGTTGATATATGTTGTATATGTGTTGTAGAACTTATATTGCATGAATTTTGATGTTGTGTTTCGTAAAAATTCGTATTTAGACAGTAAAACGAAGAACTCTATGAAACTGAAAAAATTGATGTATGTTAGTGATAATTCTTGTTGATATATGTTGTAGAACTTATATTGCATGAATTTTAATGTTGTTGTTGAGTTTTATAAAAATTCGTATTTTGACCGTAAAACGAAGAATTCTATGAAATTGATGAAATTGATGTATGTTAGTGACGATTCTTGTTGATATGTGTTGTATATGAGTTGTAGAAATTATATTGCATGAATTTTTATGTTATTGTTGTGTTTCGTAAAATTCGTATTTTGACCGTAAAATGAAGAATTCTATGAAATTGATGAAATTGTTATATGTTAGTGACGATTCTTATTGATATGTGTTGTATAAGTGTTGTAGAAATTACATTTCATGAATTGTGATGTTGTTGTGTATGTTTGTATAATGATGTTTTGCTATTATGAAGAAGTGATGGCCTATGTTGGCGTTTGTTGAAGGGTTATGCCTTGTGGTTGCATAATTGTTGTAGTTGTGTTGCATTTTATGATATCGCATTATTGAGTCACATACATTGTATTTTTACGATGGCCTGGATTGGCAAACACGTTGGCCTGGATTGGCAAATTACGATGGCCTGGATTGGCAAACTAAGATGGCCTCAATCCCATTGTGTGGATTTAGTGCAAACTGCGAAGAAGGCTGATGCCTTGTTGATACCTCTATTTATTGGCAATTTTATGATGAGAGTGTATCCCCTATTGGTACCACATGCATTCGCATAGTCATTGGTCTAGTTGCATTTTACATAATATTGAATGATGATGAGTAGTTTGATGATGAATGATGATGAGTTGTTGGTGATGAATACTTGTATAATTGATGATGTGATGATGGATTAGATGTTGTAAAATAATTGTATATTACTTGTTAATAAATGACGTGGATGTGTTGTGAAGTGGTGAATCTTGTATGACTGTATTCTCGTATACTTGTTATCATACATTTTCTTATATTATTATGATATTTCACCCCTTCTGTTTGAATGTTACTCCTATGTTGGTAACACGCAGGTAATCTGAAGTAGCTTGAGATTAAGGTTAGTCGAGGAAATTGTCTCATATTGAGTAGAATGACTCAGTGTCAGCTCTGATATGTAAGACTGGGATTAATTGTGTTTGTTTTGTTATGTTGGGAGTAAAACCCTTGTAGAACTCCACTTTATTATATTTATTTCATGATGTTTGTTGAATATTTAATTATGATGATTATAGCTTATGTGGAAGAGTTAAGAGTAAATGTTGTTGATGTTTTTCTGCTGCGAGTAAATGAAATGAAGTTTAGATATGATGAATATATAATTATGTGTTGTGTATCTTGTTATATGAGCATATGTGATGAATGAAGGTGACATCCTAATTGTCTAATTGTTTTATTTCCTCTATTTATTTTATAAAATTATCATCGGGGAATTAGGGTGTTACATTAGTGGTATCAGAGCAGGTCGGTCCGTCCAGTCAAGTTGTTGAGTCAGTAATGTGGTTTGACAGTGGAATTCTATTGACGTATTATTCCTTAGTATGCGACATGTGTGTGAAACACTCTCGGTGCTTTTTTGTTCTTCCAATCACTTGTTTTCAGGAGGGAGATCAGAACAAGTGATGGAGAGGTTGTTGCCTCTCGGGGTTGTTTTAGTTGCAAGGTATGAACAATTGGTTTAGTGCGGCCTGAAGTGCAGAAGTTAAAATGTTGGTGAGACCTTGTTAATTCCCGAATTTGGAGGAAGTACAAATTCAAGATTTATGTCTGGCGGTCAAGTCGGAGTGTCCATGAGAGGGAATAATCAGGTACTTGTGTTGTTCGCATCTCTAGGAATGGAGTCTTGGTGTTTCGAAGACGGAATTTTTGGCGATTATTGTGTCTCTTGAGTTATAAGAAGAATGAGGTTTTGGAAATGTGTTAGAATTCATGTTTTATGGTTTCAAATTATTACCATATGTTAGGTATGAATGAATAAGTGTTTATTTCATGAAATATGGCTGAATTGGTTGGATTTTAGTGAAGAATTAGTATGAATCTGAGGGTTGTTCGCAGGAATTTTTCTAGTTTTTGGGGAAACTTAAAAAATTCATAACTTCTGACTCGGGTGTCCATTTGACGCACCATTTGAATCTGGGGAAAGCTCATACAATGTACTTTATTATAAAAATGGTTTCTTGTTCAGGAAATGAATTTAAATTGGTGTACAATGAGACTTTGTGGTGTCGGTGTATGATGTCGGTGTTTGCAATTTTTGGTAAACTTTAGAAATTCATAACTTTTGGACCGTAACTCCTTTTGGGTCGCCGTTCGAAGGGTTAGGAAGCTAGCGCGGTGTTATTTTCAATAATAATGGTTCCGGTACCTGGAATCTATTTAAATGGTATGTGGTGATGATTTCCGAGAGACTTAGATTATGGATTGAGGAGACGAGAAGCTTTTTGAGCTTAATTAATTATTGTCGCAGTTTCTTTGAGACGAGGTCAAATACGATATGTTATTGATGAATGGATTGAAGGAAGGAGAGGTTGGTATTAGGAAGGATGTTACGGTATTGGAGAAGCGTATGGAGATGCGACTTATGTCAACTAAGGATGATTAGAGTGAAAGTAGCTTTTGAGGAAAAGAGAGGTAATGGTATTATTGAGATTACGATTGGAATAAGATACGAATGTGAAAATGTATGGATCCTATATGTTGTGAGATTTAGGAGGAAACCAAGGATTTAGGAATTTTGTTAAAGTCTTTTCTACATGGATACAGACTTCAATTGGAGCACAATGAATTGTAATATATTGGGTATATTATCATTTCTTGTTAGAAGGAACTTAATGTTTGCGTGATGCTAAGTGAGTGTGAAGTACACCGTGTAATATGTTTGGACAATGGTGTCTCATTGAAAAGATCGAATGAAAAGGAAATTATGGAAGGAATTGTAAACCTCAAAGGAGATTATTGGATTATGGTGCTTTAGGTGACTCGAGTATAAGTTCTAAGGGAACGCTATTATAGTTTGGTAACGATGGTTTATGATCCATTATGGTTGACGACTATCTATTGACAAATTGAGGAACTGGTCACCCTTAATCTCTTGTTGATAGTAGACGGGATCGAATTGGATGAGATAAATTTGTCTTGCTAGCTTGATTGTGTGTAAGGTGATTGACGTTCTATCGTGAGGATGGTCATTCACCATTTTGTGTGAACCTAATGGAGAAGTGGCTAAGAAGGAATTAGGACTTATTGAATAGTCCAGAGACTTGAGTTGTATCCGAGCTAACGCCGCAGGGGTGAAAAATTAGGAATATCAAAGGTGAACAATAATTTCTGGAGGATAGTAAAGAGAGCCAGGAAGCTAGATGTGAAACTTGTAGATTTGGTAGTTGACGAAAATCAAATGAGGATATTGATTTTGAGGTAGATGATTAGAGTGGTGCAGTCGAAGCGTGATGTGGCATAGTGGTTGTGTGGGGTGATATCTAATTGAAAGGTGTTCATTGTGAATTGTTTTGATATCATAATATATGTTAATATCGAATTGGTGTTGTGTTATGTTATAATGACCTTGTTTCACCATTTGTGACGTTGTATCAGTTGGTTGTTGATTATTGGGAACAATGAGTAATACTATATATATATATATTATGAAGAAGTTTGATTATGTTGATTATATTGATGTCACTATGAGGATGATGTGACGTTGTGAGTGATGTTTTTGTAATGATAATGTGGTGATTTATCAATGATGTGACATTGTTGCACCCCAAAATTTGCCCATCTTAATTCATTTATAATTGGCTTAAGTTTCACATTCATATACATCTTTCCATTAGGTCATATAATACATGATGCTTCATTAATCAATAGTTTTGCACAAAGATCAAGGATATTAGTGATTAGGGTTTCTCTATTCAAGCGTTATTCAAAGTGTTTCATCATTTGGGCTATTTAAACCAAGAGGTTTTCTTTTGATTGAAGTGTGGATCAACAAGACATTGGGTGTCTAAAGGTTCAATTTGAAATTAAGGTTTCTTCAAGATGCAAATATAATTTGTCCTTTAGTTTGGAAGCATTCTCTTGTGAAAATCGAAGAATGGTCAAGATATGTTCTAAAAGGGGGAATAATCAAGATTTTTATGACCTTACTCGAGTGCTATGCATGTTTGCCCATAAGAAAGACATTTCCATTACAAAAGTCTTCAAAAGTATCCAAATCTATTACAAAAAAAAATCACAAAAGCTCATTACAATTATTCATTCAAGTTCCATTCAAAAACCATTACATATTTCACATTTTCAATCCCATTCAAGACCATTCCATTTACAATTACAAAACAAATCCGTAAACCAAAAGGCCTCACAAATTTCATTACAAATTCAATAGCAACATCACATATCCATAAAATCATTCACATTTTCAAGTTCATTCAACCCATACAAATTCCAATCCAACCCCATCGCACACATAGAAATTGCATTTCTAACATATTCCTAAACACAACACTACTAATTCTTCTACTTTTCAATCTCCAAATCTTGAATCTCCATTGAACTATGTTCATGCTACTGGCCCCCTGTGCAGTCATCCTTTGAACCTTCCAAACCTGCAGTATTTAGACAAACAGATCAGTCCATAACCAACACCAAGCTGCAAACCATCACAAAAAAAAACAGTTCACAGAAAAGTAAACCAAGCATATCCGTTAGTTATAACAACCATCCAAGTCAATTCTAACAATCCATTCCCTGCACACTACGAAAATCCTACATACAATACACACTTCAAGCCAATCAAAGAAAACCAATACACATACAAGTCAGCAACATCCATACCAAAACAGTCCCTGCAGCAAAACCAGAAAAATATCATACACTCCTAACTCCATACCTAAAACAGAGTCCTAACTGATTTTCTAACTATCTTCCAACATTAAACTAACAGTTTTATTTCTACTAATAACTAACTTCTCTAACTTCCCCTAACAACCTCAAACGTAAATCAGTTTTCTAACTACCCTGCATATAACCAACTCAGTTTCATAACATCTCAAACTAACTTCTAACAGAATTTTAACCGCATTGTAACAACCTATAACCAATAACAGAATCCAACAGCTCCCTAACTGCCTATAACAGCATCTAACAACCTGTAACTAATTCTCAACCACCTAACAGCATAACCAACTAACCTCTAACTGAAATACAACAGAAAAATTCAGAGATTGAACTAACCTTCAATTGCAACTGAATCTCATAACTCCACCTATATAACAGGCTTCTCCACCTTCATTCAAGCCTCCTCCGCCATTTTTCATTTTCATCATCATCTTCATCTCTTTTTCTAATCATCTCCACACTCTCTCTGCGAATTCAGCAATCATCAAATTCCACTTTTCCTCTCATCATCTTCATCAATCAACACATCATTTCTCAGCAACCACCACTCTGCTTCCTCCATTGCCTCCACCTTCATTCATCACCTTCTTCACTTCTCACTCTCCACCTTCATTCTTCTGAACCTTTTCACTTCTCTCTCTTCAGATTCTTCAACCATCCACTTCCATTCATCATCACCACCTCTCAATCTCATCTTGACTCTTCACGCAATTCATCATCTTCATCATTGCATTGCAAGTAGTATCAACAATTCAACAACATCACATTGCCTTCACTACGAACAACAACATCAGAACGCGAAATCAAGACGCAGAGAAGAAGTTTGATTCGGAGACTAGGAATTGAAGAAGGGCATTCATACCTGAGCGCATAAGACTCTCTAGATTTCAGTTCATCTCCTTCACCTCCGAAGAATCACCGAAGCTTCTTTGGTTTTCTCCATGTTCTTGTTGTTAACTCGTGATTGATAAGAAATTAAGAGAGTTGAACGGAGAAAGACGACCAGGATTGCTTCACGGTGGCGGACAAACTAGCTTCGCCGGGGAAAGAGCACCGTCGCCGCTGGTGACTTCGCCGAGAGAGAGGAAGAGGGACGAAGAAAGCTCAATCGGTACACAAAATCAACCCTAATTTCCTCTTTCAATTATCTTGTTTTATTGTTTTAATTGTTTTTTATTTTAATAATTAATCTGAATAAACCTCATGGATCAAACACACCAATTCTTGGGCCAAGTTGCTAATCCGCACCACCATTGGCCCGTTCACCACCACTTGTGGTAGCTGAAGAAAAAGCAATAAAACTATGGGCCGAACTTGCTTCTCACACCCACTGAGGCCCAGTGCTGCGCCATTTTTGGCTAAACAAAAATCTGTTCAACAAAAAATAGTCTCCTGGGCCTTGATTTGACTGGGCCTTGCGCCTGCTATTCATCACTATAGATTCATTTTACACCCCTGTTTCTATTTTCTCAATTACTAGAATTTAGATTTTATTTAGATTTTTATCATTTCTTTGAGTAATTAAAATGCTAATTTTTCTCCTATATTTTTAGACCTTAGTACTAATTTTGTCATAAAGAATAATCACAAAAATATTAGTTTTGTTAGGCTAATCATTTTATTTTCTTTTTGCTTAATTAGAATTCTTTTTGACCTATAAAAACCATAAAAATAAATAGTATCTTTTAATTCAATTTTTGTACTATATTTTACATCATTTGCTTCCATGTTTTGTACTATTTTTCAAGTCTTCTTTTAGTCAATTTTGTACTAGTTTTGTATCATGCTTACTTGTGATTTTTACTTGTAATTTCACTTGTTTGTTCCCATAGATTTAGGACCTATAATCCATAACTTTTAGGTTAGTCTTTCCCTTGAAAAACCTTTAATTTTAGGTAGAGCTTTAACTTGACAATTTAGGACTTAGAATCATCTTTTAGTTCATATTAGATTAGGTTCTTTTCCTTTTTCTTTTCAACTTCAAAACATTAATAAAGGACGACGCGAATCATGCTAATACCTTTTTTTATATAGTGGGAAAGAAATGATTGGGGCGTAGGCCCCGATGTATGTTCTTTCCTACTTAGTGAAAGAAATGATTGGGGTGTAGGCCCCGATGTATGTTCTTTCCTACTTAGTGGGAGAAATGATTGAGGCGTAGGCCTCGATGTATGTTCTTACCCGCTATTTAGAGAAATGATTGAGGCGTAGGCTTTGATGTATTTCTCTAATTTCTAAACACTTAAACTTTTAAGGCATGATCCAAGTCACAAATTAATTTCCCTTAAAAGACACCCAACCAAAAATATCTCAAAACACTTAATAAAGGCTCAGACCTAAACGAAGTAAGGAAGTGATGCGAAGCCTTGTAGTGGGTTTTCGTCCATCATGGAATTACACCTAAAAGACACAAACCAATTTTCTCTCTTCTCTCTCTTGCCTCCGAGGCATTCTTTCTCTTCCCTTCAGGGCATTCTTTCTCTTAATCGGACATGTTATTTCCGCTCCATTCCCAGCTTAAGACTCCAGAGGTCGAGCAGCGGAGTGCGAATGTAACTGTTCAACTAAAAAACACAAAAACAAACAAAAACATGTGAGCCGAACTACGGCGCTCTGATTCCAGAAAAGGATACGTAGGCATTAGGTCGCGGGGCCTAAGCGAGCACAACTATTTATAATCCTTATTTTCCCCCGTGTTTCTTTTTCTTTCATTTGCATGCATTCCCTTAGCATTAAGCTTTAGATTTATACACCCTTTAGATAGCAACAAACATAGGTGGATACCATCGAGTACGATGGGCGTGAGGGGTGCTAGCACCTTCCCCTTGCGTAACCGACTCCCGTACCCTATCTCTGGTCGAAAGACCCCGTTCTTATTCATCTTAGATTTTCTGATATTCCTTTCCCTTATGGGATAAATATATTGGTGGCGACTTTGTTGTTCATCATTTCGCGAGTGTGCGACAGACATATTCGAGTATAAATGTACTATGTTAATGATTATTATGTGGTGGAAAACACACCTGACTAGCCGATGATGAATCTATGTGTGTTGTTGTTGTTGTTGCTACGTTGAAATGTTGTTAAGTGGCTGCTATGTTTATTAATTGTTATATCGCGAAGATGTTGAATGATTAGAATGTGCATTTGGTTGGATTGTTGTTATGTTATCATTATAGTTGGGAAGTAGTAGACGAGGTAATACTAAACATAACTTGGGGGACGAAAAGTAGAATGCGATAGTGGTATCTAGATTTGTTGACATAGAGTGAATTTTCGAGGACAGAAATATTTTGTGGGTGACAGTTGTAACACCCCGGTTTTTTCTATTCAACGATTTACTGTTATTTTGATATTTTTGATGATTTATTGGATGAATTTTCTTTGATGTTATATGATGATTGTGGTATCGAAGGTATGTATCCTTAGAATAGAGGGTGTGCCTTTGAATTAAAAGTTACGGAATTAAATAAATATAGTTAGTTCTAATTATCATTTGATTTAATTTATTAGAAAATTAGATGATTTAATATGATTGAAATAAGAATTATTATTGAGGTTTCATAATAATAATAATAATAATAATAATAATAATAATAATAATAATAATAATAGTAATAATAATAATAATAATAATAATAATAATAATAATAAGAGAGTAAATGAGTAAATAGTTAGTGGACATATGTTTGTTAGCATGAGGAACAGTGGGGGTGTGTTTATTAAGCCCATTAGTGAAGTTAAAAGTTAGTAAGAAGTTAAATAAAAATAAGAAAGAAAATAGAATGAAAAATAGAGAATTTGGAGAGAACGTGAAAAGAGAAGGTTTTCGTGAAAGAGGAGAAGAGGCACAAATAGGTTAGGGCAAGGATTCCATTGAAAGAGTATAGAACCTTCAATCCAAGGTAAGGAGGGGTTCTAACTCTATAAGATTGGGTATAATGATTTGTATGTAGGAATGAGCTTTGGGGTTTTATTAACTTAGGTTTTGAAGGGAATTATATGAAATTAATAAAATCGATGCATAATGATAACGATTCTTGTTGATATGTGTTGTATGGATATTGTATGGCTTATATTGTATGAATTCTGGCTTTGTTGTTGTGTTTCGTAAAAATTCTATTTTGACCGTAAAACAAAGAATTTTATGAAATTGATGTATGTTCGTGATGATTCTTGTTGATATATGTTGTATATGTGTTGTAGAACTTATATTGGATGAATTTTGATGTTAATATTGTGTTTCGTAAAAATTCGTATTTAGACTGTAAAACGAAGAACTCTATGAAATTGATAAAATTTATGTATGTTAGTGATGATTCTTGTTGATATATGTTGTATATGTGTTATAGTACTTATATTGCATGGATTTTGATGTTGTTGTTGAGTTTCACAAAAAATTCATATTTTGACCGTAAAACGAAGAATTTTATGAAATTGATGAAATTGATGTATGTTAGTGACGATTCTTGTTGATATGTGTTGTATATGTATTGTAGAACTTATATTGCATGAATTTTGATGTTGTTGTTGTGTTTTGTAAAAATTCGTATTTTGACCGTAAAATGAAGAATTCTATGAAATTGATAAAATTGATGTATGTTAGTGACAATTCTTATTGATATGTGTTGTATAAGAGTTGTAGAAATTACATTGCATGAATTGTGATGTTGTTGTTGTGTATGTTTGTATGATGATGTTTTGCGATGACGAAGAAGTGAGGGCCTACGTTGGCGTTTGTTGAAAGCTTATGCTTTGTGGTTGCATAATTGTTGTAGTTATGTTGCATTTTATTTATGATGTCTCATTATTGAGTCACATACATTGCATTTTTACGATGGCATGGATTGGCAAATGCGTTGGCCTGGATTGGCAAATTACGATGGCCTGGATTGGAAAACTAAGATGTCCTCAATCCCATTGTGTGGATTGAGTGCAAACCGCGAAGAAGGCTTATGCCTTGTTGATGCCTCTATTTATTGGCAATTTTGTGATGAGGGTGTATGCCCTATTGGTACCACATGCATTCGCATAGTCATTGGTCTAGTTATATTTTACATAATGATGAATGATGATGAGCTGTTTGATGATGAATGATGATGAGCTGTTTGGTGATGAATACTTGTATAATTGTTGATGTGATGATGGATTAGATGTTGTAAAATGATTGTATATTACTTGTTAATAAATGACGTGGATGTGTTGTGAAGTGGCGAATCGTGTATGACTTTATTCTCGTATACTTGTTATCATACGCTTTCTTATATTATTATGATATCTCACCCCTTCTATTTGAATGTTACCCCTATGTTGGTAACGCGCAAGTAATTTGAAGTAGCTTAAGATTAAGGTTAACCGAGGAGATTATCTCATGGTGAGTAGAATGAATCGCTGTCAGCTCTGATATGTAACACAGAGGTTAATTGCGTTTGTTTTGTTATGTTGGGAGTAAAACCCTTGTAGAACTCCACTTTGTTGTATTTATTTGATGATGTTTGTTGAATATTTAATTATGATGATTATAACTTATGTTGAAGAGTTAAGAGTAAATGTTGTTGATGTTTTTCCGCTGCGAGTAAATGAAATGAAGTTTAGATATGATGAAAATATAATTATGTGTTGCGTATCTTGTTATATGAGCATATGTGATGAATGAAGGTGACATCCTAATTGTCTAATTGTTTTAATTCCCTCTATTTATTTTATAACATTATCGTTGGGGAATTAGGGTGTTACACGTCAACCCTATAAGGCCTTCTTCCTTCAGATGAAAGACTATTAGTAGTAACCTGTCTCTTTCCTTCTCTCATTCTCATCTTTCTCTCGACCAAGTCAGCTCTTTTTATTGGAGTTTGACTGATGATTGGGTCCCTGACTGTGTTGTCTTAAATTTTATTAACGAGAACTCTCAGCTCTTCTTGCCCCCGAGCTAAGTTTTGGATAAGAGCCATCTGACCATTCATCTGGATTCTCATCTCTGCCATTTCAGCTTGCAGTTGTTCCAAATGATCATCCTTGTTGTCTTTAGGACTTTCCTTTTTCATTTCCTTAGTGAGAAGGGCTTTCAACTCTTCTTGCCCCTTGAATAGGTTTAGAACCAATTCTTGGAATTAAGCATTTTGGGACTGAAGATCCTTCATTGTTGGTTCAAGAGCCATTTCTGCTGAAATAAACAGCGAGAAGATGAGAAACCTGTTGTGGAAACCTGGTATGCAATGTTATGTATGTAAATGCATATGCAATGCTTTCAAGGATCTTTATGGAATCTAGTTTACAACATTAGAAATTGAATTTGGTTGCAGCTTTGTCCGAAGAACTTTGACTTTTCATCTTTGAACGTCCTTCTATAAGAATCAAGCTTACCATATCAAGTGGGTCATAGCCTCTAATTCAGGATACTGTATTTTTGAGTTTGAAGGTGTAACTCGATGGAAGAACTGACTTTTTATATTCGCAAACAAATGTTGCGGTGAGCAAGAGTCACCACCGACTTTTATTTTGTCCAATTAGGAAAGGCATAAAAGTACAGGAAAGACCTTTTGAGAAAAAGAGTTTGGGGGGTAAGTTATGAAAAAGGAAGGTATTAGCACCCTATTCATCCATAGTTATCTACGGGCTCTTAGTTTGCTTAGCTCATTTTGTTTTGTTTGAAAAGCTTAGAAAAAGCATAGTGTGTGTGAGTGTGTTAGATTCAGGTATTTATTTATCTTTATGTTAGCGATCTAACAGTTGATTTTAAATCCTGCCATACAATCCTAAGCATACATCTAGCAGTATATAGTGCAGAAAGTAAAAGCAGAAAATAAATCCTAACTATTACAAGGCTTCGGGGGAGGGAGATTACATAACCAAATGAAAATTAAAGCGGGAAGTAAAAGAATTATTATATACAAAAAATTACGAATGTCCATTAAATAATCCAAGTGCCTCAAGATAATGATACCTCGCAAAAACAAACAAAAGTTAGTACGGAGATAGAAAATGATGCATGAAAAATGGGCAAAATATGAACAAGTATAAATCACAATTAACAAAGAAATCCAAAAATCATATTACATCCTAAAAAAGAAGTAAATAAAATCAAAACAATTTTTTTTTTTTTGCATTTTTGATATATATAAATAAAATAGGAAAAACTAATTAATCTAATATATTGTTTTTTTGTATTTAAAGAGGAAGACCTAATTACTCTAAATATATTTAATTAACAAGAGATAAAAAAATCAATTAAAACAATTACTAAATAAAATGAAAATTCAAAGGGGTGTGAAAGAACATGGCGCAGGGGTGCATTTTCAGGAAAAGGCAATACAGGCAAGCAAGTCGATTGGGCTTTGTTGCTCCAAGCTCATATAGAAATCATCGGCCGAAAAAATATTTTGAGAAAAGCGACAAAAGGGTTTGTAAAAACAAGGGTTAGAAGATTGTTGGGAAATTGTTGATAAGTGTTGATGAAAAATGTGAAGGTGGAGTGCTCTATTTATAGAGTGGAATTAGGTCAAGACCGATCCTAAAAAGGAAATGATCCAACCCAATGGCCCATGGACCTTCTTGATCCACAAGATTGAGAACCTGGACGTACTTGTGTCCAGGTACGTCCAGGTGCAAAAAAGATTAAAAATAGTTAAAAAACTAACAAAGTGCATCCGACGGGATTCGTACCCATGACCTTTTATTTGCAAACCTTACTTCTTAACCAACTGAGCTATGTTATTTATTTGAAATAAAAACTCAATTGAAAGTATATGAAGCTTTGGTCAATATTTTTCTATTTATTAAAATATAACAATTTAATAGTAAACTATTATATTTTAAAATATACTTTAAATTGAATATTTATAAAATTCAGGATGTCAATGTAAATGAATCCAAGATTTTTATAAAACCCAATTCTTAAAATAGTTTTGAATTTTTGAAAAGTGTGGGCAAATTTTGGGGTACAACAGCTGCCCTTGTTCAATCTTCTTAAACCTGAAGAGGTAGATTGGCATGTTCGCCATTTGTGATCTGAAGGTGGAAGAGGATTGAACACTTAAGTGCCCAAAAATTTGCACTCGCCGGTGCGGGAAGTAATGATGCTGGAGATGGGCTTAAAGATGCCATCCAAATGTTGACAGAGTGTTGTCTGAGATGGGTTTAAAGATGCCATCCAAATTAGATACTTTTTCAGAATGACTGTGTGAAGCAGATGCTTTTCAGGAAGAATCAGATATCTTGATCATATCTGATGGATAATACCTTTTTGAGTATTCAGAATGAGTCGTACACTAGACTGTATCTGAAAGAGAGGTTCATCAAAATGAAGTAATGCCTTATAGAGGACTATCTGGAGAGGTTCCTGAATAGGGTAAGTCACTGACTGATGTAAAGAGGATTAGGCTTTAGACAAAGCTCGGGAAGAATTGTCTTAGAGAAGACTGACTAAAAGCTCCTTGAAAGGGCAAGAGATGTTTTGGAAAAGATTGGACAAATATGTTAAGGAAGATTACCTAAAAAAGTGGAGATATGTCTTAGAGAAGACTACCGAGAAAGACTATGATATGTCTTGAACAAGACTAACCTAGAAAGGTATGACATATCTTAAACAAGACTGGCCTAGAAAGGCTCCTAGAAAGGATATGATATGTCTTAAACAAGACTGACCTAGCAAGGTTGATAAACGTCTTAGAAAAGACTACCTAGAAAGGTTGATAAACGTCTTAGAAAAGACTACCTAGAAAGGTTGATAAACGTATTAGAAAAGACTACCTAGAAAGGTTGGTAAACGTTTTAGAAAAGACTACTTAGAAAAGACTACCTAGAAAGGTTGATAAACGTCTTAGAAAATACTACCTAGAAAGGTTGATAAACGTCTTAGAAAAGACTACCTAGAAAGGCTGATAAACGTCTTAGAAAAGACTACCTAGAAAGGTTGGTAAACGTCTTAGAAAAGACTACCTAGAAAGGTTCCTATAAAGGATGAGAAATTCTTTGAATTATCTTTGGAGAAAGACCTGGAACGAAGCATCAGAATCATATTTATGTCTTGAATGAGCGTTAAGATTAAATCGTTGATACGATCGTCTTTGCACCGTATCTGGATGATAACGTTCTTTTGATTGTGAAATGACCTGAAAAAGCAAAAATTACTTTTATGCAATGTCATGATGCATTTATTGTGTAATGAGGTTCTCGAAATAAACGAGAATGTTGTATGTTATGTATGTAATGTGAATGAGATTCTCGAAATAAACGAGAATGTTGTATGTTATGTATGTATTGTGAATGATGCATGGATGGACTATATAGTCGAAGCATGTTGGTAACTTTGTATAGCAATTGCTAGTTGAGAAAATAAATCTTTGTATGCTGCTGGAGATGATGACAAGGTGATTGTGTTGAGAATTCCTGTCTTCCGTTCGAGGATATCCAGCTAGGGATTTTTATTACTGCTTGGGGATGAAAGTAGCTTGAGTGATTTGATCCTGATGTGTCCTGATTGGGAATAAGAGAGATGGATAACTGACCAAGTTTCCACTGTGAGTACCAACTTTACTGGGAACAGTGAGTTTGAATAAACCCTGTTGGAGAAGAAGATTGTATCGGAGAGCCTGTAGTGTTGGGGAGTCAAGTCTTTGTTGGGAAGAGATTACTTGAAGATAACTCCTCGAGGATTACTCTATGGGGATATTGTTGTGAAAATAACTTTGTGGGTAAGATCCCTTGAGATTTTAATTTTCATTGCCCCCATGTCACTTGCTGTTGGAAAACATTTTCTTAACCATATGTGGCCCTTTGCACGGGGAAGTCTATCTTCCCCTGGAGTCAGTAACCTGGTATACTTGATTCTTGAGATTACTGGATTTAGAACTTCAAAGGAGATACTGATCCTACTTCTAGTAGCTAAATAGCTTTTGCTGAGATTTGTGACTAATGCAACATACTCCAAGTGATAGGCTTGCCTCTTTGATTGTTTAGTGCCTTTGAGAGATTCTCTGAATCTTGACTTGATTGCCCTACATGAATGAGATAATAACATGTCATGCCCCTTGTATATACAAGCTTTTGACTAAGTGAATCAGGCATACGAGACGTTTATGCAGCTTTATCTGTCGGGGGGACTTTCTGAGATTCGTGCTATCATAAGCAACATGCCCCTGTATCACGAACTTAGGAATCATGCCCCTGATTGATCAGGGATGGAGGTAATTTCAACTGTGCTTGGGTGAATGCCCCTTATTGCCCACCGCTTCTGAGAGATTCTATGAATCTTGACCTGATTGCCCCAGATATCTGAGCGCTTACTCAATAGAGTATTTCGACTGCTTTTGTGCCCTTGAGGGTGATCAGAATTTGAGATATTCTTGCTCGAACTCAACGGAGTTCTGAAGACAACCTGTCCCTTGAAAGGATTAAACTTTTCATTAGCAGCTCATGATGTAAGCTTTCCTGGTGTCAAGTACTTGTTCATATGCAAAGAATGTTTAGTATGAGAAATATAATTCTAATGCAAAGTTCATGTTTGTCTTGAAGTTTAAAGAAGAATTTTTTTTTTGGAAGGATGTCAAAACATCGATTTTTTTTATGAAAGGTGGTGTGATACCAACTCAAGCGTTTTAGCAGAACTCCTAGGAGTCGGTTTACCGTATTCTTGTTATAGTATGCTTTTCAATTAACCCTGCTTAAATTATGACTTTTGAGGGTTGTAACGTGGCCAGGTTCACGGTTTTTTAGAAAAAAAGAATTTTTAGGCTCAAAATTTTATTGGTGCCCACCCCCTTCGTGATGTTCTCCAACCTAAGTTCAGTTAACTCGATGCGAGCATTCATCCTTCAAGAGGAGTTTGAGACGATTGAGGAATCGATAAGGTGTTTGGACATGGCAGTCACTTTACCTTTTGTATTTGGTGTCTGATCACACGATTTTGTTCTTTGAATTTATTGTCACACGACCTCGTCCTTTCGCTAAGGATCTTGTTTTGTTTCATGTTCCTTAACTTTTGCCTGGACAAATTCTTTTGAATTATGATTTTGATGTCCAGCAAGATGCCCTAATTCTTGCCTAAGTCACTTGTTTTCAAGTTGTTGACTTAGCGGGCTTTCTTTTCTCTTCTTTTTTTTTCGATTCATTCTTTTCTTTTTGAACAAGTCGTATGAGACGTCTTCGATTCGTTGGAAAGATTGTGACTACCTCATTTCTTGAATGACGAGGGATAACCGTTGTGATATCGTCATATTTTGACCTCCTAATGTGAGGGATAACCATTGTGGTATCGACTTTCCTCAACCTTTTGAAGGACAACCATCATTGTATCCTTAAATGCATGCTCCTGATGAATTTTGAACGCTCGATCAGGTTAACTGAACACTACCCTGCCCCTGGGTTAAATGCGAGGGTTTTTCCGTATAGAAAAAGAAACTACTACTTCAAGGCTCAAAGGGGTTGACAAGGGATTAACTTCCTTATATCTCCAGTCTTTAGGGATTTGAAACAATGCCTGTACATCATCAACAGGGTTTTACTCGAAAGCGCACCATTTGAGATTATGAGTATTATGTGTTCGTCATTCTCCCTTCGGAGTTATCATGCTTTATCACCGAGAGTTTGGTATCACAAGCAAAGAAAACATGTTAGAGCGAGAGCGAATGAATTTTTTCAAGACAAACATATTCAATGCATCATTATTATAGTTCAAAAACAAACAAGTATTGCATATAAACAGTATTGAATCAAAACAAGAAAGACTACGCATGAACATGCATGATGATGTAGAGATTGTCAAAGTTGAGGAGATTTTCTCCGTATGGACTTATTGCTTCAGAAGATTCGTTGAGTCGAAGGAGGACTTCAAACTTGGATTGCAGGTATGAATGTGATAACCTTTGCATCAACTAGGTCTTGATTCTTGTTTTTGAATGGCTGACAATCATCTAGCAAATGACCGAGTGCCCCAGAATGGAAAACAAACCGAGTGTTAATGTCTGAACCTGCAGGAAACTTTAGATTACTTCTAGGAAGAAGATTCCGACGAAGTCACAGAAGAGTTGTAAGTATCCATCTTCAGGGATAGTAAGAATGAAGTAGTAAGAAAATGAGAAGTTTGTCCTTTGGAAACTTTGGTTGAAACTTTATCTAAAGAACTTTGACTTTTCATATTTGGACGTCCTTCTATAAGAATCAAGATCACCATATCCAATGGGTCATAGCCTCTGATTCGGGGTACGGTACTTCTGAATTTGAAGGCATATGGCTAAAGGAAAATAAATCCCTTGCCCCTTGATAGGAACTGTACCTTTGAGTTTGAAGGTATATGGCTAGAGGAAAATAAATACTCTTGCCCCTTGTTAGGAATCTGGCTCTTGATGATGGCACCTGGAATTGCACGCCCTAAATACTTGAGATCCTTGAAAAAGGTTAGTTAGGTGATGAGGACAAGTAAGTCCTACAAAGAGTTCAAGTTGTTAGTGTACACACAAATCCTGCAAGGAAACCAAACGGTTAGGGTACACACAAATCCTGCAAGGAAACCAAACGGTTAGGGTATAAACAAATCCTGCAAGGAAATCAAGTTGTTAGGGGTATAAACATATCCTGCAAGGAAACCAAACAGTTAGATAATGAATACAAACAAGTCACACAAGTATCCTTAGGTTTAAAGGATAGCATGAAGTTCATAGGTAAATACCCTCCCCACTGAAGTTTAGTTGGCTTAACCTGTCCTAGATAAAGATCGGGTTCTAGGGAGCTCATATCATTGACCTTTCTCGAAGGCACTATTTCAGTCCAGTAATCGAATCATCGACCGAAAACATCCTGAAAGTCCAGTCCATATAAGTGTAGCTTCGAGTATCAACCAACTTCAGTCGGGACCAAAGCCAGACACCTCGCTACGTCCTATTGGCCAAAGTCAAGTTCAACTAAGGTTCTAAGGGCAAATTAGTGCTTAATGACACCACGCGGCAGCCAAATGTTTCCCCAGGCCGGATCCCAAGGAACATCAGGACAAACCAAAGTGTCACACTAACGATGGCCACCATCTCAACCATAGCGGTATACGCCGTACAATCTCCTTGGTCTCTTGCCATATACCTAAGGTACACTAGATCCGGGTGTAGGATCTTTCACACAGAAATAATCCCAAACAATACCCTTTAAAATAAAGCAAACAATCAATTGAAAACTGTTCTGGACCGGCCCAATCCATTCAATTGGGCCATTCCCTCCTTCGGCCCAATACGCTTTAGGACGCACGTGGTGGTTTCCATCCGACCAGACGGGGCAAACAGGCCAAGCGACCGACCACGAGGACCCCTCGTGCCCGGTAAACAAACAGTCCACGCGTCTCCTGAATATCCACCACAGAAGGAGGAGTCCAATCCGCTCGTTAAAACTTCCTATAAATGGCCCTCTACATACAGAGGGCAAGGTAATCCTTTTCTTACCACTAAACCCTAATACTTTATTGTACCTTGTGGAATACATACTTACTTTGGCATCAGAGTGCCTTGCAGGTACAACCCTTTTTTCCATCTTCATCATCCTGAGCCTCAAGCCTTCATTGTTGCTGATCATCTGATCTGCTCGGTAAGATCAGTGGCGCCATCTGTGGGAACTCTAGCTCCCCCGTTCCTCTTTCTTGCACCTTCTTGATCCATTCTTGCATCCTGCAAGAACCCAGGAACCAAAGCTCTAACCAAATCATTACTCATGGCCGACAATAACGAAGATCCCTCGTCATTAGACGCTGCAATCCTCAAGAAGAACGACATCTCCATCGTTCCTCCATCCAGAAACACCGTTCCTCGAGACGGTGTCACAACATCTCCTTCCCCTAAAGATCTCCAAGATGATCAATCTCATCGCTTCGGAGATACAAGCGGAAAGGACAACCACGAAGAAAATCTGGGCAACCCTTTCCTCTCAAAAGGGCAGACTCCCCCGGACCAGACACTAAACTCCGTTCTAGCCGCTCTGGCCCAGACCAATGCGCTCCTGCAACAGCAAAGTAGCCGAATCGGGGCCCTCGAACAGAAGCGCCGTTCAAAAACTCCCCCCGATCACAAAATCCGTTCTCGACGCGAAGGGGTCACCAATAAACGTCCACGGTCCCCTTCCCCCAAGAAGAATGGGGACCCATCTTCCAAGAAACGATCGAGCGATCAGCATTCCCGTCATCGCTCGCAGTCCCCTCGGCTAAAAAAGAGGTCTAGATCACCCCGGGTAAACACGACGACAACCGGAGGCGACGCAGGCGCAGCCAGAGTCGATATTTTTCTCCCTCCGCCAGCGACGACGAAAAAGAGCGCCATGGTCCTCTATCCCAGGCGATTTTAGATGCTCCCCTACCAACCGGTCTTGAAAAACCCCCTCCGTTAGGGACATACGACGGGACCACAGATCCAGACGAGCACATTGAGAACATCGACACCCTTCTCGACTACAGAGGAGTGCCCGACGCCATTAAATGTCGTCTCTTCCCGACCACCCTGCGAAAAGGAGCCATGACCTGGTATAAAAGTTTGCCAGACGAGTCCATCACATCATGGAGGGTGCTCGGAAAACTTTTTTCCAGACATTTCACGGCCTCCCGAAGACACCCGAAGTTAGAAGCCTCCTTAGAAGCCATTATCCAAGGAAAGGACGAGTCCCTACGGGCATACATAGAAAGATTCAATAAGGAAGCCGTGCAAGTATCCACCACTGCCCATATGAAGAAGTTCTTGCTCAAGCGCGGCCTCCGACCATGCTCGTACTTCGCTAAAGCCGTCGGAATTGAAACTCCGGCCACTCTTGATGAATTCTTCCTCAAAGCCCAAGCCTACATACAGTATGAGGAGAAAGAAGCAGCCCCTGCCGTCCGCAATTCCAGGCACGAAGAGAGCAGTAAAAATGCACGCCAAGATGAATCTCGCCGAGGAACTGACAAAAAGAAGGAGGATAAATCTCGGGTCCCCAAAGACTACAAAGCCCCTGCGGGGAAATTCCGAGAGTACACCCCGCTAAACGCTTCAAGGGAGCGCATCCTGAACGAATGCGCAAACGCCGAGTTTCAGACGGGCAAGGTCCGGTTCCCTAAGAGCTTGCCCGCCCGGCCAGACATGGATAAATCGAAATTCTGCCGTTTTGATCGGTGCATCTTTATGCATATTCTCCTATATTTTTACTTAGGCATTTATTTACTTTATTTTGATTATTCTTATGTTTTATTATGTTTTTATATTTTATTTTATTTTTGGTTTAATTTGATTTTCGCACTTTATTTTCAGCATTAGCAGTCTGCACTAAAATGATCATAACTGGAGCTCCGGGAATCCGATTGAGGCGTTCTAATGATCGCCGGAAAGCTAAGAGAAAGAGCTACAACTTTCGTGTTGGAGTAAAAGTCAGATTCGGAGCACATTTTTCCAGAATTTCGTTTGAAGCTGCAGGCACTAGTTTTATAAGTTTTGGGTCGTTAGTTTTGGGTCTGGGTGATGTTTGTTTGACCCAGTTGGGTTATGACCCGAATTTCCTTTTGTCTTCTCTTTAGTCTAGGTCTGGCCGTATTTTTTACATTCACGTTTACTTTTTACGAAGGAATTTGGAAAGCTTCGTACGTTTGTAATGGAGAACTAATTACAAGGCAAAATCTGCTGATTACGGGTTCCATCATACTTTGAGGTTATAATAATTTTAATCAAGTTTCTATTCCGTTCAATTATATTATGTGATTATTGTTTGCTTAATTCAATTTTCATAGAGTATATTGATTTAATTCGATTGTTGTATGATCCTTAACTATAATCACGTTCGCGTTTGCTTAATTCGTTATCGTGTTTGATTAATTCGCGTTTGCTTAATCCGCGAGGGCTTAAATCCGTTTGCTTAATTCGGATCATAGGAACTTACAACATATAAAATTTGTTGCGCTTGTCAGTTAGTTTTGTAGTCGAATAGGAATGGATTAGGAGATTGAAATTATAATAATCAATGATAAGTCGAAACCGAAATCAGTAGATTAGCCGTTTTAGCTTATTTGATAATCAATTATTTACTTTGTTTTTCATAATAGAATCCTAAACTAAAACCATAAACCCCCAATTTTATTTATATTAGTTAGTAACGAAACAAGAATCTTTGTGAGAACGATATTCGAGTTGTCGTTACCGCTAAACTACCGTTTTACAAAATACTCGTTTTTGATCTGTGCGCGACAACGGATCAAATTGGCGCCGTTGCCGGGGATTCTTGTCGTTATTAACTTATTTTAGAGTCTTAGGTTTAGTGTTTCTGCGTTTAGGCCATAGGTTCCTCGTGGTTTCGGCCATAATGCCATTTTGAGTCGAAAAAATGTTTTTTTTTTGGAAATTGAGTCTGATCGATAATCTGTTTTTGCCTACTGGGAGGAGAAAAATCGTGCGATCAATACTCCCTTACTCTAGATTCATCGTTTTTCTATTCTTAATGAATTTTTTACTGTTTTCATAGAGTCGAAAAAATCCGAAAAAATTCCTAAAATTCTTATTTCATCTAATTAGATTAAATTTTGTGTTTTTATATTTTTCAGAACTTATTTTAATCGTGTTCCTTCTTTCTATTTGTTTGTGGCTGTTATAGAACATTGTTGGCATTTTCGCATTTGTTGCTGCATTGCTTAATTGATTTTAATAACATGGTTGATCAAAGAACACTAAGGCAGCTAGCTGCGCTTGATGTTAATTATAATGGTTTATGTATTGAATATGCTGATGTTGTTGTTCCCTTTGAATTGACATCTGGTTTAATACACTTGTTGCCAAGGTTTAGTGGTCTTGCAGGTGAGGATCCACATAAGCATCTAAAGGAATTCCAGATTTTTTGTTCTATATTAATGAGACCTAAAGGAATAACAGAAAACCATATCAAGCTGAGAGTCTTCCCGTTCTCACTTCAAGGTGCTGCAAAAGATTGGTTATACTACCTTGCACCGAACTCTGTTACAAGCTGGAATGATCTCAAAAAATTGTTCTTAGAAAGATTCTTCTCTCCCCAAGTTACCGCTTTCGCATCTTCCGGACCTTCATTAGAGGATCTTGTCAAGCAAATGGCTATGAATAATCTCCAGTATCAACAACAAATAGATTATACTCTTCAGACTTTGCAAACACAGATTGAACAGCTTTCCACTTTGATGAATGCCATGCAGCAAGCTCAAGGATCAAGCCAACAATCCTTGGAAGAGCATTCTGTTTTTCAAATAGAGTTGCTTTATGAAAATATTGATGATACCTGTAATGATTTGCTTGCATCTGATTTTCCATCGCTGTCTGATTTTGATGATGTTTACGCATGTTCTGATTGTACTGACACTAACGTTTGTGTTGTATGTGCTGAGATTGATGCTGCCTTGCAGGGTAACATATTTACTACAGGTGAAGTTCTTATCGATGAAGTTGTTCATGCAGCTGATACTCTTGACATCCCGGCAACCTCAAGCACTCCTTCCATTGAGCAGCCACCTTCCCCCGAGCTGAAGCAACTTCCTGAAAATTTGAAATACGCTTACTTAGAGAGTAATGAAAAACTTCCGATTATAATTTCTTATAACCTTGATTTTGATCAAGAAAATAAGTTATTGCAGGTTTTGAAGAAGCATAAG
Source organism: Vicia villosa (assembly GCF_029867415.1). Taxonomy (NCBI): domain Eukaryota; kingdom Viridiplantae; phylum Streptophyta; class Magnoliopsida; order Fabales; family Fabaceae; genus Vicia; species Vicia villosa. The sequence continues at coordinate 204,181,963 of NC_081180.1, read as the reverse complement.
AAGGTGATTAGGTGGACTTTGACTGAAATTTCTCATATTAGCCCATCTATGATTTTGCATAGGGTCTCAAGTGAAGGGGAAGATGAAACAAAATTAGTGGGGCAGCCCCTCAATCTTTTGATCTATAATGTTGTGGAAAAGAAGATCACGTGCCCATTCAACACTTTTATTTATCGAAGATTCTTCTTTGATCCTGGAATAAAAGGCGAAGGCACTAATAAAAATTGCAAGTTCAATGGACATTACCCAAAGCTACTCCATGAGAGCCCCACTTTGGAAGAAGAGAATGTAGAAGATATCTCTTTAGGAAAGACTGCTTATGTGATCACTTATCCTCCTTGACTACTCGGGTGTGTTCTTTCCTTTCTCTCACTCTTATTTTATATCTATGTTCTTTCATTGAGGACAATGCTTATTTTAAGCGTGGGGGAAGGAATCATTTATTTTTATTTTATTTTTTTGAATTTCTTTTGTTCTTTGTTTTGTTTTGTTTTCAGTTTTAAAAATAAAAAAATAAATATGCATCATTTTGAAAGTTTTAGGCTACAAACTGACTTGAGTCGAGTTTGCGGAGACTTGAGAAAAATTCACAAGATCGGTATTGTTCTAACACCGTAAGTCTCCTGCATATGGAAATTGATTTGAATTTGTTATTATGTTTTAGCCTTAAATTCTCATTCTTTGACAGCTTTTGAGTAGTTTATTTCAGCAGTCGGCACCATCTCTCACACACTTTACGCAGGGAAGCCGATGAATATAAGTGAATGTTCCGAAAAAATAGAAAAAAAGAGGTAATGCACCTTCTAAGTTTGGTGACCCTCACCCGGTCACTTAACCCAACGGTTGTGGAACTTTCAAAAAAAAAAAAGATTTCAAAACTCTTTGTTAGTTGGTTCAGCGGTTTCTGGTGCTGAATTTGGTAGGGAGGATTATGGTCCGATCCCCCGCAACTACAATTGAGTAAACAAAGGGTTATGCCACGTAAGTACCAGAACCCCGTGCAGAAAAGGATCAGAGTCACTAACCGGTCGTCTTGCTATAAGTGTGTGGAGATAACGAGCTTAATGTGATTGCGCCTGAATGAAAAAGAGCAAAAAGGATGAGTAAGTTAGGCTATGGTGTAATAATATGATTTGAATTGGTTTGTGTATTTAGGAGACTTATGTCTGCACAATTGTGGATTAATGTTCCTACGATATCCTTAGTGTGCAAGATTAGTATCTGTCGATGCAAACTTACCCGGAGAAGATTTGTAGCCTAGGATGAGTAACTGTTGATGTATTTGAGCTTTCTTTGTTTTGTTTTTCATTTTGCCCGGAGTGCAAAAGTTCAAGTGTGGGGGAATTTGATCGGTGCATCTTTATGCATATTCTCCTATATTTTTACTTAGGCATTTATTTACTTTATTTTGATTATTCTTATGTTTTATTATGTTTTTATATTTTATTTTATTTTTGGTTTAATTTGATTTTCGCACTTTATTTTCAGCATTAGCAGTCTGCACTAAAATGATCATAACTGGAGCTCCGGGAATCCGATTGAGGCGTTCTAATGATCGCCGGAAAGCTAAGAGAAAGAGCTACAACTTTCGTGTTGGAGTAAAAGTCAGATTCGGAGCACATTTTTCCAGAATTTCGTTTGAAGCTGCAGGCACTAGTTTTATAAGTTTTGGGTCGTTAGTTTTGGGTCTGGGTGATGTTTGTTTGACCCAGTTGGGTTATGACCCGAATTTCCTTATGTCTTCTCTTTAGTCTAGGTCTGGCCGTATTTTTTACATTCACGTTTACTTTTTACGAAGGAATTTAGAAAGCTTCGTACGTTTGTAATGGAGAACTAATTACAAGGCAAAATCTGCTGATTACGGGTTCCATCATACTTTGAGGTTATAATAATTTTAATCAAGTTTCTATTCCGTTCAATTATATTATGTGATTATTGTTTGCTTAATTCAATTTTCATAGAGTATATTGATTTAATTCGATTGTTGTATGATCCTTAACTATAATCACGTTCGCGTTTGCTTAATTCGCTATCGTGTTTGATTAATTCGCGTTTGCTTAATCCGCGAGGGCTTAAATCCGTTTGCTTAATTCGGATCATAGGAACTTACAACATATAAAATTTGTTGCGCTTGTCAGTGAGTTTTATAGTCGAATAGGAATGGATTAGGAGATTGAAATTATAGTAATCAATGATAAGTCGGAACCGAAATCAGTAGATTAGCCGTTTTAGCTTATTTGATAATCAATTATTTACTTTGTTTTTCATAATAGAATCCTAAACTAAAACCATAAACCCCCAATTTTATTTATATTAGTTAGTAACGAAACAAGAATCTTTGTGAGAACGATATTCAAGTTGTCGTTACCGCTAAACTACCGTTTTACAAAATACTCGTTTTTGATCTGTGCGCGACAACGGATCACGTTTCCACAAAGGCCACGGGCATAACACTGAGGATTGCATCCACCTTAAGGATGCCATAGAGATATTAATAAGAGAGGGACATCTAAAGCAGTATGCGAAGAAACAGGAGGCCGCTAAAGAAGCCAAGCCAGTCACCGAGGAAAAGCCGGCGGAGGACACGCCCGCCATGCAAGTGGCCATGAGCGTTACCAGGCCGGAAGATTTTTACCTCCCTGACTGGGCCAACGCAACAACCGCTTATTCCTCCCATAGCACATGGGAAAGGTTCCCGTCCACGATGGTTATATCGGGCGGGGGTTTCAGCAAATTGACCATCAGATCTGTGAAACGTAAGTTCGACGAGCTAATCTCGGCCAGTACGAGCATGGCCTCGATCTCCGACCATGCCAAAGGCAGTCCCTCCTCAATATCTTTCTATAAAGAAGAGTTGCTCGGAGGAGCACCTAATGCACCCATCCCGCTCCTCATCCGAGCATAGATGGCTAATTTTGACGTACGACGCATATTAGTCGACCAGGGAAGTTCAGTGGACATCATGTACTCCCAATTATTCAAGACGTTGCAGCTGAACGACAATCACCTTACCCCATACGTAGGATCAGACCTACAAGGATTCAATGGCACAGTAACCAAGCCGTGGGGATTCGTGGAACTCATAGTTTCGATCGGGTCAGCAGAGACCGCCAGGGCAGTGAAAGTCCAATTTCTGGTCATCGACTGCCCATCAATATACCAATGCATCCTCGGACGCCCCACTCTGGCCGAATTAATCGCGGTTTCCTCAACCGTACACCTCAAGCTCAAATACTATACGACCAAAGGACAAGTACCGACACTCCACGGTGACATCAAAGCAGCTAGAAGATGTTTCGAAGCCTCCGCCAAGGGCCTGAGCGCGATAAAAACACCGGCCCAAGAAAAGACAGCAACTAGTGCTGCTCCAGAAACCAACAAGTCTATGCCCCGCATCGACACTGTCGTCCTCGACAGTCGTTTTCTGGGAGAACCCGAGCCGAGCATCAACTCAGGCACATCAGAAGGAACCCTTCAGCCAATTCCGGACGGAGAATTGGAGCTCGTAGCCCTTGGAGAAAATCCGACCAGGGGAGTCAAGATCGGATCAGACCCACCAGACCTGTCCAAAAGGCAACTCAAAGCCTGCCTCCGTGAGAACGCCGACCTATTCGCATGGAGCGCTGTGGAAATGCCCGGCCTCGACCCAAAGGTAGCTTGCCATCACCTGACCATTGACCCAACCTGCAAGGCCGTCGCTCAGAGGAGAAGAAAGCAGTCACCAGAAAAAACGGCTGCGGCCGAACTAGCTGTAAAAGACCTCCTAGAGGCCAGGTTTATATCCGAGGCCAAGTACACTACTTGGCTCTCCAATGTTGTACTTGTTAAAAAATCAAATGGAAAATGGCGCATGTGCACTGACTACACCGATCTTAATAGGGCTTGCCCAAAAGATGCTTATCCTCTCCCTAACATAGATAAACTAGTTGATAATTCCGCCGGTTTTAAATTACTTTCATTCATGGACGCATATTCCGGGTACAATCAAATACCCATGGCTAAAACTGACAAGAAATATACGGCCTTCATGACCGAATCGGGCAACTATTACTATAACGTAATGCCCTTTGGTCTGAAGAATGCTGGTGCGACGTACCAGCGCATGATGAACAAAGTCTTTCAAGCAGAGATAGGTGACATGCTTGAAGTCTATATGGACGATATGATCATCAAATCCTAGCGGGAAACCGATCACGCTGCTCACCTTAAAAAGGTTTTCGAACAAGCCCGAAAGTGTAAAATGAGATTCAACCCGGAAAAATGCACATTCGGCGTCCGAGCGGGAAAATTCCTCGGCTTCTACTTAACAAAAAGAGGAATCGAAGCCAACCCGGATAAGTGCAGGGCTTTCTCAGACTTGCCCACTCCAAATTCGAAAAAATCAATCCAAACCTTGAACGGCATGCTCACCTCACTATCTAGATTCGTGGCAAAATCCGCGCAGCATGCCCTGCCACTATTCAAACTCCTCCGCAAAGAAACCACATTCGAATGGACATAAGAATGCGAATGCGCCCTCTCCCGTCTAAAACATGCATTATCCAGCCCACCAGTTTTATCCAGACCGGACGCTGGAGAAACCTTATACCTTTATCTCGCCGTAGCCACCGAGGCCGTTAGCGCGGCCTTGATACGAGAAACCTCGGAAGGCCAGAAACTCATTTACTTCACAAGGAAAGCACTCCAAGGCCCTGAGATCAGATATCAGCAGATCGAAAAGGTTATACTCGCGTTAATAACTGCGGCCCGAAGACTCAGACACTATTTCCTAGCACATACCATAGTCGTGCGAACCGAGCAGCCCGTGAAACAATTACTTGCACGCCTTGACATGGCCGGGAGAATGCTCCGCTGGTCGTTAGAACTTGCGGAGTTCGACATCAAATACGAGGGAATAAAAGCCCTTAAAGCACAGGTCTTGGCGGACTTCGTAGCCGAAATGGCCTTCCCCGAAACAACAAAAAACAACGCCCAAAGGTGGACCTTATACGTGGACGGTGCTTCAAGCTCGACCGGCAGCGGGGCAGGGATCATTCTTAAAAGTGGAGAAGGAACCCTCATAGAGGTATCCCTCTCACTATCATTCCCAACATCCAACAATCAAGCAGAATATGAGGCCCTGCTAGCCGGGCTGCGCCTCACAAATGACTTGGAAGTCGAGGAAATTGAGGTATTTACCGACTCTCAATTGGTCGCGTCACATATCTCGGGCGAATATCAGGTCAAAAGTGAAGCCCTTGTCAAATACCTAGCCCTCGTGAAAGAAAGACTGGCCCGATTTAGGAGCGCCAATGTAAAACACATCCCAAGGGAACACAACGCTCGAGCAGACGTCCTATCAAAACTAGCGAGCACAAGAAAGAAGGGAGGTAACAAATCTGTAATCCAGGAAATATTACCAAAACCCAGCACCGAGATCTCATCCTCCCTCTCACTCGTAAACGCAATAGGAGACACATCCTGTTGGATGACCCCCGTGTACAATTACTTAACAAGTGACCTCATGCCCGCCGATCCGAAAGATGCCTCCACCATCCGAAGACGAGCTTGCTCGTACGTCCTGGTCGAAAATCGTCTATATCGGCGAGGATTTTCCATACCTCTCCTCAAATGTATAGACGAGGGCACAGTCCCCCACATACTCCGAGAGATACACGAGGGAATCAATTCCCAACATCTAGGAGGAAGATCACTTGCTCGGAAGGCTCTCCGAGCAGGTTACTATTGGCCAACGATGCAAGACGACGCCAAAGAATACGTTAAGAGATGCGACAAATGCCAGCGTTTCGAGGACATGCACCTTGTGCCCCCCAACGAACTCAAATCCTTATCATCTCCCTGGCCATTTGCGTGGTGGGGAATGGATCTCCTCGGTCCATTCGTAACTGGAAGCAATCAGAACAAATAACTCATAGTAGCGGTCGACTATTTTACCAAATGGATCGAGGCCGAGCCACTGGCCAAAATCACATCCTTGAACGTACTCCGCTTCTACAAAAGAAACATCCTCGCTCGGTTCGGGGTACCATTAGCTATCATCACCGACAACAGCAACCAGTTCACAGACGGGCGCTTCCAAGAATTCGTCACGGAATTAGGTACAAAGCAACATTTCGTGTCAGTCGAGCACCCACAAACAAACGGGCAAGCAGAGGCCGCTAACAGAGTGATTTTGAGGGGCCTCAAAAGAAGACTAGACGAAATAAAAAGGGGATGGGTAGAAGAGCTGCATAGCGTCCTGTGGGCCTATCGCACTACACCACATTCCACTACCGGGGAAACCCCCTTTCGACTGATGTACGGAACGGAGGCCGTGATCCCCATCGAAATACATGTGCCCTCTAGACGCATCGAAGAGCCACTCTAGGCAGAGGGCAATACCGAGGCAATCAGAGAAGAGCTCTACCTGGTCGAAGAAATTCGCACTGGAGCCGCTCTTCGCGAAGCTTCGCTTAAACAAAAAATCGCCCTAAGACATGACGCTAAGGTCATTAGAAGGGAATTCAAAATTAACAGCCTAGTGTTGAAAAGAAACCACAAAGATTCCCGAGAAGGCAAACTGGCCGCAAATTGGGAAGGCCCCTACCGTGTCCGGGCAAAGACAGAAAACAGGGCATATTACTTAGAAAATTTGCAAGGAGAAGAGCTCGCTCGACCATGGAACGCCAAAAAGCTTAAACAATATTACAGTTAAAACCACAGGTACGGCCTGGTACACGCCGAGCACCTACAGATGAAACGAAACGACAGAAGCCTGCTCTATTAATTGAACAGACTCCTTGTCCTTCGGGGGGCCCGAATACCGAGCATCCCCGTTGTAAACAAGTACCATGATGGCAGAACACCCCGCTCGCGAAGGGACCGTTCACGCCATGAGCCCCGGAATTCAACACAACAAAATCCGAGACTCACCATATGCCGGGCACACGTCCCCAGCATTCGGCCACAGTTCCATACACTGGGCGATCAAAACGTCGTAAGTCGAGCAAATCTTCATAAAATACAACACAAATACACAAAGGAACAGTGTTTTATTCATCCATTAATGGGAAATTACAAAACAAGCAATTGAAAAGAAAACATTTCATTCCTCCCGATTGGCAAATTCCTCCGAGTGAACGTACTGATACCAGTCTTCATCCCACTCGGTCTCGGAACCATCCGCGTTAATCACGGTTCTCACACCAGTCTCTCTAGCACGAGCATCTGAACTCAAAGAGCCACGAGAACGAGAAGAAGAGCCAGTCGAAGCCTTCTTCTTCTCGTTCACCTTCTTCACCCCACGGGAGCACGAGGTTGAGGACACCTTTTTCTTGTTAGCTCCACCCATCCCTGCGAAGAATTGAAGAAGGAGAGGTCCATAAGACCTCCTTTTATAAGGGAAGAAGGGGAACAATAATCTTGGGAAACGAATGTGCCGTTAAGGAATAAAGACATTGGAAAACGATAACGCATCTCCCAAAAAACTCATAACGCACGCGCACAGGTCCCAAAGAAAATCACAAAAGAGTTAAAAACTAAGTACATTTGAATAAAAGCGGGCAAACAGCCCGAAAATGTGCCCAACTACGGCCATATAGACTGAGCTGGTAAATTGTACTTACAGGATCAAAACGGGGGGCATACCCCCCAGATAAACAACATTACAAAATAATGGGCACGCAAGCCCCACACTTAGACATAAAATAAACTTCAAACACCTCCCTCGGCTTGGGTATCCTCGGCTTCCTGCGTCACCTGCTTCTCCCCAAAGGCTGGAGAAACAATCTGGTCGCCCTCTACACGATGGTAAGGCTCGGTCCCTTCAACCAACAACTCCACCCCCAGATTCTTCAATTTAAGTTGGGCCAGAGTGGAGTTGTAGGTATCCTCGGCAGCAGCCACACTATCACCCCCCAAAACTCTGATGTATTGGATCAGTTCTGCCCGGGTTAAAAGAGCCCTCTCCTTTTCCGACTCATCCTCAGCAGGAATCTGAGAACGGCGAAGAGAGGCCTCCCTAACCGAGGAAGACAACATTGTTCCATACAGAGTTCTGGAGAGCAAGGTGTGTTGACCTTGTAGGTCCCCCAGAGCACCCTCTTTTTCGCTCAGCCGAGCCTTCACAACATCCAGCTCCTCGCCCATCTCCGTCAGCAGCCGATCCTTTTCCTACACGGCAGAAGTCATCATCGTGACCTGATCCTGAAGCAACCTCGCCGCCTCCGCTGATAGAGGCGCCGAGCGGGCATAGAGGGTATCCATCTCCAGAAGCCGAACCATAGCCGAAGCATCCTACACAAGGAACCTCTGACGAACCGAAGGCTCCAGACCCTCAATATGCAGAGACTCAGCACGCGGAATAGTCGGGGAAGGACCGCCTTCAAAGAATCTGGGCTGGAGAAAGCACGAAGGAAGGGTGAAGATATCAGCAGCCTCTTCCTGGGTAAGATCCACGGCTTCAGTTCTCTGGCGCTTGCGGCGGACCAAGGCGTCCGGATCAAGCTGTGGACGGAGGGGAAAGGGAAGCACTGTAACCGGCCTCAAAGATTCATCTTGATCAGAATTCCTCAAGGGGGAACTAGCAACACCAGCGGAGGAGGAGGAAGCACCCGAACCCGCGACCGGGGACCTTTGCACGGCTGCTAACCGAGGACCTGCACTTTTCTTAACGACCCCTTTCAACTTGCTGGCCTGCCTAAGCATTCAGTCATGACGGGCACGGTCCATTGACTCTGCAAAAAGAAAAAAACGTAAGAAATCTGCCCCTCACAAAAAAACCTCTAAAGAGAGGAAAATACTAAAACAACAGAGTTAAAATAAAGGACAAAACATAACAAAGGGGGGTGGTACCCAAATAAGCAAACGCTCCCTCATCAGTACCCCCATCCAGAAGCTCCTTAATACTATTCACCCCAGGCTCTCTGATAGGCTCCCCGTCATCACTAATAATAGGTACCCCCGAGCGGTCCACTTTGGCAACAACGGGAAGACCCTGCACAAAGTGCTGAAGAGCAGTATAATCCCTTCGGGCATCCTCGTCCAAATCCGAAAGTCGGGTGATATATTGGTCGGTCCCATACCTAAAGTGGTCCTGCGACCAGAAAAATCTGAACTTATACCGACGAGAGGTGACTGGCTCCCCAATGTCATTAAGCACCGGACGACCATTGACATCCACAGTCGGCACGCGGGCAAAGACACTTTCCTGGGCTTCCCGAGACTGAGGACGGATGAGGAAGAAGCGGGACTTATAGCCTTTCAAAGAGTCAGAATAAGACTTGAAAACCTTTCGGGACTGCTTCAGAGATACCCATCCATAGCGGCCGTCCCTCACCGTGCGCTGAACACAAAATATATAGAAAAATAGAGAAAGCGTCGCCGCTATCTTCAAATGTGCACAAACCAATTCAAAGGCCTGAATAAAAGTAATAGAATTAGGGCGAAGCTGCCCGAAGGCCATCTCCAAATGGTTGAACACTGCCACCTGGAACTCAGTAAAAGGGGCACGAAAACCCATTTCCCGGAACACCACCTCGTACATAAGAATCAAGTCAGGAGAATATACATCACAGTTTCGATCTTTTTTGGCTGGAATCAGAACCGACCACCCTTCACCCACCTCGGTGAAAATATCAGAGTCATCCTCCAAAAAGTAACTCTCTGTGTCCAGTGCCTCCTGGTGCACCCAGACCCGCTGAGGCACCTCTTGCCGGGCTGGAGGAGTGGAAGACGACGAGCCAGATGCCGTTGGGCGATTCTCTTCGGCCATTTTTCACCTGAAACACAGGGGAAACAGTGAATTCGACAGTTAAATAAAATCCACCCTTCCGCCATCATCCAGAGTGAAAGGGCACGACTACGGCCCAGAGACCAGAAGAACTGCGTCCTTGCCTCCCCCATAACCATAAATACCGAGCCATAAGAAACTCACGCCCGGAAAAAGGGGCAAAAACGCAGGACCTACATTGGAGCACGAAGTAAAACACACTAAAACGTATAACAGAAAGCTAGAATCTAAAATATAACAAAGCACACTCAGGTACGACGGAGGAATCTTCTATCTCCACCGTACGCCACCACATTCATCATCTACGTTCATCAAAAAATCTTCCTAAAAGCTTAACCTAACCACATGCAATCGATTCTAAATAAAGATCAAAGCATAAAAATGCAGAAAGCAAAGATCATAGATTAAACTTACGGTTATGATTTTGATGAAGAGACTGAAGAAACGGCAACGAACACCACTGCAAGAGAAAAGAGTCGAGGGAGGGAGAACGAAGCAAACGAGTTTGAAAAGTTGGGAAAATGGGGTTCGTCCTCTATTTATAGGCTACTTACATCCCCACACGCGTCGCACGTGCCAGACTGCGCAGAGGGATGGTCATCATTAACCCTACTGCCTAGGTAATTGATTGCCTGTCATTTCACATTAAATGCAACGTTTCCAATCACCAACTTTTCGTAAACTACACGCTTCTTCACCCCCAACCTGACCCTTCCTCTCCTTGGAAATAAACGACCTAACTCCCTCGGACAGACAGGGCACGTACCCTCGGATCTACTTCCTATAAGTCGTCACTCCTCTGACCGGAAGCAACGACTTGGGGGCTCCTGTTCTGGACCGGACCAATCCATTCAATTGGGCCATTCCCTCCTTCGGCCCAATACGCTTTAGGACGCACGTGGTGGTTTCCATCCGACCAGACGAGGAAAACAGGCCAAGCGACCGACCACGAGGACCCCTCGTGCCCGGTAAACAAACAGTCCACGCGTCTCCTGAATATCCGCCACAGAAGGAGGAGTCCAATCCGCTCGTTAAAACTTCCTATAAATGGCCCTCTACATACAGAGGGCTGTCGCACGCTCGCGAAAAATGAACAGAGTCGCCACTAATATATTTATCCCATAAGGGAAAGGAATATCAGAAAACCTAGCAAGGGGTAAGAACAAGGTCTTGCGACCAGAGAATCTAGGTACGGGAGTCGGTTACGCAAGGGGAAGGTATTAGCACCCCTCACGCCCATCGTACTCGATGGTATCCACCTATGTTTGTTTCTATCTAAAGGGTGTGTACTATGTCTATGTCTATATGCGAATGAATGCAAAATGTAGGGAAAAGAAAGAATTATACTCGCACGGGCCCTACCCCGCTACCTACGTATCCTTTTCAGGAATCAGAGTTACCGTAGCTCGGCTCACGATTTTCTGTTTGTTTTTTGTGTTTTATAGTTGGGCGGAGTTAACATTCACGCTCTTGCATAAGGGATCGACCTACGATGCGTACGAGCGGAAATAACATTGCCCTTAGAAAGAAGAAAAAGAGAGATTGGTTTGTGTCTTTTAGGGTAGATAAGTGATGAACAGTTTCCAATACCGGGCCACTCACCACTTTCTCTATTTTGTTTTGAATTTGAACCATTGTTAGGTGTTTTAAGTGTTTTTGGTTAGGTATTTTTAAGGGGAATTTGTTTGCGAGTTGAATCACATAAAAGTGTATAACGGTAGAGAAACAAATTAGGGAATGAATCCCACTCATCTCTCTTCCGTTATATAGTGTTCGAGAAACAGATTAGGGAATGAATCCCACTCATTTCTCTCCCACTAAGCGATTAAGAAACAGATTAGGGAATAAATCCCACTCATTTCTTATAGCGATCAAGAAACAGATTAGGGAATAAATCCCACTCATTTCTCTCCCACTAAGCGATTAAGAAACAGATTAGAGAATAAATCCCACTCATTTCTCTCTCACTATTAGTAAAATGTGATTCGCGTCTTCTGTTTATTAAGTATTTTAAAAGTTGAAAAGAAAAAGAATGCAAGAAGGGAACTAATCCTAAATTCTAATCTAAGTTGTCTAATTCCTATTTGTGTACAAAAGGAGTCTAAATCTAGAGTTATGTTAACATGGTGATTAAATTCTAAAAGGAGCTATACATTTTATTAAAGAAAACTACACATGAAATAGGTAAAGGAAAATCAATATGCGACAAATAAAATTGAGAACTATAACAAATAAATGGTATTCACAAACACGCCTATCAATTAATTCTATGAAAAAAATCGAGACTAAAACTAATTCCCATGTCTATTAACAAGATTATTTACAAGTAAGTATTAAAACAAAATTCAAGTATTGCAAAAAATGATTTATTAAAAGTATTGAACAAAAATTAAGTCAATTATTCACATAACCTAAAATACCTAAAAACAAATTATTTCTATGTATTTTTTTTTATTTGAGTTAAAATTGGAATTATGAAGCAAAGGTTAAAAGTAAAACAGAATTAAAATAGAAATCTAATTTACACTGTCAGGGGGGTGTAACAGTAATTTTAAAATGGACTAAAAGTCATGTTATGAAGCAAACTGGGCCCAAACAGGGGGGTGGTAAGAGCAGTAGCGCTCAGGCCCGTGTTCACAAGGTTGTAGGTGTGTTAGCAACAAGGGGGCACAATTCCAGAAAGTGACAGAGCCCAATGCTCGTGAGGCCCAACGCCCTCACCTCTTTCCATTTATTTCGCTCAATTATTTCATTTATTCAGCCACTATTTTATTCATGCATGCGAAAATATCATGTGAAATTTGTATATGGAACGTGACTAGCATAGGTATCAACATGAATATCAACTGGTCAACGTTAGATTAAATGAAGAAAAGGACAAAAACACTATCAGCCAATCACGGAGCTACACATCCATTGCAAATGATTATAACAAAACAAAATAGCCAAAAGCTGGGAAACTAAACCAATATACACATGCCACTTCATCCAACCATGTAAACAAATAAAAGAAAGCTCATACGCCGGAGGTCCACCTCCGGTCGTCTTCTCCGGTGATCCCACGGCGGCACCGAGCAAACTACTCAGAAAAGTAAAAAGCCAATACCTTTCTACTCGTTTTTTCATGGTGATTACAGATCCGTGCTTAGATTCCATTAATACTTCCTCTAAGGTCTATACCGAATGCTAAAGCGTAAACCCTAACTTGAGTGTTCTTCATTAAAACGCAAGATAAGCACATCAGTTTAATCTACTACTAGCGCAGAGTTCAAATATACAGTGCAAATGTCCAACCAATCACGATATCACCTTAACCGAATCAAGATCAAAGTTCACACAATATGCATCATACTCTTGACATACATTTCTAACAAACCTAAGATGAATTTCTATATGCAGAGGAGATCCAGAAAGCTTACTTGGGACGTGTTCTTGAGCTGAAATAAGTGAAAGAAGATCCTCACTTGCAATATCACATAAACGAGGTGATGATGACGTAACTGCTCAGCTTCAGATTCTTGATTCCACTTTGAGAAATAAACTCAAAGTACTACGTAATAGGCTTGTTCTAGGCTGAGAATGGTGAAGTCACGATGCTGAGGATGATGATGCAACCGTGATGTGAGAGAAGCAACCTTGAGATGATGGATGGTGAAGATCAATGGAGGTTGAGAGCTTTATGACGAAGATCCATGGAGGTTGAGAGCTTCATGATGAAGATCCATGGAGATAAGAGTAGTTGCGATGAAAAAAGTTAGTTACAGATTTGTAACAAACTTGTTGAAGGTAGAGAGAAGAACGGTGAGAGAGAGAGAGAAAGTGGAGAAGAGAGTGAGGGAATGAGTGAGAGGGGAAGAGATTGTAGAGAGAACCCGAGAGAATGAGAGTGAGGTCCTTGTATAGAGTGATTGTGCCTTTGCTTGTGATGTGTGTGGTTGTAGTGGGACCTTGCAAAACCTAATGGGCAAGAGTGGAGTTTATGGCAAGCTCCTCGTGAGCTTTCTCGTGACATATTGTGCATGGCTAGTTATGGTAAGTGACTGGTGATGAAGTGTTATTTTTTCATGCTGCAAACTTTGACTTAGCCTTTATGCTTGAGTAAAATGTCCATGGCAATTAACGTGTTCAAAACATCTACTTTGTGCATGCATATCTCTTGCCATAGACCACCAGTGGACCTGATTTTGGTATCCCCATAAAGAAGGGGTGGCATAGAACAACATTTGTGTTGAGAGTACCTTGAGATGAGGTCTACATCCTACTCAAAAATACAATGAAGCATGATAATGAATGTCTGCCTTGTGCTCGTGCGCGTGTTATACCTTTGCTAAGTCCATATACAGAGCTCGTGTGAATGAATTTGGGACCTTGGAATTTAGTCATCCCAACTCCAATTTCCACGATTTCTTGATCAATAGATAGAGGGCATGGAGGATAAGAGTTTTGATACTAAAGTTGAGTCAATGGGATGCTTACGCGCCTCTGAAATTAGCTTTGAAAATGGTATGCCACATGTTCGATGAAATGCCTCCGTGCTGCCCAGGATTGTGCTCATGTTTTCTACTAACATATGAACTTGCGAGAGAGGCATTTTGAGGTCTTGTATCTCACCTCACACTTGTCTAAAATTGATGATTCTTGGCTTAATTCATAGATGGCATGACAAAGAACGCTTTTCTTCTTAATTTGGATCCAAGACATGCCCATAGCTCCTGGAAATTGAATTGGAAGTTGGCGCACCACTTGTTCGATGGAATGCATACGCGTGGCCAGAAAACTTGCCTTGTGTCATGACTTAGATCAGTTTGATTCTTCCATTTTCTGATTCTTGTATCTCTCAAACCAAACCTCAATTTAAAAATCTTCCAACTACAAAGTTGTTCTCCTCCATGAGGAGAACAATTTTGTTGTTGGAAAATTTTCCAAAATATGCTTCTAAACACGTGTAAAATGGAGACGAAGTTGACTGATCAATCATTCCCAAACTTTTCCAAAAATTTTCTAAGTATCGAAACTTTCCCTTTTTTGGGATTTCACATTTTAACTACCATCCCAATTTGGCAAGTTTTGGTTTTCTTGATTTTATTTTATTTCCTCGACTTTTCTTGACCGATTTTCCACCTAAAGTCAATTTTTGAGTGATTGACCTGATTTTGACCCAAAAGTCAACTGTTTTGATTTTTCTCCGACCTTAACGAAATTCCCGATTAATCAGCTTCTAACCAATGGAAATCAACTGAACGCCTCCACACGGTCATCATACCATCTTTTTTCATAAAATCAGCTCTTGATCAATGTTTTGACCAAAAAGTCAACTGTGTTGACTTTGGTCAAGAAACTCTAATTTGGAATAATCAGATGAACAGTAAGTTTGTATTTTCCAACCAACGCCCTGACTTGAAGGTGAGGAAACCCTGATTTAAGAGTGCTCTCAGAAGAATAATGCCATAAGACCAGACCTCGGATCTTTATATTTAATCAGAAGTTCTTTGTGCCAGGAGCTCCTTTTTGAAACAGTAACCATGATATGAATGCCTGAATTGGGCCATGACCTAAATGATGTATGTATATGAATTATAAGCCAGATAAATAAGTGTAGGACAAATTTGGGGTATGACAGCTGCCCCTATTTAATCGTCTTAGACTTGAAGGTGAGATTGGTGCTAGCCTTTCGAACATTCGAGGTAGAAGAAGATTAAATATCTAAGACCTGAAATTTGTCCTGAAATGATGGTGTAAGCGTTATCCTTATTTTTGTATTTTGATATCTGCTGGGGAAAAAGAGTTTTGTTTTTTTCCTTTTTTCTGGTGGAAGAATTTACAGTGAGTAATTGGATGAACGGTGATAGCTTGTAACGTAGCCAAGGTGCCAATACAAGGTTCTCAATGGAAATGATTGTTGTTTGAAATTGTGATTGGAAAGATATGGACTTGACGGAGAGATAAGATAACACAAACGAGTGTCGAAGAAGGACACAAACGAGCATCGAAAGAGAAACACAGACGAGTGTTTGGACCAATACAGACGAGTATCGAAGGAAACAAACAAGTATTAAAAGAATAGCACAGACGGGCGCTTGAATCAATACAGACGAGTATCGAAAGAATAAAACAGACGAGTGTTTAAACAAATACAGACGAGTATTAAAGGGAGATACAGACGAGCATCAAAAAGAATAACACAGACGAGCGTTTGGATCAATACAGACGAGTATTGAAAGAAGATACAGACGAGTACCAAAGGAATGACACAGACGAGTGTTTGAATCATTACAGACGAGCATCGAAAGGAGATACAGACGAGCATCAAATGAATGACACAGACGAGTGTTTGAATCAATACAGACGAGTATCGAAAGAAGATACAGACGAGTATTAAAGGAATGACACAGACGAGTGTTTGAATCAATACAGACGAGCATCGAAAGGAGATACAGACGAGCATCAAAGGAATGACACAGACGAGTGTTTGAATCGATACAGACGAGCATCAAAAGGAGATACAGACGAGCATCAAAGGAATGACACAGACGAGTGTTTGAGAAGCTTGGTAGATGGACTTGCTGGGGATTGGGATTTGGTTTGAAATGGTTTGCCAGGACGGAAGGCAAAGGATTCACAACACGGGGGTTGGACCTGAAAATTTTGTCCGCGTGAGGGAAAGCGACCACGGAGACTAGTGACGACTAGACTCGACCCAAAAGACAGCAGCACAAACTGAAGAATCACGGAGATATCGATGCTTGCGAAGCCTAAGAATTACATTAATCCCTTAGGCCAAAGGCGGGGTGTAACTCTTCAAGAGCGGCAATTATTCGAATTGCCACACACCAAGTATGGTCATTCAAACGATTGAAAAATGAGATGGGTTGAACGCCCACCCTCATTCACACTCTAATCTGCACGCAGCATACGGGAAATAACCACGACAAGACTAGTAACGACTAGACTCGACAAGAAGATGACAGTAACCACTGAAGAATCACGGAGATATTGATGCTTACGAAGCCTAAGAATTACATTATTCCCTCAAGCCAAAAGGCGGGGTGTAACTCTTCAAGAGCGGCAATTATTCGAATTGCCTCACACCAAGTATGGTCATTCAAACGATTGAAAAATGAGATGGGTTGAACGCCCACCCTCATTCACACTCTAATCTGCACGCAGCATACGGGAAATAACCACGACAAGACTAGTAACGACTAGACTCGACAAGAAGATGGCAGTAACCACTGAAGATTACGGAGATATTGATGCTTACGAAGCATAAGAATTACATTATTCCCTCAAGCCAAAAGGCGGGGTGTAACTCTTCAAGAGTGGCAATCGTTCGAATTGCCACACACCAAGTATGGTCATTCAAACGATTGAAAAATGAGATGGGTTGAACGCCCACCCTCATTCACACTCTAATCAGCACGTAGCATACGGGAAATAACCACGACAAGACTAGTAACGACTAGACTCGACAAGAAGATGACAGTAACCACTGAAGATTACGGAGATATTGATGCTTACGAAGCATAAGAATTACATTATTCCCTCAAGCCAAAAGGCGGGGTGTAACTCTTCAAGAGTGGCAATCGTTCGAATTGCCACACACCAAGTTTGGCATCAGAGTGCCTTGCAGGTACAACCCTTTTTTCCATCTTCATCATCCCGAGCCTCAAGCCTTCATTGTTACTGGTCATCTGATCTGCTCGGTAAGATCAAAATCATTTAAAATGAACTAAGCCCTATGGTAAACCCTTCTTAAAAATTATCCCCAACAGAGTCGCCAGTTCTGTAACTCGGTGGAAGAACTGACCTTTTATATTCGCAAACAAATGTTGCGGTGAGCAAGAGTCGCCACCGACTTTTATTTTGTCCAATTAGGAAAGGCATAAAAGTACAGGAAAGACCTTTTGAGAAAAAGAGTTCGGGGGGTAAGTTATGAAAAGGGAAGGTATTAGCACCCTATTCATCCATAGTTATCTACGGGGTCTTAGTTTTCTTAGCTTATTTTGTTTTGTTTGAAAAGCTTAGAAAAAGCATAGTGTGTGCGAGTGTGTTAGATTCAGGTATTTATTTATCTTTATGTTAGCGATCTAACAGTTGATTTTAAATCCTGCCATACAATCCTAAGCATACATCTAGCAGTATATAGTGCAGAAAGTAAAAGCAAAAAATAAATCCTAACTATTACAAGGCTTCGGGGGAGGGAGATTACATAACCAAATGAAAATTAAAGCCGGAAGTAAAAGAATTATTATATACAAAAAATTACGAATGTCCATTAAATAATCCAAGTGCCTCAAGATAATGATACCTCGCAAAAACAAACAAAAGTTAGTACGAATATAGAA
This sequence comes from Vicia villosa, assembly GCF_029867415.1. Lineage (NCBI taxonomy): Eukaryota > Viridiplantae > Streptophyta > Magnoliopsida > Fabales > Fabaceae > Vicia > Vicia villosa. The sequence continues at coordinate 204,163,849 of NC_081180.1, read as the reverse complement.
AATGATGCATGAAAAATGGGCAAAATATGAACAAGTATAAATCACAATTAACAAAGAAATCCAAAAATCATACTACATCCTAAAAAAGAAGTAAATAAAATCAAAACAAATATTTTTTTTTTGTATTTTTTATATATATAAATAAAATAGGAAAAACTAATTAATCTAATATATTGTTTTTTTTGTATTTAAAGAGGAAGACCTAATTACTCTAAATATATTTAATTAATAAGAGATAAAAAAATCAATTAAAACAATTACTAAATAAAATGAAAATTCAAAGGGGTGTGAAAGAACAGGGCGCAGGGGTGCATTTTTAGGAAAAGGCAATACAGGCAAGCAAGTCGATTGGGCTTTGTTGCTCCAAGCCCATAACAAACTCTGGAAAAAAAAACCTAAAGGAAATAATAGGAGACCGCCTCCCTCTCAACATTCTCTCTTCTAAACACAAACAAATACTCTCTCTGCATATCAAACTCAACATTCCACAAAATCTATCAATTTCCCAAAAATAACACTAACAACAAATTACAGTTTCAATCTCAACTCTCTGTTAAATCTATCTCTCTCGCTCGATGAAAACAACAACAATAAACATTCGAACCTCTTGCCTCAATCTAATACAGTTCAACAATCAAATTCAAAAAACCAACATGAAATCGAAAACAGGAGAGTGACTCACAGCGAACTGAAAATGAAATTGAAGGACATGATTACCGATTTGAATCTGGGATGGTGTCGCGTTGTTATTGCTGTCTCGTTGGAGAAGCTGCGGCGCTCTTGGAGGATTTGCGATCTCGAGTAGTGACGGCTTGTTGTTTCATGTTGCTGAATCCAATTGCAGGTCGTTGAATGCCGAGACGACAATGCTGCATATGGTTTGAAGCTGGTTCGGTATCAGTTCCTTTGTTGTGTTGAATGTTGTTGTCGATGCGGATTCGATGTTGATACGCGGATACAGACTTGAGTGCAGAATGCTGATTTTGAAGGTTGACTCGGATTGTTGTAGCTGAAGGCAGTGCGATGCGATTTGCTCTTCTTCCTTCCTGCACATCAAACAAAGATAACAACACAAGTGATAATAATTGAGTGTGTTGGCAGTGATGACGCAAAGGCAATGATCGCAGGTGACTCGGATTGAATCAAACTGTGGCCTTCGATTTCGATCAGCTTTTGAGCGATGCTTTGTTAAGGGATTTGTCAAGTTGAATCCGTGGTGAATGGGCGGCCGTCGGAGCTGATCGAACCTGCGATGTCTCTTCACGGTGGGTGTCGGCTGGTATCGATCTTGCGGCGGTGGGCCGAACATTGTTGTTCGAATCCGTTGCGGATGTTGATTGTTGCTTCTCGGTCTGTTTTGTTAACTATTTTTTCTGTTTCTGCAAGAAGAACAAAAACAAAAAGAACAGTATAAATTTATATTAAGTTTTACCCAAATATTCTTGCCTCTGTGATATTTACTCGGATGATAAATTGATGGATTTTAGGGTGAATGATTGTATTTATGCTTAGAATGAATGTTAGTGATAAAAAAAATTAACAAAATTTGCAACAAGTTCTGGGTATTTGGTTTATTATATCAAAAGTTACATGTTGATGATACTTGATTTAACGGAAACTTGGTGATTTATGGTTATTGGTTTGCAGATGAAAGTTTCTTGAAATTAGAAAAATCAGTAATAAATTAGCCAATGATGTTAGTAAAAGAAAAAAAGAAAATAGTAAAGAGTTGGATGAAACAATAAATTTGCAAAGTTAGTACTATGAAATTTTAGAAATAAAAATAAAATAACATGGTTAACTATGAAATTGGGAATGGCATTGGCCAAAGTATGAAAATATTGGAAAAGGAAAATAACCATCGGAAACCATCGTATGGTTTTAACAAATTAAAAAATGGAACCTCATATTTAAATCATCGGTAAAAAAATGGGAGCCCCAGGTCAGGTGTCATCATTGGCCGAAAACAAACTTAAAAATAAAAGGGGGGCCTCATATAGAAATCATTGGACGAAAAAATATTTTGAGAAAAGCAACAAAAGGGTTTGTAAAAACAAGGGTTAGAAGATTGTTGGGAAATTTTTGATAAGTGTTGATGAAAAATGTGAAGGTGGAGTGCTCTATTTATAGTGTGGAATTAGGTCAAGACCGATCCTAAAAAGGAAATGATCCAACCCAAAGGCCCATGGACCTTCTTGATCCACAAGATTGAGAACCTGGACGTGCTTGTGTCCAGGTACGTCCATGTGCAAAAAGATTAAAAATAGTTAAAAAACTAACAAAGTGCATCCGACGGGATTCGTACCCATGACCTTTTATTTGCAAACCTTACATCTTAACCAACTGAGCTATGTTATTTATTTGAAATAAAAACTCAATTGAAAGTATATGAAGCTTTGGTCAGCATTTTTCTATTTATTAAAATATAACAATTTAATAGTAAACTATTATATTTTAAAATATACTTTAAATTGAATATTTATAAAATTCAGGATGTCAATGTAACTGAATCCAAGATTTTTATAAAACCCAATTTTTAAAATAGTTTTGAATTTTTGAAAAGTGTGGGCAAATTTTGGGGTACAACGGCTGCCCCTGTTCAATCTTCTTAAACCTGAAGAGGTAGATTGGCATGTTCGCCATTCGTGATCTGAAGGTGGAAGAGGATTGAACACTTAAGTGCCCAAAAATTTGCACTCGCCGGTGCAGGAAGTAATGATGCTGGAGATGGGCTTAAAGATGCCATCCAAATGTTGACAGAGTGTTGTCTGAGATGGGTTTAAAGATGCCATCCAAATTAGATACTTTTTCAGAATGACTGTGTGAAGGAGATGCTTTTCAGGATGAATCAGATATCTTGATCGTATCTGATGGATAATACCGTTTTGAGTATTCAGAATGAGTCGTACACTAGACTGTATCTGAAAGAGAGGTTCATCAAAATGAAGTAATGCCTTACAGAGGACTATCTGGAGAGGTTCCTGAATAGGGTAAGTCACTGACTGATGTAAAGAGGATTAGGCTTTAGACAAAGCTCGGGAAGAATTGTCTTAGGGAAGACTGACTAAAAGCTCCTTGAAAGGGCAAGAGATGTCTTGGAAAAGATTGGACAAATATGTTAAGGAAGATTACCTAAAAAGGTGGAGATATGTCTTAGAGAAGACTACCGAGAAAGACTATGATATGTCTTGAACAAGACTAACCTAGAAAGGTATGACATGTCTTAAACAAGACTGGCCTAGAAAGGCTCCTAGAAAGGATATGATATGTCTTAAACAAGACTGACCTAGCAAGGTTGATAAACGTCTTAGAAAACACTACCTAGAAAGGTTGATAAGCGTCTTAGAAAAGACTACCTAGAAAGGTTGATAAACGTCTTAGAAAAGACTACCTAGAAAGGTTGGTAAACGTTTTAGAAAAGACTACCTAGAAAGGTTGATAAACGTCTTAGAAAAGACTACCTAGAAAGGTTGATAAACGTCTTAAAAAAGACTACCTAGAAAGGCTGATAAACGTCTTAGAAAAGACTACCTAGAAAGGTTGGTAAACGTCTTAGAAAAGACTACCTAGAAAGGTTCCTATAAAGGATGAGAAATTATTTGAATTATCTTTGGAGAAAGACCTGGAACGAAGCATCAGAATCGTATTTATGTCTTGAATGAGCGTTAAGATTAAATCGTTGATATGATCGTCTTTGCACCGTATCTGGATGATAACGTTCTTTTGATTGTGAAAAGACCTGAAAAGGCAAAAATTACTTTTATGCAATGTCATGATGCATTTATTGTGTAATGAGGTTCTCGAAATAAACGAGAATGTTGTATGTTATGTATGTAATGTGAATGAGATTCTCGAAATAAACGAGAATGCTGTATGTTATGTATGTATTGTGAATGATGCATGGATGGACTATATAGTCGAAGCATGTTGGTAACTTTGTATAGCAATTGCTGGTTGAGAAAATAAATCTTTGTATGCTGCTGGAGATGATGACAAGGTGATTGTGTTGAGAATTTCTGTCTTCCATTCGAGGATATCCAGCTAGGGATTTTTATTACCGCTTGGGGATGAAAGTAGCTTGAGTGATTTGATCCTGATTTGGGATAAGAGAGATGGATAACTGACCAAGTTTCCACTGTGAGTACCAACTTTACTGGGAACAGTGAGTTTGAATAAACCCTGTTGGAGAAGAAGATTGTATCGGAGAGCCTGTAGTGTTGGGGAGTCAAGTCTTTGTTGGGAAGAGATTACTTGAAGATAACTCCTCGAGAATTACTCTATGGGGATATTGTTGTAAAAACAACTTTGTGGGTAAGATCCCTTGAGATTTTAATTTTCATTGCCCCCATGTCACTTGCTGTTGGAAAACATTTTCTTAACCATATGCGGCCCTTTGCACGAGGAAGTCTATCTTCCCCTGGAGTCAGTAACCTGGTATACTTGATTCTTGAGATTACTGGATTTAGAACTTCGAAGGAGATACTGATCCTACTGCTAGTAGCTAAATAGCGTTTGCTTAGATTTGTGACTAATGCAACATACCCCAAGTGATAGGCTTGCCTCTTTGACTGTTTAATGCCTTTGAGAGATTCTCTGAATCTTGACTTGATTACCCCAGATGAATAAGATAATAACATGTCATGCCCCTTGTATATACAAGCTTTTGACTGAGTGAATCAGGCGTACGAGACGTTTCTGCAGCTTTATCTGTCGGGGGGACTTTCTGAGATTCGTGCTATCATAAGCAACATGCCCCTGTATCACGAACTTAGGAATCATGCCCCTGATTGATCAGGGTTGGAGGTAATTTCAACTGTGCTTGTGTGAATTCCCCTTATTACCAAACGCTTCTGAGAGATTCTATGAATCTTGACCTGATTGCCCCAGATATCTGAGCGCTTACTCAACAGAGTTTTTCGACTGCTTTTGTGCCCCTGAGGGTGATCAGAATTTGAGATATTCTTGCTTGAACTCAACGGAGTTCTGAAGACAACCTGTCCCTTGAAAGGATTAAACTTTTCATTAGCAGCTCATGATGGAAGCTTTCCTGGTGTCAAGTGTAACACCCCTCTAATAACCCGCGGCAATTAAATAATTATTAATCAGAGTAAACATGTAGAGAGGCATCACAATTCATAAAATGAAGAAAACACACGTCGGTACATATCATGCATTCAATGAAACAACTGAAATTATAACTCATTAAATAAAATCATGTTTTACACAGCGGAATCAAAAACATAGAGTCAACATTCATCATTAATGTATCCGACTCAACCAACAAAACCAATTAGAGTTATAATCAACTCAAAACAAACGTGTTCCCCGTGTTACATCTACCAGAGCATGACACCGACACTATAACTAGAAACCGACTTATGAGCTAATCCTCACCAAGTCGCGCCGCTATCCTCAATCTGAAAATGACAACAAGTAAGGGTGAGTCTCATCACAGTTAACCAATGTTATTGCATCATAAATAATAACATATCATAGTTATATCATTCACCCAATTGTTTCATATTCAGACAAATCAATCATTTATACATCCACAGATAAACAGACAGTCAACATGTAACATATATCATCATGCTATAAACAAATCATGCACATGTATGAAACTGACACTATGCATGTGGTACCAATCATCACCAGTGGAAATCATCCACCGACCGATCTATCATCATCCAGATACGGCCCTGCCAGCACCAATTCCACACAATGGGAATTCTGCCCCTCACTGAATCCTCTCATCGTCTAGGATTCAGCCCATGTTTATGAATGCATGCAACATATATATAACATACTTCATCATCATACTATGAGTAGCATCATCTATACTCATTTCATCATCATCATCGTTACCAAGCATGTTCATATATATATTCACATCATTCAAATACGATTAAAACATCAGTAAACCACAAAATCACATCACCAGGTTACACAGTACCAAACAGTATACAAACAGGCATACCAATCGAAAGTTACACATCATTGAACTTTCCAGAAAAATCACAAAAAAACAGAAATTTGCACACACAGCGTCCATACGCGTATCATGATGCCCATACGCACCCATACGCGTATCACTATGTCCCATACGCGTATCATACGCATTTCACCAGAACTCAAAATGGCCTAGAAACCAACTCATACGCGTATCAGTCTTGCCATACGCGTATCACCAGAATAATTTTCCTCTTTCAAAACTCCCATACGCGTATGAGCATCCTCATACGCTCTCATACGCAAAACACCAGTACGTGGTATTTGGGACAGGGCAACTGCGTATCATACGCGTATAGCCCATTGGGAGTGTCCCCCATACGCGTATGACCTCATTCCATACGCGTATGGCACTATTTCATACGCGAAACACCAGAAAATGCCCAGAACCTGCAGAATTCGTAACAGTCCAAAACCCATTCGTTTTTACTCATACCAGTCCATGATTTTGAGTCTAAAAACCAGAAAAATTGCATCTAAACAGCATACGAATTCGTCCATAACCATAGTATATGATCCCATAATCAATTTCATTCATCATACCCTAAATCTATCAGTTATTAGGGATTAACAGTTCAATTTCAATGATGAACATAGATGAAAATTCAGAATATGAAAAGTTCTGGATAAGAATCCTTCATCTGACTCTCTAGCTCCCAGGTAACATTCCCCTCAGCGGGTCCTCCCCAAGCTACTCTGACCAAAGCTATTTCCTTGCCACGCAATTGCTTCAGCCTTCGATCCTCAATCCTCACAGGTAAAGTCTCAACCGTCAAGTTATCTTTCACCTGTATATCATCTACTTGGATCACATGGGACGGATCTGAAATGTATTTCCTCAACTGAGACACATGAAATACATCATGCAAATTTGCAAGCATCGGCGGTAAAGCGATACGATAAGCCACTTCTCCTACTCTTTCAGAAATTTGGAATGGTCCGATAAAACGCGGAGTCAACTTCTTCGACTTCAATGCCCGACCAATCCCTGTCATAGGAGTAACTCTCATAAACACATGATCTCCCTCTTGAAACTCAAGTGTTTTCCTCCTCTTGTCGTGATAACTCTTCTGACGACTCTGAGAAGCCTTCATCTTCTCCTGAATCATTTTAATCTTCTCTGTAGTCTGTTGTACAATTTCTGGACCAATCACAGCACTCTCACCAGATTCGTACCAACACAACGGCGTCCTACATCTCCTACCATACAAAGCCTCAAACGGAGCCATACCGATACTCGAATGATAACTGTTGTTGTAGGTAAACTCAATCAAAGGCAGATAACTTTCCCAAGTACCTCCTTTTTCCAACACACAAGCCCGCAACAAATCCTCTAATGACTGAATCGTCCTCTCAGTCTGTCCATCAGTCTGCGGATGATAAGCAGAACTCAATCTTAGCTTAGTACCTAAAGCTTTCTGCAAACCTTCCCAGAACTTAGACGTAAACCTCGGATCTCTGTCTGACACGATACTTGAAGGAATACCATGCAGACTCACTATCTTCTCAATATACAATTGAGCCAGCTTCTCCATCGGATAATCCATTCTCACCGGTATAAAATGTGCAGACTTCGTCAACCTGTCTACCACGACCCAGATAGCTTCACAATTTCTGATAGTTCTCGGCAAACCCGACACAAAATCCATTGAGATGCTGTCCCACTTCCACTCAGGAATAAACATCGGTTGCATCAACCCAGACGGTTTCTGATGCTCGATCTTTGACTTCTGGCAAGTCAAACAAGAATACACAAACTCAGCAATTTCCTTCTTCATTCCAGGCCACCAAAACAACTTTTTCAAATCATGATACATCTTGGTAGCACCAGGATGAATACTCAATCCACTACGGTGTCCTTCCTCCAAAATACGCTTTCGGAGTTCATCAACATCAGGAACACAAACTCGGTCACCAAACCTCAGTATACCATTCTCGTCGACTCTGAATTCACTACTCTTGCCTTGATTAATCAAAGTCAACTTATCAATCAATTCAACATCGGCTTTCTGACCTTCTCTTATTTCTTCGAGAATACCACTAGTCAGTTTCAGCATACCCAATTTAACACTAGTAGGAGTACCTTCACACACTAAACTCAGGTCTCTGAATTGTTCAATCAAATCCAATTCCTTCACCATTAACATAGACATATGCAAAGTCTTCCTACTCAATGCATCAGCCACGACGTTTGCCTTACCCGGATGGTAATTCAGACCAAAATCATAATCCTTCAGGAATTCTAACCACCTTCTCTGCCTCATATTCAGCTCTTTCTGATCAAAGAGATACTTCAGGCTTTTGTGATCACTGAACACCTCAAATCTCGAACCATACAAATAGTGTCGCCACAACTTCAAAACAAAAACCACAGCTGCTAACTCCAAATCATGAGTCGGATAATTCCTCTCATGCACTTTGAGTTGTCTCGACGCATAAGCGACCACCTGTTGATTTTGCATCAATACACCACCTAAACCCATCAGTGATGCGTCACAATAAACCACAAATGATTCTGTCGGATTCGGCAAAATCAAAATAGGAGCACTAGTCAATCTCCTCTTAAGCTCTTGGAATCCTTCTTCACACTTTGCATCCCAAATAAAGGCTTGTCCCTTCCTGGTTAGTTTAGTTAACGGCAATGCTAACTTCGAAAATCCCTCAATGAACTTTCTGTAGTAACCTGCAAGGCCAAGAAAACTACGAATCTCAGATACTGACTTCGGAGCTTCCCACTGAGACACAACTTCTATCTTTGTAGGATAAACAGCAATACCATCCTTAGAAATCACATGTCCAAGAAAACTGACTTCTTCTAACCAAAATTCACACTTCGACAGTTTGGCAAAAAGTCGCTTCTCTTTCAACAATTCTAACACAGTTCTGAGATGCTCTGCATGTTCCTCCTCATTCTTAGAATATATCAGGATATCATCTATAAACACCACTACGAACTTATCGAGATAAGGATGAAAGATCCTGTTCATATATTCCATAAAAACACCAGGTGCATTAGTAACTCCAAACGGCATCACAGAATACTCGTAATGTCCATACCTCGTTCTAAAAGCAGTCTTCTGAATATCGTCATCTTTCACACGTATCTGATGATACCCAGACCTCAGATCAATCTTACTAAACACACGTGCTCCAACCAACTGGTCCATCAAATCATCAATCCTCGGCAATGGATACCGATTCTTGATAGTGACCTTGTTCAATTGTCTGTAATCTACACACAGCCTCATTGAACCCTCTTTCTTCTTTACCAGCAACACAGGCGCACCCCACGGCGAAACACTAGGACGAATAAACTTCTTCTCAAGCAATTCCTCTAACTGCTTCTTCAGTTCAGCCAATTCAGACGGCGACATACGATACGGCGTCATTGACACTGGACTAGTTCCTGGAACCAAATCAATAGAAAACTCTACTTCTCTTTCCGGTGGTAATTCATTCACATCTTCTGGAAAAACTTCTGGAAATTCACACACCACAGGCAATTTGCCACTCGCCACTTTCTCTTTTATATTCATCAATGCGAACAACATAAACACTGTTGCACTATCTCCGATAGCTTCATTCACCTGTCTAGCCGTCATTTCCAGACTATCAGAACTAACCTCTTCAGGAAAAATCACAGTCTTCGCAAAACAGTTGATATGAACACGGTTGAATTCCAACCAGTTCATCCCTAGGATTACATCAAGTTGTTTCAACGGAAGGCACACTAAGTCCATCCCGAATTCTCTACCAAAAATGTCAACCGGACAATTCAAGCATGCAGACGAAGTAGTTACTGAACCCGACGCAGGAGTGTCAATAACCATACTTCCATTTATATCAGATATCTCAAGATTTAACCTCTCAGCACAATCCAAAGAAATAAAAGAGTGAGTTGCTCCAGTATCAATAATTGCAACTAAAGGTGTGTCATGAATGAAACACGTACCTTTAATCAACCTGTCTTCCGGAGTAGTCTCAGATCCAGTCAAAGCAAAAACCTTTCCTCCCGATTGGTTCTTCTTCGGCTTAGGACAATTAGGACTGATGTGACCCTCTTCACCACAGTTGTAGCAAGTCACAACCCTCTTCTTGCAGTCAGCAGCAATATGACCCACTTGGTCACACTTGTAACACTTCTTCTGATCAACCTTGCATTCACTCCTACGATGTCCCATCTCACCACAATTGTAACATCTGATACGAGCACTGGAATCTCCCCCACTGGGTTTCTTCCAATCAACAGGTTTACCTCTACCATATGGCTTACCTCGATCCATATGTTTCTTTCCTTTTCTGTCAACCAACTCGCGAGAGTGAGATGACCTCAGCTTGATGTTATCTTCCTCAAAAATCCTGCTACAATCTACCAGATCAACAAACCTCCGGATTCTCTGGTACCTGATACCCTGCTTGATCTCATCACGAAGACCTTTCTCAAATTTGACACATTTCGAGAACTCACTGGCTTCGTCATCATTGTAATGCACATAGTACCTTGCCAGTTCCACAAACTTGGCAGCATACTCCGGTACTGACATATTACCTTGAACCAGCGCTAGAAATTCAACTTCCTTTCTCCCCCTGACATCTTCAGGAAAATACCTCCTCAGAAATTCCCTCCTGAATACAGTCCAGGTGATTGCTGTACCGCTAGCATCCAGCTCAGTTCTGGTTGACATCCACCAGTCATCAGCTTCCTCTGATAACATGTGAGCGCCATATCTCACTTTGAGATCCTCAGCACAGTCAATGACTCTGAAAATCCTCTCGATCTCCTTAAGCCATTTCTGAGCACCCTCAGGATCATGCGTGCCCTTGAACAATGGAGGATTGTTCCTCTGGAAACTGTTCAGTTGTCTGTCGGCACCAATCGCAGCTCCATTGGCATTCCCTCCCAGCACACCGGCAATCATGCCCAGAGCCTCAGCGATAGCATCGTCGTTTCTCCCTCCTCTTCCAGCCATCGTTCTGCTTAACACAAACAATCCAGTCAGAATAAAAGTATCGACAAATAACTCGTATTAGTCGCATACACGGAAAGACTGACACTAAGACTCTGATCACAACGATCGACTATGCTCTGATACCACTATTGTAACACCCCTCTAATAACCCGCGGCAATTAAATAATTATTAATCAGAGTAAACATGTAGAGAGGCATCACAATTCATAAAATGAAGAAAACACACGTCGGTACATATCATGCATTCAATGAAACAACTGAAATTATAACTCATTAAATAAAATCATGTTTTACACAGCGGAATCAAAAACATAGAGTCAACATTCATCATTAATGTATCCGACTCAACCAACAAAACCAATTAGAGTTATAATCAACTCAAAACAAACGTGTTCCCCGTGTTACATCTACCAGAGCATGACACCGACACTATAACTAGAAACCGACTTATGAGCTAATCCTCACCAAGTCGCGCCGCTATCCTCAATCTGAAAATGACAACAAGTAAGGGTGAGTCTCATCACAGTTAACCAATGTTATTGCATCATAAATAATAACATATCATAGTTATATCATTCACCCAATTGTTTCATATTCAGACAAATCAATCATTTATACATCCACAGATAAACAGACAGTCAACATGTAACATATATCATCATGCTATAAACAAATCATGCACATGTATGAAACTGACACTATGCATGTGGTACCAATCATCACCAGTGGAAATCATCCACCGACCGATCTATCATCATCCAGATACGGCCCTGCCAGCACCAATTCCACACAATGGGAATTCTGCCCCTCACTGAATCCTCTCATCGTCTAGGATTCAGCCCATGTTTATGAATGCATGCAACATATATATAACATACTTCATCATCATACTATGAGTAGCATCATCTATACTCATTTCATCATCATCATCGTTACCAAGCATGTTCATATATATATTCACATCATTCAAATACGATTAAAACATCAGTAAACCACAAAATCACATCACCAGGTTACACAGTACCAAACAGTATACAAACAGGCATACCAATCGAAAGTTACACATCATTGAACTTTCCAGAAAAATCACAAAAAAACAGAAATTTGCACACACAGCGTCCATACGCGTATCATGATGCCCATACGCACCCATACGCGTATCACTATGTCTCATACGCGTATCATACGCATTTCACCAGAACTCAAAATGGCCTAGAAACCAACTCATACGCGTATCAGTCTTGCCATACGCGTATCACCAGAATAATTTTCCTCTTTCAAAACTCCCATACGCGTATGAGCATCCTCATACGCTCTCATACGCAAAACACCAGTACGTGGTATTTGGGACAGGGCAACTGCGTATCATACGCGTATAGCCCATTGGGAGTGTCCCCCATACGCGTATGACCTCATTCCATACGCGTATGGCACTATTTCATACGCGAAACACCAGAAAATGCCCAGAACCTGCAGAATTCGTAACAGTCCAAAACCCATTCGTTTTTACTCATACCAGTCCATGATTTTGAGTCTAAAAACCAGAAAAATTGCATCTAAACAGCATACGAATTCGTCCATAACCATAGTATATGATCCCATAATCAATTTCATTCATCATACCCTAAATCTATCAGTTATTAGGGATTAACAATTCAATTTCAATGATGAACACAGATGAAAATTCAGAATATAGAATCAATGGATCCAATCATACTCCTAATCCATACTATCACCTATAATACGATAAAAGAGATTAAACGAAGAGTCTCCCCTTACCTCAGGTAAAAGTCTTGGTTCTTGGTCTCTCCCTCTACAGTTCTCCTTCACGTTCCTTGTTCCCAATTCTGTTCTTCCACGTTCTTTCTTTCCTAATTCCCAATTCTGATTATTTTATGAAAATAATATTAAATTAGTAAGGGCTTTACTGCACCACACCCCCCTCTTCTTACTAATTTCACACATGGCCCAAATGCCATTAACCATCATTTTCCTCTAATTTTCATAAAATCCATAATAATAATAATTATTAATCTAATATTCAAATTAAATTAAAAATTAAAATTATACGGGTGTTACATCAAGTACTTGTTCATATGCAAAGAATGTTTAGTATGAGAAATATAATTCTAATGCAAAGTTCATGTTTGTTGTTCGAATCCGTTGCAGATGTTGATTGTTGCTTCTCGGTCTGTTCTGTAAACTCTTTTTTCTGTTTTTGCAAGAAGAAGAAAAACAAAAAGAACAATATAAATTTATATTAAGTTTTACCCAAATATTCTTGCCTCTGTGATATTTACTCGGATGATAAATTGATGGATTTTAGGGTGAATGATTGTATTTATGCTTAGAATGAATGTTAGTGATAAAAAAAATTAAAAAAAATTTGCAACAAGTTCTGGGTATTTGGTTTATTATATCAAAAGTTACATGTTGATGATACTTGGTTTAACGGAAACTTGGTGATTTATGGTTATTGGTTTGCAGATGAAAGTTTCTTGAAATTAGAAAAATAAGTAATAAATTAGCCAATGATGTTAGTAAAAGAAAAAAAGAAAATAGTAAAGAGTTGGATGAAACAATAAATTTGCAAAGTTAGTACTATGAAATTTTAGAAATAAAAATAAAATAACATGGTTAACTATGAAATTGGGAATGGCATTGGCCAAAGTATGAAAATATTGGAAAAGGAAAATAACCATCGGAAACCATCGTATGGTTTTAACAAATTAAAAAATGGAACCTCATATTTAAATCATCGGTAAAAAAATGGGAGCCCCAGGTCAGGTGTCATCATTGGCCGAAAACAAATTTAAAAATAAAAGGGTGGCCTCATATAGAAATCATTGGACGAAAAAATATTTTGAGAAAAGCGACAAAAGGGTTTGTAAAAACAAGGGTTAGAAGATTGTTGGGAAATTTTTGATAAGTGTTGATGAAAAATGTGAAGGTGGAGTGCTCTATTTATGGAGTGGAATTAGGTCAAGACCGATCCTAAAAAGGAAATGATCCAACCCAAAGGTCCATGGACCTTCTTGATCCACAAGATTGAGAACCTGGACGTGCTTGTGTCCAGGTACGTCCATGTGCAAAAAGATTAAAAATAGTTAAAAAAACTAACAAAGTGCATCCGATGGGATTCGTACCCATGACCTTTTATTTGCAAACCTTACTTCTTAACCAACTGAGCTATGTTATTTATTTGAAATAAAAACTCAATTGAAAGTATACGAAGCTTTGGTCAGCATTTTTCTATTTATTAAAATATAACAATTTAATAGTAAACTATTATATTTTAAAATATACTTTAAATTGAATATTTATAAAATTCAGGATGTCAATGTAAATGAATCCAAGATTTTTATAAAACCCAATTTTTAAAATAGTTTTGAATTTTTGAAAAGTGTGGGCAAATTTTGGGGTACAACGGCTGCCCCTGTTCAATCTTCTTAAACCTGAAGAGGTAGATTGGCATGTTCGCCATTCGTGATCTGAAGGTGGAAGAGGATTGAACACTCAAGTGCCCAAAAATTTGCACTCGCCGGTGCAGGAAGTAATGATGCTGGAGATGGGTTTAAAGATGCCATCCAAATGTTGACAGAGTGTTGTCTGAGATGGGTTTAAAGATCCCTTCCAAATTAGATACTTTTTCAGAATGACTGTGTGAAGGAGATGCTTTTCAGGATGAATCAGATATCTTGATCGTATCTGATGGATAATACCGTTTTGAGTATTCAGAATGAGTCGTACACTAGACTGTATCGGAAAGAGAGGTTCATCAAAATGAAGTAATGCCTTACAGAGGACTATCTGGAGAGGTTCCTGAATAGGGTAAGTCACTGACTGATGTAAAGAGGATTAGGCTTTAGACAAAGCTCGGGAAGAATTGTCTTAAAGAAGACTGACTAAAAGCTCCTTGAAAGGGCAAGAGATGTCTTGGAAAAGATTGGACAAATATGTTAAGGAAGATTACCTAAAAAGGTGGAGATATGTCTTAGAGAAGACTACCGAGAAAGACTATGATATGTCTTGAACAAGACTAACCTAGAAAGGTATGACATGTCTTAAACAAGACTGACCTAGAAAGGATATGATATGTCTTAAACAAGACTAACCTAGCAAGGTTGATAAACGTCTTAGAAAACACTACCTAGAAAGGTTGATAAGCGTCTTAGAAAAGACTACCTAGAAAGGTTGATAAACGTCTTAGAAAAGACTACCTAGAAAGGTTGGTAAACGTTTTAGAAAAGACTACCTAGAAAGGTTGATAAACGTCTTAGAAAAGACTACCTAGAAAGGTTGATAAACGTCTTAAAAAAGACTACCTAGAAAGGCTGATAAACGTCTTAGAAAAGACTACCTAGAAAGGTTGGTAAACGTCTTAGAAAAGACTACCTAGAAAGGTTCCTATAAAGGATGAGAAATTATTTGAATTATCTTTGGAGAAAGACCTGGAACGAAGCATCAGAATCGTATTTATGTCTTGAATGAGCGTTAAGATTAAATCGTTGATATGATCGTCTTTGCACCGTATTTGGATGATAACGTTCTTTTGATTGTGAAAAGACCTGAAAAGGCAAAAATTACTTTTATGCAATGTCATGATGCATTTATTGTGTAATGAGGTTCTCGAAATAAACGAGAATGTTGTATGTTATGTATGTAATGTGAATGAGATTCTCGAAATAAACGAGAATGCTGTATGTTATGTATGTATTGTGAATGATGCATGGAAGGACTATATAGTCGAAGCATGTTGGTAACTTTGTATAGTAATTGCTGGTTGAGAAAATAAATCTTTGTATGCTGCTGGAGATGATGACAAGGTGATTGTGTTGAGAATTTCTGTCTTCCATTCGAGGATATCCAGCTAGAAATTTTTATTACCGCTTGGGGATGAAAGTAGCTTGAGTGATTTGATCCTGATTTGGGATAAGAGAGATGGATAACTGACCAAGTTTCCACTGTGAGTACCAACTTTACTGGGAACAGTGAGTTTGAATAAACCCTGTTGGAGAAGAAGATTGTATCGGAGAGCCTGTAGTGTTGGGGAGTCAAGTCTTTGTTGGGAAGAGATTACTTGAAGATAACTCCTCGAGGATTACTCTATGGGGATATTGTTGTAAAAACAACTTTGTGGGTAAGATCCCTTGAGATTTTAATTTTCATTGCCCCCATGTCACTTGCTGTTGGAAAACATTTTCTTAACCATATGTGGCCCTTTGCACGGGGAAGTCTATCTTCCCCTGGAGTCAGTAACATGGTATACTTGATTTTTGAGATGACTGGATTTAGAACTTTGAAGGAGATACTGATCCTACTGCCAGTAGCTAAATAGCGTTTGCTGAGATTTGTGACTAATACAACATACCCCAAGTGATAGGCTTGCCTCTTTGACTGTTTAGTGCCTTTGAGAGATTCTCTGAATCTTGACTTGATTACCCCAGATGAATAAGATAATAACATGTCATGCCCCTTGTATATACAAGCTTTTGATTGAGTGAATCAGGCGTACGTGACGTTTCTGCAGCTTTATCTGTCGGGGGGACTTTCTGAGATTCGTGCTATCATAAGCAACATGCCCCTGTATCACGAACTTAGGAATCATGCCCCTGATTGATCAGGGTTGGAGGTAATTTCAACTGTGCTTGTGTGAATTCCCCTTATTACCAAACGCTTCTGAGAGATTCTATGAATCTTGACCTGATTGCCCCAGATATCTGAGCGCTTACTCAACAGAGTTTTTCGACTGCTTTTGTGCCCCTGAGGGTGATCAGAATTTGAGATATTCTTGCTTGAACTCAACGGAGTTCTGAAGACAACCTGTCCCTTGAAAGGATTAAACTTTTCATTAGCAGCTCATGATGGAAGCTTTCCTGGTGTCAAGTACTTGTTCATATGCAAATAATGTTTAGTATGAGAAATATAATTCTAATGCAAAGTTCATGTTTGTTGTTCGAATCCGTTGCAGATGTTGATTGTTGCTTCTCGGTCTGTTTTGTAAACTCTTTTTTCTGTTTTTGCAAGAAGAAGAAAAACAAAAAGAACAATATAAACTTATATTAAGTTTTACCCAAATATTCTTGCCTCTGTGATATTTACTCGGATGATAAATTGATGGATTTTAGGGTGAATGATTGTATTTATGCTTAGAATGAATGTTAGTGATAAAAAAATTAAAAAAAATTTGCAACAAGTTCTGGGTATTTGGTTTATTATATCAAAAGTTACATGTTGATGATACTTGGTTTAATGGGAACTTGGTGATTTATGGTTATTGGTTTGCAGATGAAAGTTTCTTGAAATTAGAAAAATCAGTAATAAATTAGCCAATGATGTTAGTAAAAGAAAAAAAGAAAATAGTAAAGAGTTGGATGAAACAATAAATTTGCAAAGTTAGTACTATGAAATTTTAGAAATAAAAATAAAATAACATGGTTAACTATGAAATTGGGAATGGCATTGGCCAAAGTATGAAATTATTGGAAAAGGAAAATAACCATCGAAAACCATCGTATGGTTTTAACAAATTAAAAAATGGAACCTCATATTTAAATCATCGGTAAAAAAATGGGAGCCCCAGGTCAGGTGTCATCATTGGCCGAAAACAAACTTAAAAATAAAAGGGGGGCCTCATATAGAAATCATTGGACGAAAAAATATTTTGAGAAAAGCGACAAAAGTGTTTGTAAAAACAAGGGTTAGAAGATTGTTGGGAAATTTTTGATAAGTGTTGATGAAAAATGTGAAGGTGGAGTGCTCTATTTATAGAGTGGAATTAGGTCAAGACCGATCCTAAAAAGGAAATGATCCAACCCAAAGGTCCATGGACCTTCTTGATCCACAAGATTGAGAACCTGGACGTGCTTGTGTCCAGGTACGTCCATGTGCAAAAAGATTAAAAATAGTTAAAAAAACTAACAAAGTGCATCCGACGGGATTCGTACCCATGACCTTTTATTTGCAAACCTTACTTCTTAACCAACTGAGCTATGTTATTTATTTGAAATAAAAACTCAATTGAAAGTATATGAAGCTTTGGTCAGCATTTTTCTATTTATTAAAATATAACAATTTAATAGTAAACTATTATATTTTAAAATATACTTTAAATTGAATATTTATAAAATTCAGGATGTCAATGTAAATGAATCCAAGATTTTTATAAAACCCAATTTTTAAAATAGTTTTGAATTTTTGAAAAGTGTGGGCAAATTTGGGGGTACAACGGCTGCCCCTGTTCAATCTTCTTAAACCTGAAGAGGTAGATTGGCATGTTCACCATTCGTGATCTGAAGGTGGAAGAGGATTGAACACTTAATTGCCCAAATAGTTGCACTCGCCGGTGCAGGAAGTAATGATGCTGGAGATGGGCTTAAAGATGCCATGCAAATGTTGACAGAGTGTTGTCTGAGATGGGTTTAAAGATGCCATCCAAATTAGATACTTTTTCAGAATGACTGTGTGAAGGAGATGCTTTTCAGGATGAATCAGATATCTTGATCATATCTGATGGATAATACCGTTTTGAGTATTCAGAATGAGTCGTACACTAGACTGTATCTTAAAGAGAGGTTCATCAAAATGAAGTAATGCCTTACAGAGGACTATCTGGAGAGGTTCCTGAATAGGGTAAGTCACTGACTGATGTAAAGAGGATTAGGCTTTAGACAAAGCTCGGGAAGAATTGTCTTAGAGAAGACTGACTAAAAGCTCCTTGAAAGGGCAAGATATGTCTTGGAAAAGATTGGACAAATATGTTAAGGAAGATTACCTAAAAAGGTGGAGATATGTCTTAGAGAAGACTACCGAGAAAGACTATGATATGTCTTGAACAAGACTAACCTAGAAAGGTATGACATGTCTTAAACAAGACTGGCCTAGAAAGGCTCCTAGAAAGGATATGATATGTCTTAAACAAGACTGACCTAGCAAGGTTGATAAACGTCTTAGAAAAGACTACCTAGAAAGGTTGATAAACGTCTTAGAAAAGACTACCTAGAATGGTTGATAAACGTCTTAGAAAAGACTACCTAGAAAGGTTGGTAAACGTTTTAGAAAAGACTACCTAGAAAGGTTGATAAACGTCTTAGAAAAGACTACCTAGAAAGGTTGATAAACGTCTTAGAATAGACTACCTAGAAAGGCTGATAAACGTCTTAGAAAAGACTACCTAGAAAGGTTGGTAAACGTCTTAGAAAAGACTACCTAGAAAGGTTCCTATAAAGGATGAGCCATTATTTGAATTATCTTTGGAGAAAGACCTGGAACGAAGCATCAGAATCGTATTTATGTCTTGAATGAGCGTTAAGATTAAATCGTTGATATGATCGTCTTTGCACCGTATCTGGATGATAACGTTCTTTTGATTGTGAAAAGACCTGAAAAGGCAAAAATTACTTTTATGCAATGTCATGATGCATTTATTGTGTAATGAGGTTCTCGAAATAAACGAGAATGTTGTATGTTATGTATGTAATGTGAATGAGATTCTCGAAATAAACGAGAATGTTGTATGTTATGTATGTATTGTGAATGATGCATGGATGGACTATATAGTCGAAGCATGTTGGTAACTTTGTATAGCAATTGCTGGTTGAGAAAATAAATCTTTGTATGCTGCTGGAGATGATGACAAGGTGATTGTGTTGGGAATTTCTGTCTTCCATTCGAGGACATCCAGCTAGGGATTTTTATTACCGCTTGGGGATGAAAGTAGCTTGAGTGATTTGATCCTGATTTGGGATAAGAGAGATGGATAACTGACCAAGTTTCCACTGTTAGTACCAACTTTACTGGGAACAGTGAGTTTGAATAAACCCTGTTGGAGAAGAAGATTGTATTGGAGAGCCTGTAGTTTTGGGGAGTCAAGTCTTTGTTGGGAAGAGATTACTTGAAGATAACTCCTCGAGGATTACTCTATGGGGATATTGTTGTAAAAACAACTTTGTGGGTAAGATCCCTTGAGATTTTAATTTTCATTGCCCCCATGTCACTTGCTGTTGGAAAACATTTTCTTAACCATATGTGGCCCTTTGCACGGGGAAGTCTATCTTCCTCTGGAGTCAGTAACCTGGTATACTTGATTCTTGAGATTACTGGATTTAGAACTTTGAAGGAGATACTGATCCTACTGCTAGTAGCTAAATTGCATTTGCTGAGATTTGTGACTAATGCAACATACCCCAAGTGATAGGCTTGCCTCTTTGACTGTTTAGTGCCTTTGAGAGATTCTCTGAATCTTGACTTGATTACCCCAGATGAATAAGATAATAACATGTCATGCCCCTTGTATATACAAGATTTTGACTGAGTGAATCAGGCGTACGAGACGTTTCTGCAGCTTTATCTGTCGGGGGGACTTTCTGAGATTCGTGTTATCATAAGCAACATGCCCCTGTATCACGAACTTAGGAATCATGCCCCTGATTGATCAGGGTTGGAGGTAATTTCAACTGTGCTTGGGTGAATTCCCCTTATTACCAAACGCTTCTGAGAGATTCTATGAATCTTGACCTGATTGCCCCAGATATCTGAGCGCTTAATCAACAGGGTTTTTCGACTGCTTTTGTGCCCCTGAGGGTGATCAGAATTTGAGATATTCTTGCTTGAACTCAACGGAGTTCTGAAGACAACCTGTCCCTTGAAAGGATTAAACTTTTCATTAGCAGCTCATGATGGAAGCTTTCCTGGTGTCAAGTACTTGTTCATATGCAAAGAATGTTTAGTATGAGAAATATAATTCTAATGCAAAGTTCATGTTTGTTGTTCGAATCCGTTGCAGATGTTGATTGTTGCTTCTCGGTCTGTTTTGTAGACTCTTTTTTCTGTTTTTGCAAGAAGAAGAAAAACAAAAAGAACAATATAAATTTATATTAAGTTTTACCCAAATATTCTTGCCTCTGTGATATTTACTCGGATGATAAATTGATGGATTTTAGGGTGAATGATTGTATTTATGCTTAGAATGAATGTTAGTGATAAAAAAAATTAAAAAAAATTTGCAACAAGTTCTGGGTATTTGGTTTATTATATCAAAAGTTACATGTTGATGATACTTGGTTTAACGGAAACTTGGTGATTTATTGTTATTGGTTTGCATATGAAAGTTTCTTGAAATTAGAAAAATCAGTAATAAATTAGCCAATGATGTTAGTAAAAGAAAAAAAGAAAATAGCAAAGAGTTGGATGAAACAATAAATTTGCAAAGTTAGTACTATGAAATTTTAGAAATAAAAATAAAATAACATGGTTAACTATGAAATTGGGAATGGCATTGGCCAAAGTATGAAAATATTGGAAAAGGAAAATAACCATCGGAAACCATCGTATGGTTTTAACAAATTAAAAAATGGAACCTCATATTTAAATCATCGGTAAAAAAATAGGAGCCCCAGGTCAGGTGTCATCATTGGCCGAAAACAAACTTAAAAATAAAAGGGGGGCCTCATATAGAAATCATCGGCCGAAAAAATATTTTGAGAAAAGCGACTAAAGGGTTTGTAAAAACAAGGGTTAGAAGATTGTTGGGAAATTGTTGATAAGTGTTGATGAAAAATGTGAAGGTGGAGTGCTCTATTTATAGAGTGGAATTAGGTCAAGACCGATCCTAAAAAGGAAATGATCCAACCCAAAGGCCCATGGACCTTCTTGATCCACAAGATTGAGAACCTGGACGTGCTTGTGTCCAGGTACGTCCAGGTGCAAAAAAGATTAAAAATAGTTAAAAAAAAACTAACAAAGTGCATCCGACGGGATTCGTACCCATGACCTTTTATTTCCAAACCTTACTTCTTAACCAACTGAGCTATGTTATTTATTTGAAATTAAAACTCAATTGAAAGTATATGAAGCGTTGGTCAACATTTTTCTATTTATTAAAATATAACAATTTAATAGTAAACTATTATATTTTAAAATAGACATTAAATTGAATATTTATAAAATTCAGGATGTCAATGTAAATGAATCCAAGACTTTTATAAAACCCAATTTTTAAAATAGTTTTGAATTTTTGAAAAGTGTGGGCAAATTTTGGGGTACAACAGAAGGCATTTGGCTAGAGAAAATAAATCCTTTTGTCCCTTGATAAAAATTTGGTTCTTGATAATCCTTCCATAATAGCACCTGGAAATTGTGCGCCATAAATACCTAAGATCCTTGAAAAAGGTTAGTTAACATGCTATGTTATGATGATATGATGGTATGCAAATGTTATGTATTAAGTAAAAGCTTAAGGCGATGAGGACAAGTAAGTCCCGCAAAGAGTTCAAGTTGCTAGAGTACAAACAAATCCTGCAAGGAATTCAAGTTGTTAGATAATGAATACAAACAAGTCACACAAGAGTATTAGGTTTAAAGACTTGCATGAAGTCCATTGGTAAGTACCCTTCCTCACTGAGGTTTAGTTGGCTCAACCTGTCCTAAACTAGCAATCGGGTTCTAGGAGTCTCAATATCACGGATCTTTCTCGCAGGCTTTATTTTAGCTCGGCAATTGTATCGCCAACCAAAACATCCTGAAAGTATGATCTCAATGGGTGTAGCCTCGAGTATCAACCAACTTTGGTCTAAACCAAAGCCGACCATTTCACTACTTTCTAATGGACAAAGATGAGTTAACTAGGATTCTAAAAGCAAGTTGGTGCTAACGACACCATGCGGCAGCCTAATGTTATCCTCGATACAAGTCTCAAGAAACTTCAGTACAAACCAAAGTGTCACACCAACTGTGGTTACCATATCAACCATAGCGGTGTACGCCGTACAGTCTCCTTAGTCTATTGCCACTTACCTAAGGAATCACTATGTCCGATTGTAGAATCTTTCACACAAGCAAATACCCAAACAACCCTTTAAAGATAAAGCAATCAAGTCAAATAGTTTACAGCAAATAGAGGTAACCCTTCTTTTTTAAGTTTCTCCCCAGCAGAGTCGCCAGTTCTGTAATATGGTGGGAGAACTGACTTTTTGTTTTGTTATTTCACAAAACATGTTGCGGTTAGCAAGCGTCGCCACCGACTTTTATTTTATCCAATTTTATTAGGAAAAGCATAAAAGAAGAGGAAAGACCTTTAAAAGATTTTGAGTTCGGGGGGTAGGTTATACAAAGGGAAGGTGTTAGCACCCTTTGTATCCATGGTTATCCATGGGTTCTTAATTGCTTAGCTCACTTTGTTTGATTTGTGTGTGTGTGCTTTGAAAATACTTTGAAAAATTTTAACTTTGTAATGATTCCCGTATGAATGTATCTAAAGTGTTATTTTTGAAAATATTTGTGTTTGGAAATAGTTTGTAAGAAAGCTTGACTTTGTAATGATTCTTGTATGAATGTATACAAAGTGTTTTTCTTTTGAAAATAGCTTTGAAAGTATGAGGTGTGAAAATGCATTTGAGTGTGAGCAAGCAAGTAGGAGTACCTACCCACTAAGTATTTGTCTTTCCTATTTTGTGTCTTTTCTATTTTAGAGATAGCATTATCCATACCATTAGTTGGTAGGAAATCCTATCTATTGGATGTGAAGGGACAGGCGTAGGGTCATCGAATGGTCATAGAAGGCAACATGTAAGGATACCTTATCAATTCGAAGGGTCTATCATAATTTTTCCGAAGGGTCATCGAGGGACAAGATCATAATTTTGTAGGCAATTTGAAGGGTCATCGAGGGACTATGATCTTTATATTGAAGAGACTATGATGATTTATTCGTAGGCAACTTTTGCTAAGATATCCCTACATTCGAGGGACATGACCAATGTAATCGTAAGGCAAGAAGAGAGGTTACCCTAAAGGTAAATGTGTGAGAAGTGTATTGATTCCGTTATTTTATTTTGAGATTAGGTTAGCTATGTTCAGTTATTAGTCTTGCCATACAATCTTATTAACCATGCATTTTACAATTAATATATACGGAAAATAAAGTGCGGAAAGTAAAATCCTGCACTATTACATCGCTTTAGGAGAGATACATAAGTATAAAGAATGAAAGAATATAAATCCTAAACTATTAAATCCTGTGAGTAGTTACAATATTTATAAAATGCGAGGAAAATTAAAGTGCAGAAATAAAAGTCCTAATTAAACTATTACATTCCATAAGCAATTACATAATTGGTAAAAAATACGCATGGAAAATTAAAATAGAGAATGAATTGAAAAGTCAAGAGATGGTTGAAGTTTTGATAATGAAATTCAGGTATCAGATATGTGATGTCGAATGAGATGTCACGACACAATATCTGAGCGCGTTAACAGTTATGAACAAGTTCGATGGCAGCAATAATAACAGTGCAGAAAGTAAAGAACACATCAATATGTTTACCCAGTTCAGAACAATCCTTCCTACTATGGGGGCTACCAAGCCAAGGATGAAACCAATATACGACAGTATCAATTCGAAGCTTAACGGTCTCAGTTTACACTTCTCACTAATCACTACCCTTCCTATGACTTCTACCTAAGACTCACCTAGGTATGAGGCCCTCCTCAAATCCCCTCAATCACAATGCCCTATGACAAAATAAAAAGAACAAAGAAAACCAGAAGACACTCTTCCCAGACACACACTCCTTGATGCTTAAAAGCTTACGAGGATAAAATATTTTACTTGCTTAACAACTTCGGAGAACACACAACATTCAACACTTATATGTTTGTGAATATACACATATGGAACTCACAGAAAATAAGGATTACTAAGACCCTAAAAACATATAATATTAGTTCCACCTAAAACTAGGTTACAGCCTTTCTAGTTATAGATATATCTTCGACAAGATTGGGCTTCAAACCGCAGCAATGAGGCTGCCAAAAATTTGCTACTTGATCTCTAAAATAATATGTCTTTATTCCAAACTTTCCTATATTGTCTCCAATAATAGAAAGTGTGGAAATCTCTTGATTGAATCAATCTTGGTAAAAATATCAGCCAATTGAATTCTACGAATACTATGAGCTGAAACATGAGATTCTTGTAGCAATTAAAAATGCCTGATTCACTTGCCAGATTCGCTCTTGCAGTCAAGATGTCATACCAGACATGTTATGACATCTCGTTTGACATGTTAAAGTCTGAGTGATAGTTCATCTTGCATCTATTTCAATAAGATCTTCCTCAGTATGTTTTAGCAAAATGCATGCCAACCATCAGAGAATCTTCAATCTCCCCCTTTGTTACATTTTGGCTAAAACAACTAAATAAACATGTCAACAAAAATACAACAGCGGAAAAAATAGGGATAGCAACTTCCCCTAAAAAACATCCATAAAAAAATAGCATAGCAGCTAGCAGCTCCCCCTCAAACTCATCCATCAGAGCCAACAGAGAAATTTCAGATCAACTCCCCCTTAGTACAAGCACCTTCTGTATACTTAACCTATACTCCCCTTTTTAGCCATAAAGTGACAAAGGTAGTAGAACTAAACAAGGTACCTGTTCATCACTCATTTTTTTCTTCAGAAAACTAAACAAAATATCATGGGTTTTTCACCCTTACATAGTTAAAGACTAAAATAAATAAAATTAAAATGCAAAGCGAAATAAAATCACATGACCAGCAGTCATGCACCAGCAGCCACAATAGAAGCTCCATTGTCTTTAGCCCTTCCACTAGCGGCTCATGAAATACTTGCTATAGATCTTCATGATTGCATAGCCCAAGCTTCCCTCTCATATTTTCAAATTGATTTGCGTCAAGGGCTTTAGTAAATATGTCATCCAATTCCCTCTCAGTCACTACATGCTCTAGAGTAACAACTTTATCTTCAACCAGCTCTCTAATGAAGTGATGCAGAATATCAATATGCTTGGTCCTGCTATGTTGGATAGGATTTTTTTGGATATATTAATGGCACTCAAGTTGTCACAGAATAATGTCATAACATCTTGCTTGACATTATATTCAATCAACATTTGTTTCATCTAGACCAGCTGAGAATAACTGCTTCTTGCAGCAATATATTCAGCCTCAGTCATAGACAGAGACACACAATTTTGTTTCTTGCTGAACCAAGATATTAAATTGTTTCCTAGAAAGAAACAGCCTCTTCAAGTGTTGTTCCTATCGTCAGCACTCGCTGCCTAGTCAGCATCATAGTATCTAGTTAATGCAGATCCAGATCCATGAGTGTACAGCTTACCATAGTCACCTGTTCCATTCACGTACTTTAGAATCCTATTCACCTGATTAATATGACTAAATTTGGGTTCAGCTTGATATCTAGCACATACTCCTACATCAAAGGTTGTGTAAGGTCTACTAGGTGTGAGATATAATAGACTTCCTATCATGCTTCTGTACAAACTTTGATCCATACTAACACCTTTCTCGTCCTTAAACAGTTTAGATGAGTAGGAGTTGGTGTTCTCTTGTGACTTGCATTCTCCATTCCAAATTTCTTCACAATATTCTTGGCATATTTGCTCTGAGAAAGGAAGATGGAGTCTTCCATCTGTTTGATCTGAAGACCAAGAAAGTAGGTTAGTTTGCCAACAAGACTCATCTCAAATTATGATTGCATTTGATGTACAAAGAGTTAGACCATTTTGTTTGACATTCCTCCAAACACAATGTCATCAACATAGATCTGAGAAATCATAATGTCTCCTTCAACTTCCTTAACAAAGAGATTTTTATCAATACCCCCCTTTCTGTAACCATTTCCATTAAGAAACTCTGTGAATCTTTCATACCATGCTCTAGGAGCCTGTTTTAATCCGTACACAGCTTTCTTCAATCTATACACATGGTTCGGGAAACTTGGATCTACAAATCCTTTTGGTTGTTCTACATAAACTTCCTGATGTAGATAGCCGTTCAGGAAAGCACTCTTTACGTCCATTTGGAATAGTTTAAACTTGAGAATGCATGCTACTCCTAAGAGTAATATGATTGATTCAAGTCTAGCCACAGGAGCAAAAATTTCATCAAAGTCAACACCTTCAATTTGTGTGTACCCTTGAGCAACTAGTCTTGCTTAATTCTTGGTTACCACACCTTTCTCATCAGATTTATTCTTGTACACCCATTTAGTTCTGATGACATTTGTCCCTTTAGAACGAGGAACCAGATCCCAAACTTCATTCCTTTTAAATTGTTCTAGCTTTTCCTGCATTGCATTGATCCAAAACTCATCAGTCAAGGCCTCTTTAACATTCTTGGGCTCAATCTTAGACACAAAGCAAGAATTTGATATGATTCCTCTCGATCTAGTGATAACTCCTTGATTAGGATTTCCTATAATAAGGTCTTTAGGATGATCTTTTTGAATTTTGGTGGAAGGTCCCTTGTTAGTTTGATCTAACTCAAGTTCATCTTGAACAGGAGTAGGTTCAGAATTCCTGTCAGATTGAATAGGATCAACCTCTCTTTCTGACTGAATAGGCTCAGTACTTTGGTCAGTGGATGCTGTAAAAGTTTCATTACCTGATGTTCCAACATCTTCCAGGATATCATCCATTTCATGCCACTCTTTATCATCAATGACCACGTTTATGGACTCTGTAGAAACATGCCCTAAAATTGAAGGTTAGAGTCGCCACCTATTCTACCAAGGCGAATAGGAAACCTCGCGCAGTTAAGAGATCAGGGTAAGATACTATATTCAGGTCGAGGGAAGGTGTTAGGCACCCTCAACCCTTTCCGATGGCTTTGAATCTAAGGTAACAGTTTTATGGCTAAAATTATTAAGGCAAGGTTCATGCTTTCAAGGATTAATAATTAAGGTAAACAAATCGGGAAAAAAAAGAGATTTAGAGGGAAGGGGACTCGCCTTGGTTATCCAAGTGCCTACGTATCTCCTTAGGGAGAATCAGAGTCAACGTAGTTCGGGAAAAGGGTTGTACGCCCTTAGAATTAGAATTTGATTTGATATGGTTTTGGAGGCTTTTTGAGTTGCCTTATCATAGTTTTGAAAAGAAAGTTTGGGAAGTGTTTTAAGGTTGTGGGCGTACAACCCTGATTTTAATTTGTACTATTAACCGCAATAATTGATTGATTCAATTACCGTAGTTAACAGATTAATAGTTGTATCATTACCAATTTTAATCGATTGATTCAATTATCACTAATAATGAATTATAGTATTTTTTAATAATTTTTATGGATTAATTTGCATCGCTACCCCTCGTAATCGATTGATTCGATTAAAAAGAATAATGATTTGAGGTATGAAAAATAGATAAGTTAATCATCGCAACTAATAAAATAGTTGAAACCATTTAACCAAATAGAAATTAATTATGTTTTAATTAAATAACATTTTAATTAAACTTATTATTGACCATAGCGATTAATCGATTTAATCGAAACGAACAACAAATTATGATTTTTAATATTAATATCATATATTAATTTTATTTATAAAAAATAATTATTATATATATAACTACTTATATTAAAAAAAGATTTAATTAAAATAAATATATTAATTAAAATAATTTTAGTTATTAGGGATTATGATTCAATGTGGTTAGGTTAGGGGTACATGTTATGGAACAGATATGGGACATTGGATCTGGCTTAGTGGTGATTGAATGGTTAGATTTTTGAGGGTTTATAATAAGCCACGGAAGTGCAGGCGCATGCGATCACTGGGAACAAATTGGAGAAAAAAACATGAAAAGGGCCAGGGATCGAACCCTGGACCCTAAGCATAAACGCACGCACCCCTCACCGTCTCAGCTACACCATTCATTCGTTCAAGCAGCGCAATCAATATATTAAAAAAAACAAAGTAAAACAACATAAGAATGCGCACGGATTTTCAAATACACCAGTCATCCATTGACACCTCACCATCTTCTTCAAGAAACCTGTAAACATCTTTTTACAGCGCTTCCATACATGAGCTACGAAAAACCCACATCTATTATACCAGTCTTTCACGAAGACCCCCAAAACATACACCAAAATAAAAATTGTAAACATGGTTAGCTTCGTCTTGCTCATGCGAACTCGACTGTACCTGTAGCTAGCCTTTATTCCCCCTAAATCAGAAAACCCTATTTCAAACCCTAAAAACTCAACCATGGCATATTACGGTATGGGCATGCAAACTTCAAATTAATCAATCACAAAGGTTCAGAACATCATGATAAACTCATATATGCATTCAAAACATGCTCATGTACCGTGAATCAATGTATCCGAATCAAATAAATTCAAGAACGAACCATGGCTTATCGGAGATTGTTCTGGGGTTGTTGATGTCGTGTGATGATCCCAATCAATTCAGAATGCTCCAAGGAACGTATAGCAACGCTTAAATCTCTTTGAAACTCTTCCAATCTTCTAAATTGAAATCGAGTTTTCTTGAAGATTTTTGTGTTCTTGCAAGCTCTGCTCTGCCCAGATTTTTCAACCCCTAATGCATTGGCTTGTGTTGTATATTTATAGGGGACAAATTTAGGTTAACCAAATAGTCCATAATCCTTTTGAATCCAATCTTGCAACTTTGAGAAATTTTCACTTAAAACTTGAATGGGATCTTTCTATATTTGTCCAATTTTTTATCAATATCTTCTCAATCAATGTACCACAAAATTATATTGCTAATATGTCATAAATGTGATTGGAATTGGCTCATGTGAATATTTTAACACAATATTTGATTTTTCCTTCAATTATATTATTTTAAATCATTTTTAATGAAATAAAAATCATATAAAATCAAATAAAAAGGTAAAATTCGTGGCACTTGGTTTGGGTAACATAAGTGACTTGTGGACCAAGGTTGAATCATAAAAATATAGGCCCATTTGCAAAAAAATCCCAATTTGAACCTCTTTTATTTCACTTTTTGCCTCCAAAATCACCCAACTTTAACAAGACATATCTCACTCAATTTTTAAGCTATGAAGGAGTTCTAGGACTTTTTGGAAACCTCAAGATGTCCTCTATAAGCCACTTTGAAACATATTTTTCATTTGGGGCTTTTATCTTGATCATATCCTTTTTGACAAAAAACTACTTTTGAATGATGTTTGAAAAGGACCTGTAATCTTTTGTATCATATCTCCCAAATGAAGCATTTCTAGCCTTGGCTTCTGAGAGACAAAGTTGTAGAGAATCCAATTTCCTTCCAAATAGGCTTTGATTGGGTAATTTTTGATCTTCCATGTGAAAGTTATGGCCAGTCAAAGTTGAGTTGACTTTCTCCTAAAGAAACCCTAATTTGAACCTTTTTGCATTTGTTCATTTCTGAGTTTCTATTTGATAAATCATGATCAATCTTTGATCAAATGATGGATATATACTCCTATACTTGATGTTTGACCAAAGATCAGAGGTTTGGAACATGCTTTGATTATGGTTGACTTTTAGGTCAAACCGGTTGACTGTGGATCATCTGAGCTGTTGAACAAGTAAACTTTGGATTTGGGCCTTGACTTTTGGCATAGAGATATCTTGGATCATAATGGGTCATGGAGAGCTTCATTAGAGACCTTGTTTTGCTAATTCCTTCAGGAGAGTACCAAACCCTAGCTTTAGGAGACTCTTGCTCAGGAGAATGACTGGATGAGTCTCTTGAACTTTGAATTATTTGAATGGAATATGGAAGACAAATTTTGGGGTATGACAGCTGCCCCTGTTCAATCTTCTTAAACCTGAAGAGGTAGATTGGCTTGTTCGCCTATCGCGATCTGATGGTGGAAGAGGATTGAACACTAGAATACCCAAAAATTTGCGATTGCCGGTGTAGGAAATAGTTTTTTGAGATGGGCTTAAAGATGTCATCCATTTGCTTGACAAGATACTTGTCTAAAGCATATGCTTTTCAGACATGGATCATTTGATTGCATCTGAGGAGATGTGAAGTAACGTCTTACATAAGACTACCTGAAGAGGTTCCTGAATAGGGTATACCAAAGGTTGATGCGAAGAAGCTTAGGCTTTGAACAATGCTTAGGAAGAATGTCTTGGAGAAGACTAACTAAGGAGTTCTTTAAAAGAACTAGGTATGTCTTAGAAAGGAGAGGTTTTTAGAAAGGATATGGAATGTCTTAAAAAGACCACCTAGAAAGGCTATGGTGCATATTTAGAGAAGACTAACTATAAAGGCTCCTAAAAGGGGCATGATATGTCTTAACAAGACTGCCTAGAAAGGTTCCTAGGAAGGACATGAAACGTCTTAAACAAGACTATATACACAGGTTCCTATAAAGGATACGAAACGTCTTAAACAAGACTACCTAGACAGGTTCCTATAAAGGATATGAAACATCTTAACAAGACTATCTAGAGAGATTAGGATACGTCTTACACAAGACTAACCTAGAAAGGTTCCCGGGAATGATACGATACGCCTTAAATAAGACTATAAGGTTAACTTAGAGATATGTCTCACACAAGACTGACCTAGAAAGGCTCCTGGAGAGGATAAGGAGGGATTGGATATATGTTTGAAGAAGATTACCTAGAAAGGTATGATATGTCCTAAACAAGACTAACCTAGAAAAGTTTTTGGAAAGGATGGGATACGTCTTACACAAGACTCACCTGGAAAGGCTCTTAGACAGGATACGGGATACCTTAAACAAGACTTACCTAGAAAGGCTCCTAGACAGGACACGATACGTTTTAAACAAAACTACCTAGAAAGGTTCCTATAAAGGGCACGATATGTCTTAAACAAAACTACCTAGAAAGGTTCCTATAAAGGATATGGAAAGTTTTAAACAAGACTACCTAGAAAGGATAGGATACGTCTTAAACAAGACTGCTTGGGAAGGTTAGGATACGTCTTACACAAGACTGCTTGGGAAGGTTGATAATCGTTTTGGACAAGACTACTTGGAAAGGTATGAAATTCTTTGATTGCTTCTGGATTGTCTTCGAAGAAAGACTTGGAATGAGGTATTAGAATTGTATCTGTTAAGATTGAATCATTGATATGATCGTATTTGCACTGTAATTGGATGATAACACCCTTTTGATTATGAGGTGACCTGAAAAGGCAGCGTTAGTTTTATGCAATGTCATGATGCATGTGTCATGTAATGGGATTCTCAAAATAAATGAGAATTATGTATGTATGATGATCCCACATTGCGGGTCGTAGATAGTACAGGCGTGGGAAGACCAATTACGCCACAATGCTCCTCGTGTGATACTAGTGTGCTTCCCCGACTATCAGAAATTTTGAGAGACGTGCCCCTTAATCTGAAGGAGGGATCTTTAGAGGGAACTCGAGTATTACCATGCCTTTCCTGATATGCATTGCCCCAGTGTTTGAATTCTTGAAAGATATGCCCCTAGTCAATAGCATCCTTGATTGTATGCCCCTGTTTTAGGAAAACCCTCTGGATGTGGTTTCCCCATTCAAGGGTCTTTATCAGAAATGATCGCCTTTGGTTAAACCAATTTCGAGGTCTCCTTGATGCTAAGTGTTGATTTGAATGTGAAGCAGATGCTTTTCAGAATGAGTCATGTGTTTCGGTCGCATCCGACGGACGGTGATTTGCTGAGTACTCAGAATGAGGTGATGTTTTCTATAAGATCACCTGAAGAGGTCCTTGGAAAGAATGGGAAATTGTCTTAAACAAGACTATGTTTTAAAAAAGATCAGAGGGACATGTTTGTGAAGAGGGTCAAAAAGATTCCTATAGAGGATAAAGGTCGTTTTAAGGAATGTGGCGTTTTAAACAGAACTTAGGAAAAGACATCTTGAAGAAGATTACCCTAGAAAGGATGGTAACCTGTCTTGGAGAAGACTCTATACTTTAAACAAAGTTTGACGAGGTTCTTGGAAGCATAAGAGGAGTTTGAATATGTCTGAAGAAAAACTAACTGAAAAGATCGACGGGTATCTTAAAGAAGATTACTTAGAAAGGAATATGTCTTAGAGAAGACTATCTGAAAAGATTCCCGAGAATGAAGAAAGATACCTGGAAAGGCTCGTAGAAAGGATAAGAAATATTTGAATCATGTTTTAATGAAAACTACCTGAAAAGGGTTCTTAGGAAGGACGCGAGAGTGGTATTAACACCATCTGATACTGAGTGACCTTTGCGACTTGCCCCAGGTAATGGATTTGCCCCATGGGCTATTCAGCGTCTTTGAGAGATTCCATGGGTCTTGATTAGATTGCCCCATGCAACTTCTCCCTGATGCTTAAACATTTGAATTCACATAGACAAGTGTACTTTATAATGAACTTCATAAGATCCGAATGCATATGTCTGTCTTGAAAGTAAAAACATTTTTTTGAGTAAAAATGAAGTTTTTTTTTGTAAGAAAGTGATATCAACTCAAGAGTTATAGTAGACCTTAAGGAGTCGGGATACCTTTGGTAACAGTGTGCCTTCGAACTAACCATGCTTCAGTTAGGACTTTTAAGGGTTGTAACGTGGCCTGGTTCACGGTTTTAAGAAACAAAGGATAGTGGCTCAAAGTTTATTTGTACCCATCCCCATCTTCGTGATGTCCTCCGGTCCTATGCTCAGTTAGCTATGCGTTTAAGCTCCAATAGACTTTGGGAATACTGGTGTTTATGATGGTTTAAAAACCAAAGGTTTATTTGCAAAGGCAGTCATCCTCCTTTCTTGTAATATTTTCCTTTTGTTGAGGGTATGTAGTGACCTCTTTTCGACTTCGTTATCCCTAACTTTTGCCTGAACTGTTCATTTTAATACTACAGTCAGCGGGATGCCTCAATTTTTCCTAAGTCTCCTTAATAGGTTTTGACTTAGCAGGCCCTTGCATTGCTTTCTTTTTTCTTGGCGGCTATTGACTGCCGGACTTAATGATGATGGGGAACCATTGGTGATTATGTTCAAAGGAACAGTTTGGAATAATTAAGTTAACTGAGCAGCTACCCTACCCCAGGTCATGTATTAAGGGTTTTATTTTATATGAAGGAAAACTCCTACTTCTTTATGCTCAAAGGGGTTGACGAGGGATTAACATCCTTATATCTCCATTATTTGGGAATTGAAACAATGCCTGTACATCGTCAACACGGTCTGTTTGAAAGCGTAATGTATGAAATTGTGGTATCGTTTTCGTCATTCTCCTTGTAAAGGTGTACGGCTTTAACGAGAGTTGAATATCACAAAGAAGAAAACCAAGTAAAACACAGTTTTAAATATAGTGAGAAAACTAGGAATAAATCAAGACAAACGTAAGCAATGCATTAATGATTATTGTAGAGTACATAGTGTATGTCGTAAGACCAATGTTTAAACAAACGGAAAGAAATTGTGAATGAAAATGAAACTAATGATCTAAGAAATCCTCCTTCTGGCCACCTATGGCATTAGACTTGCGAGGATCTTCGAACTCAATGAGCCCTTCTTCAATTAAATCTTGGATCTTGTGCTTCAACGGTCCACAATCCTCTGTATCATGACCAGGACTATCTGAATGATAAGCGCACCTAGCATGATGCTTGTACCCAGGAGCGGGGTTAGCTGGAGCTGAGTATGGAGGTAGCAGAGTTACCAAGTTTTGACTGAGCAGACGTTGCAAAGCTTGAGACAGTGGCATATACAACGGGGTAAATGATCGTTTTGGCTTGGACCTCCAGGTGCGTTGGCCACCCTGTTGCTTTTGCTGATCCTTCTGTTGTAGTGCTGATGTCTGATTAACAAGGATTGCCCCCACAGTGTTGGGTTCCTTTTTTACATCATACGACTTCTTTGTGTGATAGGAACCTGAGGGTGCCCCTTGTATCTTCCCGTTTTTGATCCCGTCTTCAATTCTCTCACCAATGACTACCAAGTCCGAGAACCCTGAAGATATGCTTCCGACCATTTTGTCGTAGTACGGTCCTTGCAAAGTGCTCATGAATATGTCCACTAGTTCTTTTTCCATCAAGGGAGGTTGGACTCGCGAAGCCATTTCCCTCCACCTTTGGGCATACTCCTTGAATGATTCATCCTTCTTCTATGACATATTTTTTAATTGCATCCGGTTGGGTGCCATGTCCAGGTTGTACTTGTATTGCTTCAAGAATGTGTTAGCAAGATCATTCCAGCTTCGGATATAGGATTTCTCCAATTGCATGTACCAGTCAACAGATGCTCCGCTTAAACTTTCTTGGAAGAAGTGTATCATCAGCTTTTGATTGTGAGCATAAGCAGCCATTTTTCGCACATACATGCGCAAGTGATTCCTCGGACACGTGAGTCCTTTGTATTTCTCGAAGTCGGGAATTTTGAATTTGTGTGGGATAGTCAAGTCTGAGACCAAGCTCATTTCGAAGGTATCCACGCCGAAGACATCGTATCCTTCTACCACTTTTAATCTCTCTTCTAGCGCCTTAATTTGTTCACTGTCCTTGGAGTCTTCCCCAGAGTTAGGAATAGACTGTTGTGTCTGAGGTGCTTGGTCTGTGTTGTCAACCTCGTGTACTCCGTATTGTAGATCCAAGTAATCATCATCCTTAGGGACATTGTTAGTAGGAATGCGAACTGTGCGGGTAGTCCCTTTCATTTGTGGAGGAGGGAAAAATCCATCTTGAGAGGTCTCTCCTTTCTCTTGGAATTGGATAGCTCTCCTGACAGATCGGACCTGAGGTTTGTCCTTAGCCGGGCCAAAGCCTGAAACAAATCCTAGCAGCGGGTTTTCGTCGTTAGGGATCTCATCCTGAACCAGGGTATCCCAAGACTGAACCTCTTTTTCCTTGTCTTGTTTATCTAGGAGGGCCTTCATGAATCTTAGCATCTGAGCCATACCTCCTTTAACCTCTTCCATACTAACCTGTAGTTGATCCTGTAACACCCCAATTCTACCCAAGCATATAGGTACAAATATCAGAGTATAAAAATTAAATTCATGAAAACAATTAGGGTATTACACTTAAGTAACCTTATCACCTTACATAACATACTCGCAAAAGATGCGTAACACAATTAATCAAAGAGGGAAGATTCTCATAAACACTTGACAGTATTTATATATATATATATATATATATAATATGAATACATCCAAAGGATCAAATATACAACAAAAGGATCCTATAAGCATCATCTACAAAATAAGTGTTCGATCCCCTCTAGGTGTTACGTATCACGAGCGGACGACACCAAAACGGACGACTACTAAAAGAGCACCTACACTTGCGGATCACCTGCACATTACCCACGAGTAGGTAACATTAAGGCAGAAGGGTGAGAATATAATTTATAATGAAAAGCATGATAAATATAGTAATGCCAACAAGTATCATTAAGAATCATACAACAAAGTAATCCACTAAGTCAGCCACAATCAATATATAAGTAATGGGATAAATGAGTAAGAACATAATGGTAAGTACAGATGGAGATGAATGAGACTCGACTATGCATATGCATGTGGTACCAAATCCGGAGTAAACTCCTCCTTGTCATTATGACAAATACACCTTGCCGATCATTATGCTGGGACTTCTTTCCCTCAGGAAAATACACCTTTGTCGAGCAGTAAGCTACGACTAACCGCCATCGAGCATTTAGCCCCCACTGATGACCTCTAGCCACTGGGGCAAATACACCTTTTTACCGAGCATTAAGCTCCCAGTGGTAATAATTGCCAATTCAGGCCACCTGTTAATAGCATTCCGCCATTAACGTAATGAAATGTCATGCTGTGCATACAAACGACTCGATTACATAACAACAACAACAACAATAATATAACTCGGTCACATATCCACATCACACCGGTTATATTAATCCACACGGATACATCACCAAAATTGCCACTCAGGCGTTCATATTCCCACAGCACACATATACCGTCAAAACATACTTGATTAGCAAATATCATTTCACAAAATACATTTATGAAAAATCATTCAACCACCAACACACTCCTCTTTATCATAAAGCATACTCAAGGGTTCCCATAATACTTCAAACGGCGCGTAGAAAAGACCTACGGTTCAAAAGATACAACAAAACAAAGTTTGAAAAAACTATATTTCGCACAGTCCGCTTGGGCTCCGCTCAGCGGACCCAGACAGAAAATTATTAGACAAAAATGCAGAAACTCCGCTCAGCGGACCTTCACAGAGATTTTTCTGCAAAAGGACCTCCGCTCAGCGGACCCTAGGCCGCTCAGCGGACCTGCGTAAACCTAGAAAAATCAGTTCTGCAACAGACCTGCAAAATCCCACCCAATCATCTCAAAACCTCAGATAAGCTTCCCTACACATCCTACACATTCCATACATGCCATATATTCATTCTAACAATCAATGATCCACTCACTAAATGTCAATAACCTAATAATTCCTTCATGAGCAAGAAAACATGGAGAAATGAAAAACAAACATGATCAATGAGGATATCTATCATCATACTACACATACACACCACAAAATCATGTTTATAACTTCAAAACTCACAAAACACCCAATCCACCATTGTTGGTCAAACTTAGAAAAAGCAAGAACAAGAACAAAACAAAACAAAACAAAACTATAAGAATCATACAATCAAGATAAACTAGATTCACCCCCTTACCTTGGTTAGATTCTTGGCTCTAGCTTGGTTTGGATTTCTACAATTCTCTTCTTCTCTTTGTTTTTCTTTTCTTTTTCTTCTCTTCACAAGTTTTCTCTCTTTTCTTTCTTTTTCTCCAAAATATCTCTTTTTCTCTCTATAACTCTTTCTATTTCTCTACTTCTCATTTTCACCCACTCAACTCCCATAAATTCCAATTTTGGCCCAAATGTTACTAAACATTAATTCTAACCAATTAACACCCAAAACATAATAATTACACACATGGAAAGTAATAAGTAAAACATTAACATAATTAATATTTACCGACTGACACGACTCAAAAACGGTAAAATTTAGGAAAATGTAGCAAACATCACAATTAATCAAAAAAATGGTAAAACGCGGAGTAAGCTTCCTCGATTTCAAAGCACGCCCAACACCCGTCATAGGCGTAACTCTTAAGAATACATGATCACCAGCTTGGAATTCCAAATCTTTCCTTCGCTTGTCATGATAACTCTTTTGCCTACTCTGTGAACTTCTCATCTTCTCACGAATAAATTTCATCTTCTCCGTAGTCTCTCTTACCATCTCAGGTCCGAGTACCACACTCTCGCCCGATTCAAACCAACATAATGGAGTTCTACACTTATGACCATATAGCGCTTCAAAAGGTGCCATTCCGATACTAGCATGAAAACTGTTGTTGTAAGTGAACTCTATCAACGGAAGATAAGTATCCCACGAACCTCCCTTCTCAAGAACACATGCCCTCAACAAGTCTTCTAACGATTGAATAGTCCTTTCGGTCTGACCATCTGTCTGAGGATGATAAGTCGAACTCAACCTCAACTTAGATCC
Source organism: Vicia villosa (assembly GCF_029867415.1). NCBI lineage: Eukaryota > Viridiplantae > Streptophyta > Magnoliopsida > Fabales > Fabaceae > Vicia > Vicia villosa. Next base: position 204,125,575 of record NC_081180.1, on the reverse strand, counting down.
TAGAGCCTCTTGTAAACCTTTCCAAAAATCTGATGTGATTCTCGGATCTCTATCCGACACAATACTCAACGGTATACCATGTAGTTTCACAATCACCTTGATATAAATCTCAGCCAACTTTGCAACTGGAAAAGTGATGTTATTAGGAATAAAGTGAGCAGACTTTGTCAACCTATCAACAATCACCCAAACTGCATCAAAACCTCTCACAATTTTCGGTAAACTCGTCACAAAGTCCATAGAAATACTATCCCATTTCCACTCTGGAATATCCAACGGTTGCAACAACCCCGTAGGACGCTGATGTTCCACTTTTGACTTCTGACATACCAAACACGCATACACAAACTGAGCCACATCTCTTTTCAAACCAGATCACCAAAAGATCTTCTTCAAATCCTGGTACATCTTATTGGCTCCCGGATGAATACTCAAACTGCTTCTGTGACCTTCCTCTAAAATCATCTTCTTCAGCTCGGAATCATCAGGTACACAAATTCGACCACGAAATCTCAAAACACCCTGACCATCCACTCTGAAGTCGCCATCATCACTTTGATTTGCCACCATAAACAAATCAACAAGTTTCGCATCCATCTTCTGTCTCTCGCTAACGGTCGACAGAAAATCATTCGTCACTTTCAACATACCCATCTTCACACTACCTGGCGTCAATTCACATACTAAACTAAGATCACGAAACTGCTCCAAAAGTTCCCACTCCTCCGCCATCATAGCGGACATATGCAAAGATTTCCGACTCAAAGCATCGGCAACCACATTAGCTTTACCAGGATGGTAATTCAAGCTAAAGTCACAGTCTTTCAGGAATTCCAACCACTTACGCTGTCTCATGTTCAATTCTTTATGATCAAATAAGTATTTCAAACTCTTATGATCACTAAAGACCTCGAACCTTGCACCGTAGAGATAATGCCTCCAAATCTTTAATGCAAAAACAACCGCAGCTAACTCTAAATCATGAGTGGGATAATTCTTCTCACGAATCCTTAACTGCCTCGAAGCGTAAGCCACCACCTTACCTTCCTGCATCAAAACACCACCTAACCCCATATGTGATGCATCACAATACACCACAAACGGTTCCTTAGGATCAGGTAAAACCAAAACCGGAGCTGAAGTCAACCTTCTCTTCAACTCTTCAAAATTCCTTTCACAAACTATGTCCCAAATAAACGCCTTACCCTTGCAAGTAAGCTGAGTTAACGGAAGTGCCAACTTCGAAAAGCCTTCTATGAATCTTCGATAATAACCCGCCAAACCTAAGAAGCTTCTGATCTCAGTAACCGATCTCAGAACCTCCCATTGTAGCACTGCATCTACCTTGGATGGATCCACTGCAATCCCGTTACCTGAAATCACATGACCAAGAAAACTCACCTCTGATAACCAGAACTCGCACTTGGATAACTTAGCATACAACTGCTTCTCCTTCAAAACCTGTAGTACAACACGCAAATGCTCCTCATGCTCTTCCGGAGACTTAGAATAAATCAAGATGTCATCTATGAAGACCACAACAAACTTATCCAACTGATCATGGAATATGCGATTCATATACTCCATAAACACACCAGGTGCATTAGAAACCCCGAACGGCATCACCAAAAACTCATAATGCCCGTACCGAGTCCTAAACGCATTCTTCTGAATATCTTCCTCCTTCACCCGAATCTGATGGTAACCAGATCTTAAATCAATCTTGCTAAACACACTGGCTCCCACCAACTGATCCATCAAGTCGTCAATCCTAGGAAGCGGATACTTATTCTTAATTGTCACCTTGTTCAACTGGCGATAATCAATACACAACCTCATGCTTCCATCCTTCTTCTTTACCAACAAAACTAGAGCTCCCCATGGTGAAACACTAGGCCTCACAAAATGTTTTGCTAGCAACTCTTCCAATTGTTTCTTCAATTCCACTAACTCTGATGCTGACATTCTATATGGCGCCATAGACACAGGCCTCGTACTAGGAACTAGATCTATGGAAAACTCCACCTCTCTCTTTGGCGGCACATCAGAAAAGTCTTCAAGAAACACTTCGGGAAATTCTCGCACTACTGGAAAATCCCCAACTGCAGCTCGACTCTCCACAGTCAATGATGCAAACACACCAAACAATTGTGCCCCATCTGCTAACAGTTGATTCAACTCCTTGGTAGATAAGACACCAAATTCCGCATCCCTCTCAAGAAATGGAAACCTCACCAACTTATGATAACAATCGATATGGACACGATTATTCATCAACCAATCCATTCCCAGAACCACGTCTAACTCGTTCATCGGCAAACAAATCAAATCAACAGTAAAGTCCTTACCGAAGATTGATACCGGACAATTCTTACAAACTAAGGAAGTAGTCACCGACCCCATTGCTGGTAAATCGATAACCATCTCACCACCCAAATCAGATAGAACAAGACCTAATCTTTTAACACAATCATCGGCTATAAAACAATGGGAAGCACCCGTATCAATAATAGCAATTAAAGAAATGCCATTAACAAAACAAGTACCTCTGATCAGTCGATCACCCTTATCCGTCTGAGTTCCAGCCAACGCAAACACCTTCCCACCAGCCTGAACTTTCTTCTTCTGACATTGACCGCTCATGTGTCCCTCTTCACCACAATTAAAACACACAACTCCCTTGGACGCACAGTCGGATGATATATGTCCTACCCTTCCACACTTGAAACATTTCCTCCTGTCACTAAAGCAGACATCACTTTTGTGGCCAGGTTTACCACACTTAAAACATACAATCTTAGCAGGAGCATCTCCCCCACTAAACTTTGGTCCATAATTCATCTTTTGCTTACCCTTCCCTCCATCATACGGCTTCCCACGATTCTGCGGACCTTTGTTCCTCTTTTCATTAATCACCTTATGATGAGCATTATTATCCTCATCATAAATCCTACAGCTGTCCACCAAATCTGGAAATACCCGAATCTTCTGATACCCTACTGCCTTCTTGATATCAGAACGCAACCCATTCTGGAACTTAATGCACTTAGAAAATTCTGCTCCCTCACCAACAAAGTGCGGGTAGAATTTCACAAGTTCATTAAACTTTGCCGCATATTCTGACACAGACCTGCTGCCTTGAACCAACGCCAGAAACTCAGTCTCTTTCTTTCCACGGACATCCTCTGGGTAATACTTCCTCAAAAACTCCCTCTTGAACACCGTCCAGGAAATCTCTTCACCGGTTGCTTCTAACCTTGCCAAAGTCTCCATCCACCAATCATCAGCCTCCACAGCTAGCTGATGAGTGCCATACCTGACTTTCTGCTCTTGCGTGCAATCCATCACACGAAAGATCCTCTCCATCTCCCTTCATCCAAGTCAAGGCTCCCTCGGGGTCATGCGTTCCTTTAAACACGGGAGGATTCTCCCTCTGGAAAGTCGCTAAACTCCGAGACCTTGCATTCTCATCCGTATGCATAGCTTCAGCCATAGCTTGCAATGCAGCAGCAATAGCAGCGTCATTACGTCCAGCCCTTTCTAAACTTCACAATAACACCAAGAGAAGTAAGCCCAAAGAATAACACAAGAATGGTTAGACCAAACGACACGACACTTGGTCGGACAAGACCGACCTGCTCTAATACCACTAATGTAACACCCCAATTCTACCCAAGCATATAGGTACAAATATCAGAGTATAAAAATTAAATTCATGAAAACAATTAGGGTATTACACTTAAGTAACCTTATCACCTTACATAACATACTCGCAAAAGATACGAAACACAATTAATCAAAGATGGAAGATTCTCATAAACACTTGACAGTATTTATATATATATATATATAATATGAATACATCCAAAGGATCAAATATACAACAAAAGGATCCTACAAGCATCATCTACAAAATAAGTGTTCGATCCCCCCCTAGGTGTTACGTATCACGAGCGGACGACACCAAAACGGACGATTACTAAAAGAGCACCTACGCTTGCGGATCACCTGCACATTACCCACGAGTAGGTAACATTAAGGCAGAAGGGTGAGAATATAATTTATAATGAAAAGCATGATAAATATAGTAATGCCAACAAGTATCATCAAGAATCATACAACAAAGTAATCCACTAAGTCAACCACAATCAATATATAAGTAATGCGATAAATGAGTAAGAACATAATGGTAAGTACAAATGGAGATGAATGAGACTCGACTATGCATATGCATGTGGTACCAAATCCGGAGTAAACTCCTCCTTGTCATTATGACAAATACACCTTGCTGAGCATTATGCTGGGACTTCTTTCCCTCAGGAAAATACATCTTTGTCGAGCAGTAAGCTACGACTAACCGCCATCGAGCATTTAGCCCCCACTGATGACCTCTTGCCACTGGGGCAAATACACCTTTTTACCGAGCATTAAGCTCCCACTGGTAATAATTGCCAATTCAGGCCACCTGTTAATAGCATTCCGTCATTAACGTAATGAAATGTCATGCTGTGCATACAAACGACTCGATTACATAACAACAACAACAATAATATAACTCGGTCACATATCCACATCACACAGGTTATATTAATCCACACGGATACATCACCAAAATTGCCACTCAGGCGTTCATATTCCCACAACACACATATACCGTCAAAACATACTTGATTAGCAAATATCATTTCACAAAATACATTTATGAAAAATCATTCAACCACCAACACACTCCTCTTTATCATAAATCATACTCAAGGGTTCCCATAATACTTCAAACGGCGCGTAGAAACGACCTACGGTTCAAAAGATACAACAAAACGAAGTTTGGAAAAACTAGATTTCGCACAGTCCGCTTGGGCTCCGCTCAGCGGACCCAGACAGAAAATTATTAGACAAAAATGCAGAAACTCCGCTCAGCGGACCTTCACAGAGATTTTTCTGCAAAAGGACCTCCGCTCAGCGGACCCTAGGCCGCTCAGCGGACCTGCGTAAACCTAGAAAAATCAGTTCTGCAACAGACCTGCAAAATCCCACCCAATCATCTCAAAACCTCAGATAAGCTTCCCTACACATCCTACACAATACATACATGCCATATATTCATTCTAACAATCAATGATCCATGGTTCACTCACTAAATGTCAATAACCTAATAATTCCTTCATGAGCAAGAAAACATGGAGAAATGAAAAATAAACATGATCAATGAGGATATCTATCATCATACTACACATACACACCACAAAATCATGTTTATAACTTCAAAACTCACAAAACACCCAATCCACCATTGTTGGTCAAACTTAGAAAAAGCAAGAACAAGAACAAAACAAAACAAAACTATAAGAATCATACAATCAAGATAAACTAGATTCACCCCCTTACCTTGGTTAGATTCTTGGCTCTAGCTTGGTTTGGATTTCTACAATTCTCTTCTTCTCTTTGTTTTTCTCTTCTTTTTCTTCTCTTCACAAGTTTTCTCTCTTTTCTTTCTTTTTCTCCAAAATATCTCTTTTTCTCTCTATAACTCTTTCTATTTCTCTACTTCTCATTTTCACCCACTCAACTCCCATAAATTCCAATTTTGGCTCAAATGTTACTAAACATTAATTCTAACCAATTAACACCCAAAACATAATAATTACACACATGGAAAGTAATAAGTAAAACATTAACATAATTAATATTTACCGACTGACACGACTCAAAAACGGTAAGATTTAGGAAAATGTAGCAAACATCACAATTAATCAGAAAAACACATTTACGGGCGTTACACATCCACCTCCTCACGAAGGGCGGCTTGATTCTGTTCTAGCTGATCCATTGATTTCTGTTGCTGAAATCTTGTTTGATAATACGGTCGGGATGTTAGGTTATCCTTCCCAATGGTCCCTTGTTCTGGAGATAGAAGAGAAATTTTCTCTTAATGCCATGAAAATGATGTGCATGCTATGGATGATATGCTTTATTCGTGTTTATGTCTTTATTCACATCTATAGATTAAATGTAATAAATCTCTTTTTCTTTCTCGTTTTTTGGATAAGACATGATGCAAGAATGCACATGATGCATGATGAATGCAAAAAAAATAAAAAAAATAAACAAATAGTAAAGAACACACACACATATATATATATATATATATATATATATATATATATATATATATATATATATATATAGCACATAATTACATAGGCCCTAGGTTCATAGGTTCATAGGTTCGACGTAGCGGCTTTTAGGGAGCCTACCCATTCCATTGGTATGTCCTAGACACGGGTCTCATGGGGTTGTTCGTAGCCTCCGAGACTTTTTGTCTCTTCGGATTTTAGAACAACTCATTTTATCCAATGAGGTTCGAATTTTTGGGGTAGGTTCTCGGAGAGATCAGCTGACTACCAAGTCCTGCCCTCAACAAGGTCAAGCCTCGTATTGGACATTTCCGGATACTCAACCCACTCCGAGTGGAGTTATCAATGAGACTCATAGGCGATTCAAGTCCCCCCTGATCTCAAGGATAACTCCCACACTTAGGTTTTAACACGACATAATATACCCAGCAGTGCATATAAAAATATAACAACCAGGCAATAAAATATAAATATATTAATATAAACAATTAAATATAAATATATTAACATAAACAATTAAATATTTTTATACAAAAATAAACAAATAAACAAATTTAAAAAAAAAATAATTACAAACCCTACAAATGGCAAATTAGCCAAACCCTAAAAAGTGGCAAATTAGCCAAATCCTAAAAATTTGCCAAACCTAAACCCTGCCAAAACCTAAAACTGTAGGAGCATAGTATCCACCATTATAGCAGTCCCCAGCAGAGTCGCCAGCTGTAGCAACCTGCCCTAAAATTGAAGGTTAGAGTCGCCACCTATTCTACCAAGGCGAATAGGAAACCTCGCGCAGTTAAGAGATCAGGGTAAGGTACTATATTCAGGTCGAGGGAAGGTGTTAGGCACCCTCAACCCTTTCCTATGGCTTTAAATCTAAGGTAACAGTTTTATGGCTAAAATTATTAAGGCAAGGTTCATGCTTTCAAGGATTAATAATTAAGGGAAACAAATCGGGAAAAAATGAGATTTAGAGGGAAGGGGACTCGCCTTGGTTATCCAAGTGCCTACGTATCTCCTTAGGGAGAATCAGAGTCAACGTAGTTCGGGAAAAGGGTTGTACGCCCTTAGAATTAGAATTTGATTTGATATGGTTTTGGAGGCTTTTTGAGTTGCCTTATCGTAGTTTTGAAAAGAAAGTTTGGGAAGTGTTTTAAGGTTGTGGGCGTACAACCCTAATTTTAATTTGTACTATTAACCGCAATAATCGATTGATTCAATTACCGTAGTTAATAGATTAATAGTTGTATCATTACCAATTTTAATCGATTGATTCAATTATCACTAATAATGAATTATAGTATTTTTTTAATAATTTTTATGGATTAATTTGCATCGCTACCCCTCGTAATCGATTGATTCGATTAAAAAGAATAATGAATTGAGGTATGAAAAATAGATAAGTTAATCATCGCAACTAATAAAATAGTTGAAACCATTTAACCAAATAGAAATTAATTATGTTTTAATTAAATAACATTTTAATTAAACTTATTATTGACCATAGCGATTAATCGATTTAATCGGAACGAACAACAAATTATGATTTTTAATATTAATATCATATATTAATTTTATTTATAAAAAATAATTATTATATATATAACTACTTATATTAAAAAAAGATTTAATTAAAATAAATATATTAATTAAAATAATTTTAGTTATTAGGGATTATGATTCAATGTGGTTAGGTTAGGGGTACATGTTATGGAACAGATATGGGACATTGGATCTGGCTTAGTGGTGATTGAATGGTTAGATTTTGAGGGTTTATAATAAGCCACGGAAGTGCAGGCGCCTGGGATCACTGGGAACAAATTGGAGAAAAAAACATGAAAAGGGCCAGGGATCGAACCCTGGACCCTAAGCATAAACGCACGCACCCCTCGCCGTCTCAGCTACACCATTCATTCGTTCAAGCAGCGCAATCAATATTTAAAAAAAAACAAAGTAAAACAACATAAGAATGCGCACGAATTTTCAAATACACCAGTCATCCATTGACACCTCACCATCTTCTTCAAGAAACCTGTAAACATCTTTTTACAGCGCTTCCATACATGAGCTACGAAAAACCCACATCTATTATACCAGTCTTTCACGAAGACCCCCAAAACATACACCAAAATAAAAATTGTAAACATGGTTAGCTTCGTCTTGCTCATGCGAACTCGACTGTACCTGTAGCTAGCCTTTATTCCCCCTAAATAAGAAAACCCTATTTCAAACCCTAAAAACTCAACCATGGCATATTACGGTATGGGCATGCAAACTTCAAATTAATCAATCACAAAGGTTCAGAACATCACGATAAACTCATATATGCATTCAAAACATGCTCATGTACCGTGAATCAATGTATCCGAATCAAATAAATTCAAGAACGAACCTTGGCTTATCGGAGATTGTTCTGCGGTTGTTGATGTCGTGCGATGATCCCAATCAATTCAGAATGCTCCAAGGAACGTTTAGCAATGCTTAAATCTCTTTGAAACTCTTCCAATCTTCTAAATCGAAATCGAGTTTTCTTGAAGATTTTTGTGTTCTTGCAAGCTCTGCTCTGCCCAGATTTTTCAACCCCTAATGCATTGGCTTGTGTTGTATATTTATAGGGGACAAATTTAGGTTAACCAAATAGTCCATAATCCTTTTGAATCCAATCTTGCAACTTTGAGAAATTTTCACTTAAAACTTGAATGGGATCTTTCTATATTTGTCCAATTTTTTATCAATATCTTCTCAATCAATGTACCACAAAATTATATTGCTAATATGTCATAAATGTGATTGGAATTGGCTCATGTGAATATTTTAACACAATATTTGATTTTTCCTTCAATTATATTATTTTAAATCATTTTTAATGAAATAAAAATCATATAAAATCAAATAAAAAGGTAAAATTCGTGGCACTTGGCTTGGGTAACATAAGTGACTTGTGGACCAAGGTTGAATCATAAAAATATAGACCCATTTGCAAAAAATCCCAAGTTGAACCTCTTTTATTTCACTTTTTGCCTCCAAAATCACCCAAATTTAACAAGACATATCTCACTCAATTTTTAAGCTATGAAGGAGTTCTAGGACTTTTTGGAAACCTCAAGATGTCCTCTATAAGCCACTTTGGAACATATGTTTCATTTAGGGATTTTATCTTGATCATATCCTTTTTGACAAAAAACTGCTTTTGAATGATGTTTGAAAAGGACCTGTAATCTTTTGTATCATATCTCCCAAATGAAGCATTTCTAGCCTTGGCTTGTGAGAGACAAAGTTGTAGAGAATCCAATTTCCTTCCAAATAGGCTTTGAGTGGGGAATATTTGATGTTCCATGTGAAAGTTATGGCCAGTCAAAGTTGAGTTGACTTTCTCCTAAAGAAACCCTAATTTGAACCTTTTTGCATTTGTTCATTTCTGAGTTTCTATTTGATAAATCATGATCAATATTTGATCAAATGATGGATATATACTCCTATACTTGATGTTTGACCAAAGATTAGAGGTTTGGAACATGCTTTGATTATGGTTGACTTTTAGGTCAAACCGGTTGACTGTGGATCATCTGAGCTGTTGAACAAGTAAACTTTGGATTTGGGCCTTGACTTTTGGCATAGAGATATCTTGGATAATAATGGGTCATGGAGAGCTTCATTAGAGACCTTGTTTTGCTAATTCCTTCAAGAGAGTACCAAACCCTAGCTTTAGGAGGCTCTTGCTCAGGAGAATGACTGGATGAGTCTCTTGAACTTTGAATTATTGTGAAGGGAATATGGAAGGCAAATTTTGGGGTATGAAAGACTCTATCACCACTTTAGTCCTAGAGTTAAAAACCATATAGGCTATGTTGTTCAAGGAGCAACCCAAAAAAATCCCCTCATCACTCTTGGGATCCAGTTTTTTTCTTTGTTCACGATCAACCAAAATGTAGCACTTACTTCCAAATACATGAAAGTATTTAACAGTGGGTTTTCTCCCCTTCCAAACCTCATACAAAGTATTGGTAGTTCCTTTTCTCAGTTTGACTCTGTTATGAATATAGCAAGCAATATTCATAGCTTCAACCCAAAAATGATAGGGAGGTTTCTTTGCATGAATCATAGCTCTGGCTGACTCTTGTAAAGTTCTATTTTTGCGTTCAACAATCCCATTTTGTTGAGGAGTAATGGGAGAAGAGAATTCATGGTTGATTCCTTCAAATGAACAAAAATCAGCAAATCTGTTGTTCTCAAATTGCCTCCCATGATCACTTCTGATTCTAATGACATTTCTTCCTTTTTCTCTTTGAAGTCTTTGACATAAATCCTTGAAAGCGTCAAAGACTTCTGACTTTTCTCTTAAGAAACTGATCCAGGTGTATCTGGAGTAGTCATCAACAATTACATATGCATATTTCTTTCCACCAAGACATTCAATATGCATAGGGTCCATCAAATCCATGTGAAGAAGTTCAATTACCCTTGATGTGGTAAAATGTTGAACTTTCTGATGTGATATCCTAGTCTGTTTTCCAACCTGGCATTCACCATATATTCTACCTTCTTCTATTTTAAGCTTGGGAATTCCTCTCACAACTTCCCTTGAATTGATTCTCGGCATGCCCTTCAGGTGTTGGTGTCCCATTTTTTGATGCCATATCTTAACATCATCTTCCTTGGCTAGAGTACAAGTGGAGGAGTGACTTAATTCTTGATGAGTCCATAAGTAACAGTTATTCTTAGACCTGACTACTTTCATGATAACCTCACTCGTCTTGTCGGTGACAAGCCACTCAGACTTGGCGAAGTTTACTTTGTATCCTTGATCACATAGTTGACTTATGTTGATTAGATTGGCTGTCAACCCTTTCACAAGCAATACGTTATTAAGGTTGGTAACTTCTACCCATTCCAGATTTCCTATCCCTTTGATTTCGCCTTTGGCTCCATCACCAAAAGTGACATAGATGGAGGAGTGAGGTTTGATATCCACCAGTAAGTTCTTGAAATGTGTCATATGTCTTGAGCAGCCGTTGTCAAAATACCAATCATCTTTGGTGGAAACTCTGAGAGAGGTATGAGCAATAAGACTAGGAGTTTACTGTGGTGTGACTAACGCTCCTCATGTCCAAATTTTGAGACATTTTATTTGACATTTGTGCCACACTTTTCTGGTCACTAAGGTCTGAAGTAACTTCTGCCTCCTTCGTGAGATCAAGAGTACTCATGTTTCCAACTACCCTTTTTCTTTGAGGAATTTCCTTTAGAACATCAGACCCATTATTTAGTATTCTGGCACATTTGTGGGCTCTGCTGAGCTCAGATTTTAGAAGGCTTATATTTTCTTCTAGACCAGTGACGTCTTCTATGTTAGAACAAGAATTGTTCAAATCAATATTCTTAGTTTTGATGATAACAATGTATATGAATTTTGCTTAAGACAATGTGGTACTCTAATCCTATGCAATTTCCATTTCAGGAAATATATAAAGAGTATGCACAAAATCAGCGCAAGAAGCACTGACTCAGAAGGTTCAGCATGCAACATCAGAACATGCTCTCGCAAGACATCAGAAGATGGTCAAGCAGAATCAGAACATGGTCTATTGAAGCATCAGAAGAACTTGAGATCACAAGCAGAAGCACTGAAGTTCTCATGGTATCACGCTTGAAGCACTTCAAAGTCAGAAGACAAGAAGATGCTCTGCACCAAGCTGTTTGACTCTGATATATTCAAACGTTGTATCTACAAACATCAGATCAGAAGCAAGTACAAGATGGCAGGCTACACTGACTGACAAAAGGAACGTTAGAAGCTATTAAAGGCAAAGTCAGTTAAAGCAGGAAAAGCAAGGCTCGAGGTAGTTGACAAAAGAGTGAAACATGAAATGTAATGCTGTACGGATCACGCAACGTATTAAATGCTCCCAACAGTCATCTTATTAAAACGCCTATAAATAGAAGTTCTGATGAGAAGCTGAATACAATACTCTACGCAAACATACAGAAATGCTGTCAAAGTGAAAAGCTCTCAAAACTTCATCTTCAACCTCACTTCATTACTGTTGTAATATCTTAGTGAGATTAAGCTTAAATTTAAGAGAAAAATCACAGTTGTGATTATAGCTTATTAAGAAGCATTGTAACTCTTGTAAGAATTTGTTTACATTCATTTGTAAAGAACTAGAGGAGATCAAGTTGTGATCGGATTCTCTAGAAGTCTTAGAGGGTATCTAAGCATTGATTTCCTAGAGTGATCAAGTTGTGATCAGAATAATCTAGAAGACTTAGAAGGTATCTAAGTGGAAAACCATTGTAATTAAGATTGATTAGTGAATTAAATCCTCATGTTAGGTAAATCACTCTAAGGGGGTGGACTGGAGTAGTTTTGTTAACAACGAACAAGGATAAAAATCATTGTGCAATTGCTTTTATCTTAAGAGTTTTTAAAGTCACACATATTCAAACCCCCCTTTCTAAGAGTTTTTCTATCCTTCAATTGGCATCAGAGCGTCGGTTCTAAGGTACAAGCACTTAACCATGTTTAGAAAAGATTCAGGAAGAGAAAAACGCTAAGTCAAGATGGCTGGTGAGACTCCAACACCTACATCTACATCTGGCTCTGCTGAGCAACACAATGGAAATGGTAACAATGGTTACACTAGACCACCAGTATTCGATGGTGAAAACTTTCAATATTGGAAAGAAAAACTTGAAAGTTACTTTCTTGGTTTAGATGGTGACTTATGGGATCTTCTGGTGGATGGTTACAAACATCCAGTGAAAGCTAGAGGAGTAAAGCTGACAAGACAAGAAATGAGTGATGATCAAAAGAAAGAATTCAAAAATTATCACAAGTGTAGGATTGTTTTGCTGAATGCTATCTCTCATTCTGAATATGAGAAGATATCTAACAGGGAAACTGCCTATGACATATATGAATCATTGCAAATGACTCATGAAGGAAATGCCCAAGTCAAGGAGACCAAAGCTCTTGCCTTGATCCAGAAATATGAAGCCTTCAAGATGGAGGATGATGAAAACATTGAGAAAATGTTCTCAAGATTTCAAACGCTAACTGCTGGATTAAGAGTTCTTGACAAGGGATATACTAAAGCTGATCATGTCAAGAAGATCATCAGAAGCTTTCCCAGAAGATGGGGCCCAATGGTGACTGCTCTCAAGATAGCAAAGGATATGAATGAAGTCTCTTTGGAAAAGCTGATCAGCGCTTTAAGAAGCCATGAAATAGAGCTGGATGCAAATGAACCTCAGAAGAAAGGTAAGTCTATTGCATTAAAATCTAATTATAAAAAATGCACTAACGCTTTTCAGGCTGAAGAAGAAGATTCTGAAGAATCAGAATCAGAAGAAGAAGATGAACTGTCCATGATCTCCAGAAGGGTAAACCAACTCTAGAAGAGCAAGCATAGGAAGTTCAAGAACTTCAAAAGTTCTAAGAAGCTTGAAAAAGGAGAATCTTCTGGAAGAAGAAGATATGACAAGAAGAAGGTCACTTGCTTTGAGTGCAATGAGCCAGGTCACTACAAGAGTGAGTGTCCAAAACTTCAGAAGGAGAAGCCCAAGAAGAAGTTTCATAAGAAGAAAGGTCTTATGGCAACGTGGGATGATTCAAATTCATCAAAATCAGAATCAGACTCTGAAGGCAAGCAGGCAAACATTGCACTGATGGCCACAGTTGGTGATGGATCAGAATCTACATCAGAATCAGAGAAGAGTTAGTTTCCAGTTTAACAGAACTTCTGGAACTCAAGGCTCATCTCAGTATCAAATACAAAAAGCTGAAAAAGTTATTTGATTCTGAAACTAAGAAGCTGGAAGAGGAAAATTCTGAACTGAAGGAAAAAGTTTTAAAATTATCCAAATATATTGGATCTCCTTCTGACTCAGAAAAGTCCATTCCTAGTCTGAACCATATTTTGAAAGAATATGACTTGAGCTTTAGAAAGTTCTTATCTAGAAGTATTGGCAGAAGTCATCTTGCTTCAATGATATATGTTGTTTCTGGAAACAAGAGAGTTGGCATTGGTTATGAGGGTGATACCCCATACAAACTTGAACCTGTTGATGATATGAAAATCACATACAAGCCATTGTATGATCAGTTCAAGTATGGCCACTCCCATGATATTAGGCTCACATCACATGCCAAAAGTTTTCACATTACACACACTAAGAAGCATGTGACACAACCTAGAAAATATCATGTAACTCAGAATAAGGAATATCATGCTATACCTCTTGTTGTTTATAATGCTAAACCCAATTTCCATCAGAACTTGTGAAGAACTAACAAGAAAGGACCCAAGAAAATGTGGGTACCTAAGGAAAAGATTATTCCCGTTGCAGATATCCTTGGCTGCAAAGAAGACAAAGGAGAGCATGTCATGGTACCTGGACTCTGGGTGCTCTCGACACATGACGGGAAGAAGGTCTATGTTCCAAGACCTGGTGCTTAAATCTGCTGGAGAAGTTAAGTTTGGAGGAGATCAAAAGGGCAAGATAATCGGCTCAGGAACCATAAGTACTGGTAACTCTCCTTCTATAACTAATGTTCTTCTGGTAGATGGATTAGCTCATAACTTGTTGTCCATAAGTCAATTAAGTGACAATGGTTATGACATAATCTTCAATCAAAAGTCTTGCAAGGCTGTAAGTCAGAAGGATGGCTCAATCCTATTTACAGGCAAGAGAAAGAACAACATTTACAAGATTGATCTTCAAGATCTTAAGAATCAGAAGGTAACTTGTCTTATGTCTTTTAGTGAAGAGCAATGGGTCTGGCACAGAAGATTAGGCCATGCTAGTTTGAGAAAGATTTCTCATATTAACAAACTAAATCTGGTCAGAGGTCTCCCAAATCTGAAATATAAATCAGATGCTCTTTGCGAAGCATGTCAGAAGGGAAAGTTTTCCAAACTGCATTCAAGTCTAAGAATCTTGTTTCTTCCTCTAGGCCGCTAGAACTTCTGCACATTGATCTGTTTGGCCCAGTCAAAACAGCATCTGTCAGAGGGAAGAAATATGGATTAGTCATCGTAGATGATTATAGTCGCTGGACATGGGTAAAGTTCTTAAAACACAAGGATGAGTCTCATTCAGTGTTCTTTGAATTCTGCACTCAGATTCAATCTGAGAAGGAGTGCAAAATCATAAAGGTCAGAAGTGATCATGGTGGCGAATTTGAGAACAGATTCTTTGAGGAGTTCTTCAAAGAAAATGGTATTGCCCATGATTTCTCTTGCCCTAGAACTCCACAACAAAATGGAGTTGTAGAGCGAAAGAATAGGACTCTACAAGAAATGGCCAGAACCATGATCAATGAAACCAATATGGCTAAGCATTTATGGGCAGAAGCAATAAACACTGCATGCTATATTCAGAATAGAATCTCTATAAGACCTATTCTTAATAAGACTCCTTATGAATTGTGGAAGAACAGAAAGCCCAACATTTCATATTTTCATCCTTTTGGATGTGTTTGTTTCATTCTTAATACTAAAGATCATCTTGGTAAGTTTGATTCTAAGGTACAGAAGTGTTTCCTTCTTGGATATTCTGAATGCTCTAAAGGCTACAGAGTATACAATACTGAAACATTGGTTGTAGAAGAATCAATCAATATCAGATTTGATGATAAGCTTGGTTTTGAAAAGCCAAAGCAGTTTGAGAATTTTGCAGATATAGATATCTCAATTTCAGAAGCTGAAGAACCAAGAAGCAAAGTATCAGAAGCTGAAGATCTCACAAGCAAAGGATCAGAAGAACAAGTTGTTGCATCTTTAGAGAATCTCAAAATTTCTGAAGAGCCAACAGTCAAAAGATCTTCTAGACTCACATCTGCTCACTCAGAAGATGTCATTCTTGGAAAGAAGGATGATCCTATCAGAACAAGATCATTCCTTAAGAACAATGCAGAATGTCAATTAGGTCTTGTTTCTTTGATCGAGCCAACTTCTGTTGATCAAGCTCTAGAAGATGCAGACTGGATAATTGCCATGCAAGAAGAACTAAATCAGTTTACAAGGAATGATGTATGGGATCTTGTTCCTAGACCAAAAGGATTTAACATCATTGGTACAAAGTGGGTCTTCAGAAACTAGCTAAGCGAAAAGGGAGAAGTTGTAAGAAACAAAACCAGACTGGTTCCTCAGGGTTATAGTCAGTAAGAAGGCATAGACTATACAGAAACCTTTGCACCAGTGGCCAGGTTAGAATCTATTCGCTTATTGATTTCTTTTGCCACTCAACATAACATCACTCTATATCAGATGGATGTTAAGAGTGCCTTCTTAAATGGTTATATAGATGAGGAAGTCTATGTCCACCAACCTCCTTGTTTTGAAGACTCTAAGTCTCCAAATCATGTTTTTAAACTAAAGAAATCATTATACGGATTGAAGCAAGCTCCTAGAGCTTGGTATGAAAGCTTAAGTTCTTTCCTTCTGGATAATGGTTTCACTAGAGGAAAAGTCGATACTACTCTCTTTTGTAAAACCTTTAAAAAGGATCTTCTTATTTTCCAAATTTATGTTGATGATATTATATTTGGAACATCTAATGCTACACTTGGAAAGGAGTTTGTTAAGTCTATGCAGGCTGAGTTTGAAATGAGCATGATGGGAGAACTCAAGTACTTCCTTGGGATCCAGATCAATCAAACATCAGAAGGAACGTATGTTCACCAAACCAAGTATGTGAAAGAACTTCTGAAGAAGTTTAATCTTTCTGAAAGCAAAGAAGCAAAGACTCCTATGCATCCAACGTGTATCCTAGGTAAGGATGAGGTAAGTAAGAAGGTAGATCAGAAGTGGTACAGAGGTATGATAGGATCTCTTTTATATCTTATTGCTTCTAGACCTAATATTTTATTCAGTGTTTGTCTGTGTGCAAGATTCCAATCAGATCCTAGAGAATCTCACTTAACAGCTGTTAAGAGAATTCTGAGGTATCTGAAAGGTACTACTAATGTTGGTTTAGTCTATAGAAGATCTAAAGAGTACAACTTAGTAGGATATTGTGATGTTGATTACGCTGGAGATAGAATTGAAAGAAAGAGTACTTCTGGAAGTTGTCAATTTCTTGGAAGTCATTTGATCTCCTGGTACAGCAAGAAGCAAGCTACCATTGCTCTCTACTACAGAAGCAGAATATGTTGCTGCTGCTGGATGTAGTACACAGATGCTCTGGATGAAGAGTCAGCTAGAAGATTATCAGATATATGAGAGTAACATTCCTATCTTTTATGATAATACTTCTGCCATATGTTTATCTAAGAATCCTATCTTACATTCTAAAGCTAAACATATTGAGATCAAACATCATTTCATTAGGGACTATGTTCAGAAGGGTGTTCTATCTTTGAACTTTGTTGATACAGACCATCAATGGGTTGATATCTTTACAAAACCCCTTGCTGAAGATAGGTTTAAGTTCATTCTGAAGAATACCAGTATGGATTTATGCCCAGAATAAGAAGATGAGAAGTTCTGATGTATGGGTTAGTTCTGAAATGATTTTGTTTTATCTTCTTATAAGAAGTTCTGACTCTGATCAATTAGAAGCTCTTATTCTGTTATTACTAACATTTCATTATCTAAGTTGATTTAGAAGTTCTTTTAAAGCAAAATAGCTGTCACCAGCTTTCCAGATGTTGAACACGTGTTCACACTATTTGGACAAGCACGGGTGCAGTTGAGGAGACGCCGCCCTAGGTAACTGTGCAAATCATTTCAAATATTACATTATCTCTCCTAACATCATTTCTCATTAAATGCAATTGATTCTATGTTTTTCCGTAATCATATTCATTCAAACACACATTGCATTTCATTTCAAATCCGTTTCTATTTAAACTCATCTTCATATCCATTCATCTCTTTACATTCTCTCTCCTCATTCATTGTCTCTTTCGTTCATCTCTCTCTTTCTCCTTGATTGCATAAACCCTAGTTTTAAACCGAATCTCAGAAGTTATTCATGCTTTCATCTACAAGTGCTAAACCAAAAATGTCTTCAGCACATCTTGTTCAACGCAAATATGGTTGTAGTCCTCTGAAGACATGTTCCATTCCGTATGGCGAACTTGAAGTCTTGTGTGAAACAATGGTGGATTATGAATGCCTGTTAGAACACGGTTTCAAAATCAAAGATGCAATGTTGACTCGGGATTGGTCAACTTATTTTGAAAGATTGGTTGGACCAGTTTATCCACTCTTGGTAGTGGATTTCTGGACGTATGCAACAGTTACTCCAACTGCTATCATCTTCTTTGTTCTAGGGCATGAAGTTGTTGTGACTGAGAAAATGATTAGGAAGCTCTATAGCCTTGATGATTCAGAAGGAATCACATGTGCTCTTCCTGGTAGAGTTGATTGGGAGAAAGTTGATAGGGAATTAGCTGCTTTCAGATCTTCACCAAATCAAACTACTTCGTTGAAGCCTGTCTACAGAGTGTGGGCTGAAATTCTTCTGGGAACTCTTTATCATAGAAAGAGATCTATGGCTGCTACTTATGTGAACCAGGATTAGAAGTATGCACTTTATTGCATTGGAAATGGTACTCAGGTTAATCTCTCAAACATTCTTTTTCAACATTTGAAGACAAATATTGAAGAATCAAGAGATGAAGAACACAAGAAGTATCTTGATTTCAAGAAGAACACTATTCCTCTTGCTAGAATGATCTCAGATATTCCTGTAGAGAGTGACTTGATGGATGTTCTTAAAGCTGTTGGTACGCCCAAGTTCTTTACTGTCATTCAAGGACATGTTCTGAATGCCTTTGATCTTCAAAGGATGCTTCTGATTGAGAAGGTAACTTCTGTTCCAAGAATATTTCCAGATATTCTGACCAGAAGAACTCTTGTCGAGGGCTTTTCACAACTGTTTAAAGAAGAGCTTGACAAATCTGTTAAGCGTTATTTGAAGAACTGTGTCATTGCTCAATCTTCTGTTGATCCTGCGTGGATCAGAGGACGAACTCTTCCATCTCTGGCTGAGTTAAAGAAGAAAGAACAGAAGAAGAAAGAAAAGAGATTAAAAAGAAAAGCTTCAAAAGCAGAATCCAAGCCAGCTAAGAAGCCAAAGATGCCCTATGACCCTCTCAAGGTAAATTCCAAAGAATATCGTGAGAAGCGCATCAGGGAATCTTTCCGTCCATTGAATGTTGCTCGTTCCTCTCAGAAAAAGCCTCCATCTTCTGAACCCCAAAATTCTTCCCCCTCCTCAAACAGTTTTCAACCACCTCCTTCTACCCATATTCTGAACCCTGAACTACTAAATACCATTCCCCCAACACCTTCTAATATTCCATCTTCATCCACTTTCACCATAGATTCTACTCATTCTCTAACCCATTCTTTACCCTCAAGAAAATCCGAACCCTACTGCCTCATGTATCCTGACAATAAATTCACCTTCAACCCTCCTGAACCACCTATTGATGTTGACTTTGAGCTGTTTAAGCTTATTTTCATAAAGAGGATGGAAACCTTGAGAGCTGCTTATGACTCCAAGCTGGATCAAGCTGCTACTCGGAGATTATGGAGAATCTTTAGAAGGGATTTTCAAGTTGATGCTATGAACATCCAGAGGAGATGCGTGGCTGAAGCATCTGGTTCTTCTTGTTGTATTTTGGAAGCTGATGATGGTAGGTACTATCATCCCATCAGAAATTGGAGATCTCTTGAGGAGAAGAAGTTCGTAGACGAGTTGGAAGATGAGCCTTGTCTTGCCATGGTTGTGTGGAAGCCCCCATATTCTGTTCTGACTGGAGACTTTCAGTCTATATTCAACTGGCTAAGGGAGAATCCCTATGAGAAAGCACCAGATATGGTATATCCAGAAGTTGAATATCCTTCAGAAGTTGCTGCTCCCATTCTTCCAAAGAATCTGGCTGAGATTCTTAAGGCTTTGGAAAATGAAGATTCTGAGATCCCTACTCAAGAATATTCTGAAGATGCTTCTATGATAGAAGCTGATGCTGAGAAACAAGTTGATGAGAATCATCCTGCTGAGAAACTTCCTGCTGAGGAAAATCAAGATGAGATTCTCATGATAGATGCTTCTGTTGGAAATTTTATCCCTCTGATCGATAGCTGTGAAGCTTCTTCTGCTGGACCTTCTGTTCTGGTGAACGCTATCAAGGCTCTTCAACAGAACCAAGATGCTCTAACTTCTCGGTTGGATAAGCATGAGGAAACGCATGAGGAATTCAAAACCTTCATGAAGAAGCAGACTGAAAGCACCTCTGAGATTCAAGACCTTCTGGCCAAGATAGTTTCTAAGCTAGGCTAGTCGTAGTCCTTTGGTCTTAGCTGTCTCTTGTTTCTTGCATCTGTTTCTTGCATCTCCTTCTGTATCTTCTGATATTTTGTTGAATAAATGAAATATTATCTTCTTCTCTCATATTGTTTGTTTTTCATTTGAATCTTTTATACTTTTTGATGTTATGACAAAAAGGGGGGAGAAAACGTGATAATTGATTTGATTTATTATGTCAGTTGCTGGGAGTAAGTCTCAACATTCCTAACAATATTTGCAAGTTCTATGTCTTTGAGATTTTTGCAGGATTGAAGTCATTCTGAAAAAGCTCAACATGAGAAGCAAAGACATGGGGAAAAGCAATTCTGTAAAGAAACATGCTCATGGAAATTGAAGCAAGCTTAGTGCTGTGAAGCTTCAAGATCAGAAGCAAGAAGGAAGAATGTTCTGATATTCTCATGGCAGAATATGATCTAACACATTCTTATCCCTTATATGTTCTGATATATATTTCTTTTAAGAACTTACCAGAGTTGTTGCTCTGATACATGTTCCTTCTTAAAAGAATGATTCTGACTCATTCATGCTCTGACTTTTGTCGTATAGTTTGTTCTGAAACATTTCAGGATGTAAAGATGCTCTGATGATGCTCTAGTACATTCAAGAATGTTCTGATACAATCAAAGCATGCAATGATTCAAGAAAAAATTCAAAGCTCTGAAGCTGTCCTATGGAAGCAAGAAGCAGAAGCTCTGAATGTTCTGAAGTTTAAGCAAATGTGAACGTCTCAACTGAAATGGAAAATACTCAGGGAAGTCTTTTATTTTTAAATTCTTCCAGTATTTATTTCAGGGGAGATTGTTAATCTCAGGGGGAGATTGTTGATCTCAGGGGGAGACATATTCACACACCATGTTTATATGCTTATGCTATAATTGTGTAATTGTCTTTGGTCATCTGTGATTCTGATTGCAAATTCATATCAATTATATATGTTTTTGTCATCATCAAAAAGGGGGAGATTGGTAGAACAATAATTGTTCTGATCAATATTCTTAGTTTTGATGATAACAATGTATATGAATTTTGCTTAAGACAATGTGGTACTCTAATCCTATGCAATTTCCATTTCAGGAAATATATAAAGAGTATGCACAAAATCAGCGCAAGAAGCATTGACTCAGAAGGTTCAACATGCAACATCAGAACATGCTCTCGCAAGACATCAGAAGATGGTCAAGCAGAATCAGAACATGGTCTATTGAAGCATCAGAAGAACTTGAGATCAGAAGCAGAAGCACTGAAGTTCTCATGGTATCACGCTTGAAGCACTTCAAAGTCAGAAGACAAGAAGATGCTCTGCACCAAGCTGTTTGACTCTGATATATTCAAACGTTGTATCTACAAACATCAGATCAGAAGCAGGTACAAGATGGCAGGCTACATTGACTGACAAAAGGAACGTTGGAAGCTATTAAAGGCAAAGTCAGTTAAAGCAGGAAAAGCAAGGCTCGAGGTAGTTGACAAAAGAGTGAAACATTAAATGCAATGCTGTACGGATCACGCAACGCATTAAATGCTCCCAACGGTCATATTCTCAAAACGCCTATAAATAGAAGTTCTGATGAGAAGCTGAATACAATACTCTACGCAAACATACAGAAACGCTGTCAAAGTGAAAAGCTCTCAAAACTTCATCTTCAACCTCACTTCATTACTGTTGTAATATCTTAGTGAGATTAAGCTTAAATTTAAGAGAAAAATCACAGTTGTGATTATAGCTTATTAAGAAGCATTGTAACTCTTGTAAGAATTTGTTTACATTCATTTGTAAAGAACTAGAGGAGATCAAGTTGTGATCAGATTCTCTAGAAGTCTTAGAGGGTATCTAAGCATTGATTTCCTAGAGTGATCAAGTTGTGATCAGAATAGTCTAGAAGACTTAGAAGGTATCTAAGTGGAAAACCATTGTAATCAAGATTGATTAGTGGATTAAATCCTCAGGTGAGGTAAATCACTCTAAGGGGGTGGACTGGAGTAGTTTCGTTAACAACGAACCAGGATAAAAATCATTGTGCAATTGTTTTTATCTTAAGAGTTTTTAAAGTCACACTTATTCAAACCCCCCCTTTCTAAGTGTTTTTATATCCTTCATTCTAGACGATTCTTATTTTCTGCCTTCAGCTGGTGTGCTTCAGTGTTTTTGAGACATAGTTCTTTGTAAGATGTTGCCAATTTATGAAGAAGTTGTTCTTCATTACTGAAGTCTTTGTTGGACGAGCTCATGCTTGTCGATGCCTTCACATATTTGGCAGATTCTTCTTCAGAGTCACTTTTAGACTCCTCCTCAGACCAAGTTACAGATAGGATCTTCTTTCGTCTTTTGATATATGTAGGACATTCAGATCTGATGTGGCAGAATCCTCCACATTCATGACACTATACCCCTTTCACTTGAATGACCTGTTCTTCAGTTCTTTTTCTTCCAAGGTCATTTGACTTCTGGGTGTCAGATGGGATGTTCTTCACATTTGATCTTGGATTTCTGCCCATCTACTTCACTACCCTGTTGAATTGTCTCCCAAGCAAGACTATAGCATTGGAAATTCCTTCATCTGAATCCAAATCACATTCCTCCATACCAACTTCAATATTGGCAGCAAAAGCTATGCTTTTGTTCTTCTTTCCGGCACTATCATTGATTCTTAACTCAAACGTCTGAAGAGATCCTACTAGGTCAACCAATCTCATCCGATTAATGTCTTGAGATTCTTCGATAGCAGTCACCTTCATATCAAATCTTTTGGGAAGAGACCTGAGCATCTTTCTCACCAATTTTTCTTCAGGAATCTTTTCTCCTAATGCACTAGACGCATTTTCTATCTCCAAAACATTCATGTGAAAGTCATGAATACTTTCATCCTCTTTCATCCTTTGATTCTCAATTGAGTGGTTAACAGCTGAAGTCTCGACATCTTTACTTTAGTGGTGCCTTCATGTGTTGTTCTAAGGATCTCCCATGCAACTTTGGCTACTTCACATGTGTTCACCAGCCTAAAGATGTTCTTGTCAATTCCATTGAATATGGCATTTAGAGCCTTAGAATTGGCAAGCGCCAGTTCATCGTCTTCTTTGTCCCAATGTACCCCAGGCTTTAGCACATTTGTGGGTTGTTTATTTGCTCCCACAATAACAGCATGTTTCCATCCTTTCAAAACTGCCTTCCAAACCCGGATATCTATGGATTTCAAGAAGGCCACCATGCAAGGTTTCCAATAGTCATAATTGCTTCCATCTGGAATAGGTGGTCTATTCAGAAATCCAACTTCCTTGTCCATCGTACCAGAAAGTAACCTCCCTAGATCTCACCCAGATGCAGAGCAGAGTGCCCACTCTGATACCAATTGAAATTCTGGTATCAGATATGTGATGTCGAATGAGATGTCACGATACAATATCTGAGCACGTTAACTGTTGTGAATAAGTTCGATAGGAGCGATAATAACAATGCAGAAAGTAAAGCACACATCGATATGTTTACCCAGTTCGGAACCATCCTTCCTACTCTGGGGGCCACCAAGCCAGGGATGAAACCAATATACGATAGTATCAATTCGAAGCTAAACAGTCCTAGTTTACACTTCTCACTTAATCACTATGTAACACCCCGAAAATTATTCCTAATTATTTAATTTAAGTAGGAAAATTATTTAATTGGAATAATTGATTTTATGAGGAATATTGAGAAATATTGGAAAATAGTTATTGGGCTGTGTTGTGGTTAGTGAGAAAGGGAGGTGTTAACTTGTTAGGCCCATTAACCAAAGTTATTCTATTTCTCATAAAATAGAAGGAAATTGTGTAAGAGGAGGGTTACAGCAATTGGGAGAAGAGAAAGAACGTGAAAATAACTGAAGAGCTTTAGAAAGGGGAAGACCGAAGATCAAACGTGAAAATAATAGAAGGTAAGGGGGGACTCTTCCTTTTAGTATCTCTTATGTGGTCTTAGGTAATAGGTAGATTGATGTATGGTTTGGTTCAATTAGACATTGGGATTGTTAGGTTAGGGTGTTATAATTTGGATTGAATTGATGATGATTGTGTGAACTATTTGGTTAATAATGAGTTTAAATGATGGTTTGTGGTGTATGATTGAATGTATGATGATTATATGCCTGTATGTGATGTCTGGGGTCGATTTTGGACTGAAATTAGGTGGAATCGCAGGGTCTGTCGCAGACCTAAGAATTGCTGAAATTGCAGGTCCGATGAGCGGAGGTCCCAACGTAGTTCGCTTTTGTTTGACATCGCTAGAGGTCAGCTGAGCGGAGGTCTCAAGGAATTCGCTTCTGCCTTGCGTCGCTGAGCGAACCTTGCTGAACGAGAATTTTTCTAAAACTTTAAAATGACGTATCTTTTGATCCGTGAATCCTTTCTTAGTGCCGTTTTGGGTGTTGTGCAAGTAATTAAATGTTTTATATGATGAATGATGAATATGGGCGGTGTCCGACTTTATTTCTTTAAAACTCAATTTAATTACTTAATGAGAATTGAACATTGTGTGCATATGAGATAGGTGTGACAATGTATTTGATGTGATCCTGAAATGGTTGTGATTATTAATATGATTGTGATGAATGCATGACTATTTGAATGATATTGAAAACATGTACATACTTATTAGGTGATGTGGTGTTGAGATGAGTTGTTCATCGTGATTCGGTGATGTTTTTAAGTATGTTATGTGTCGCACCCCAATTTTTGACCCACCTATTTCGTTCATTTGATAATATCGCATTCGCATTTAGTGTGCATTCATTGATTGCATTTTTTTCCCGCATAACTTGAAAATTGACTCTTTTATTAAAGTCAACAAAAATAGCTTAGATAGTTTAGATTAAATTTAATTTTTATATTATTTTATTATTTTTTAGTTTAGGTTTAATTTAGATTAATTTTTAGACTTTAATACTATTTTTATTTCTAGTCTAGATTTAAATTAGGTTAATCTTTTTAGTTTTAATATCATTTTTTATTTTTAGTTTAAATTTATTTTAGATTAATTTTTATTTTTTATTATTATTATTATTAACATTTTTTGTTATTATTATTGTTATTGTTATTAGTGTATTTTATTTGTTTATGTCAAAATGGAAGAAAAAAACAAACAAGTGGGGGGAGCCACAACGAAAAAAACTCTGTTTCATCATCTCATCACTTCACCTTGATTCAACCAACCTCACAACATCAACACATAAAACTCTGCCCAGAAACCATAAACTTCTCAAACACTCCTTACAATCAATAACCATCCATTCAATCTTTTAACATCATCTTCAAATCATCACAACCGCATAACAACAACAACTCAGAATCTAAACCATTCAACATCTTCAGCATCTACGACAAACCCTTCAAACCTTCACTCCCAACAACCATTCGCAACACTGACGCGGACATAAATTCACACAGGGAGCCATTCACGAGCAGAGGAAGTCGTAGAAAAGGAACTGAGAGCATTTAAGCAAGGTAGAAGAGGAGTTACCGTGGAAATCTTCACTTTTGAGAACATTCGGAGTTGGTATTTTTTCGGAAATTCTTCACTTTTGTTTGTCTTTTTAGATCATTTTTTTCCAATTTTTGCTGCTGATGAATGTTTGAATTTCGCGCGTGTTATCGTTTCATATGCTATGCTTGATCTTTATTATTGTGCGTAAACTATAGAATCTCTTTTGGTTTAAACACGGTTAATGATTGTGGTGCGTTCTTGTTGGTTTGAGATGAGAATCGATAAGAGTGAAATATAGAGATAACTGAGGGTTGGTTTAGGTGAGAGCTAGAGTGTGTTTGAGTTTGATCTGAGAAAGGTGAGTTGTTTTTATTTTTGTTGTTGATCATTCAGAGTGAGAGAGTGATTTCGGGAGACAAGGGCCGTGAGGAGATGATGAGAGGGAGCAGACCTTTTGTCTTTAGGTTAGGGTTTCATTTGCTTCTAGTGTGATTTAGGCTTGGATCAGTCTTTGGCCCACTCGGTTTACTTTATACACCCTCCTCCCTGCGATTTACCCCCTGTGCTAGTTTTCAAAATGATATGGGTCTCCCTTATATCAGCCCAACCGACTTTCTTCTTGCACAACCCTTTCTTTCTTTTTCAGCCCATTTGATTAGTTGTTTTTTTTATAATTTGTTTTTGTAACACTCCATTTATTTTCATAATTTAATTGAATTATGGGGAATTATTTGGATTTATGGAAGATTATGAGGACTTAAGCAATTGGGCTTGAGTTGTGGTTAGTAAGGAAGGGGGTGCATTGGTAGGCCCTATTCCTAATTAAAATAATTTTATTTCATTTTTAATAAAATAGAAGGAGTTGTGGAATAGAGAAGGTTACAGCATTTTGGAAAAGAATCTGAACGTGAAAAGGGAAGAGGAGCGGAGAAGTGCGACAAGAGGGAGAGCGAAGAATCAACCTTCAGGTAAGGGGGGACTCTTCCGTTTATCTTCTATTATGGGGTTATAGGTAGTATGATAGAATTGATCATGTTAATCGTACCAATTGAGTTATGCTTAGGTTGTAGAAATGTTAGGTTTTGGGAGAATTGATTGATAATGATTGTGTTGATCATGTATGGTGTTAATTGGATGATTTAAATGTATTATGATGTGTTATAATCTGTGTTTGTTTCACCGTATGCGAAATCTGGTTGGAATGGGATTGGTTTGGTAATGACTTGGTGAAGGAAGGGCAAAATCGCAGGCTGTTTTCTGCGATTCGGAGTTCTGGTAACCGCCAGTTGGCGCCGCGTCTAGTAGTTGGCGCCGCGAACTGCTTGGCAGAAAGCCAGGAAGTTTGGTTGTGTTCAGTACGCGCCGCGAACCTTTATTTGCGCCGCGAAGGCGTAGTTCCTTCTCGTTCCGCGCCGCGAACCTTTGTTAGCGCCGCGAAGGCGTAGTTCCTATTTGTTCCGCGCCGCGAACTGTGTGTGGCGCCGCGTGCTGTTGGTTGTTTGCGACAGGCGGTTTTGAAAAGTTTAAAGAGGTGTAACATTTGAACTGTAAGCCGGATTTTGGTGCCGTTTCGAGTATAGTGAAGCTAATCAAATAATTTATATAATAAAATGATGTGGTGGTTGTAACCGGTGTTTGTTATACAAGTATGGTCGGTATAAATTACGTGTTTTACTATGGTTGGAATAATATGATTGTGTGTGGCTATTACTATTGTAATTGATGGTTATGACATTTGGTCGATTTATGTGGGTGATGAGCATGTTATGGTTGATGCATGCATTCATAATCATTATGTGGCTGGTCCTTGACGATGGTGGATCAGTGGTAGCTAATTCCCATTGTGTGGAATTAGTGAGTGGGTGTTACCGTATCCTTGACGATGGTGGGTCGGTGAGTTGGGTTATCCCAGATTTTGGTACCACATGCATGTAGTTGCATTGCATTAGGCTGTTTGTGCTATTATAACATGAATGGAAGTTTGTCCAATGTTATAATATGTGTTGATTGGTTGTTTGTTTACTGATTGTATGGTTTGAATATGATCGTGACTGTGATTGGGTGAATGGCATGTGAAACGATATTTTATTATCTATATCTTATAACATTAGTTAAATGTGAATGAGACTCACCCTTACTGTTGTTATTTTTCAGATTGAGGAGTAGCTCTTGTACTTGGTGAGGATTAGCTCGTCAAGTAATTCGTTAGAGTCAGTTGGGTCTGTGTCATGCTCTGGTCGTGTAACAATAGGGACGTTGTTTAGAGTTATTTGTGGAACTCTTTTATTTCAGTATTTTATTATGGTGGTGTTTTAAGCCTATGACTTTGGATGTTGCATTGTTCAGATGTTAAACATATTTCCGCTGTGTTGACATGACGATCTGAATGATATTTGAGTTTAACGTTCCTTTTTATGGCATGACATGAGTATTATTTTAATTATATGGAAGTTGTAATGCCCTTTTCATGTTTTACTCTGATTATTGTTTAATATTATGCGGGGTATTAGAAGGGTGTTACAATAGTGGTATCAGAGCATAGTCGGTCGTTTGAGTCAGAGTCTTAGTGTCGGTTAATACCTCGTATGCGATTAGTGTAAGATTGACATTGTCGATACTTCTTGTTCTAATAAATATTGTTTTATACTTAGCAGAACAATGGCCGGAAGAGGAGGGAGAAACGACGACGCGATTGCTGAGGCTCTCGGTATGATTGCTGGTGTGTTAGGAGGGAATGCCAATGGAGCTGGTATTGGTGCTGACAGGCAGCTGAACAGTTTTCAGAGGAACAACCCTCCGTTGTTCAAAGGCACTCACGATTCCGAAGGCGCCCAGAAGTGGCTAAAGGAAATTGAAAGGATCTTCCGGGTGATTGATTGTGACGAAAATCTGAAGGTGAGATATGGTACTCACATGCTGTCTGAAGAAGCTGATGATTGGTGGATGGCTAGTAGGGACGAACTGCAAGCTGCAGGTGTTGCAATCACTTGGGCTGTGTTCAAGAGAGAATTCTTACGGAGGTACTTTCCTGAGGATGTTAGAGGCAGGAAGGAGATTGAATTTTTTGAGCTGACACAAGGTAACATGACCGTGCTAGAGTATGCGTCCAAGTTTGTTGAACTGGCAAAGTATTATGTCCACTACAATAATGATGAGGCTAGCGAGTTCTCGAAGTGTGTTAAGTTTGAAAATGGTCTCCGTGATGAGATTAAACAGGGTATCAGATACCAGAGGATTCGCAGGTTTGTCGATTTGGTTCACTGCAGCCGAATCTTTGAAGAGGACAATATTAAACTGAAGTCGTCACACTCTCGCGAGTTAGTCGACAGGAAAGGGGAAAAGCATGTGGATTGTGGTAAGCCATATGGTAAGGGTAACCAGAAAGCTGGAGGTTGGAAGAAACCTAGTGGGGGAGACTCTAGTGCCCCGATTAAGTGCTTCAAGTGTGGAGAACCTGGACATCGCATTCACGAGTGCAAAAGTGAGGAAAAGAAGTGCTATAGATGTGGAAAGGTAGGTCACATTGCTATCGAATGCAAAGGGAACACTGTAACTTGTTTCAACTGCGGGGAAGAAGGTCATATTAGTCCTAAGTGTCCTAAGCCGAGGAAGAATCAAGCTGGTGGTAAGGTGTTCGCCTTATCTGGTTCAGAGACTAATCCAGAGGATCGGTTGATAAAAGGTACGTGTTTTATCCATGGCACTCCTTTAATTGCAATAATAGATACTGGAGCAACCCACTCGTTTATTTCATTGGATTGTGCTAAACGCCTGAATTTGGAAATATCTGATATTAATGGAAGTATGATCATTGAATCTCCTGCGTCGGGTTCAGTGACTACTTCGTTTGCTTGTTTGAACTGTCCAATTGATATTTTTGGTAGAGAATTCGGAATGGACTTAGTGTGCCTTCCGTTGGAACAACTCGATGTTATCCTGGGCATGAATTGGTTGCAATTTAATCGGGTTCATATCAACTGTTTCACGAAGACGGTTATTTTTCCTGAAGATGTCAGTGTTGAGGATTTAGCAATGACGGCTAGACAAGTGGACGAAGCAATGAAGGACGGGGCTGTTGTGTTTATGTTGATTGCATCCATGGAAGTTAAAAAGAAAGCGGTGAGTAGTGACTTACCGGTAGTATGTGAATTTCCAAAAGTTTTCCCAGAAGATGTAAGAGAATTACCGCCAGAGAGGGAGGTAGATTTTGCTATTGAATTAATTCCTGGAACTAGTCCTGTGTCGATGGCACCTTATCGTATGTCGGCATCGGAATTGACTGAGTTGAAGAGTCAATTGGAAGAGTTACTTGAGAAGAAATTTATTCGTCCTAGTGTCTCACTATGGGGTGCACCGGTGTTACTAGTGAAGAAGAAAGAAGGCTCAATGAGGTTGTGTGTGGATTATAGGCAATTGAATAAAGTTACTATCAAGAATCGGTATCCATTGCCGAGGATTGATGATTTAATGGATCAACTGGTTGGTGCGAGCGTGTTCAGCAAAATTGACTTGAGGTCGGGATATCATCAGATTCGGGTGAAGACGGACGATATTCAGAAGACGGCATTTAGAACAAGGTATGGCCATTACGAATATACAGTGATGCCATTTAGAGTAACTAATGCGCCGGGGGTTTTCATGGAGTATATGAATAGGATTTTTCACCCCTATCTCGACCAGTTCGTAGTAGTATTTATCGATGATATTTTAATATATTCTAAGAATGAAGAAGAGCATGCAGATCATCTTAGAGTGGTATTGGAACTATTGAAGGAAAAGAAACTTTATGCAAAACTGTCAAAGTGTGAGTTCTGGCTAAGTGAAGTAAGCTTTCTTGGGCATGTAATTTCTAAAGATGGTATTTTCGTTGACCCAACGAAAGTAGAAGCAGTGTCTCAATGGGAAGCTCCGAAGTCAGTTTCCGAAATCCGTAGTTTCCTTGGTCTTGCGGGTTACTATAGAAATTTCATTGAAGGTTTTTCAAAGTTAGCGTTGCCGTTAACTAAGTTGACTAGGAAGGGTCAAGCATTCATCTGGTATTCGAAATGTGAAGAAGGATTTCAAGAGTTGAAGAAGAGGTTGACTAGTGCGCCGATCTTGATTTTGCCGAATTCGGCGGAATCTTTTGTTGTATATTGTGATGCTTCGTTGTTGGGATTAGGAGGTGTACTAATGCAGAATCAACAGGTAGTCGCTTATGCGTCGAGACAACTCAAAGTGCATGAGAGAAATTATCCGACTCATGACTTAGAGTTGGCGGCAGTGGTATTTGTGTTGAAATTGTGGAGGCATTATCTATATGGTTCAAGGTTTGAAGTATTTAGTGATCACAAGAGTTTGAAGTATCTCTTTGACCAAAAAGAGCTGAATATGAGACAGAGAAGATGGTTAGAGTTCCTTAAGGATTATGATTTTGGGCTGAACTACCATCCGGGTAAAGCAAACGTGGTTGCCGATGCTTTGAGTAGGAAGTCCTTGCATATGTCTATGCTGATGGTAAAAGAATTAGATTTAATTGAACAATTCAGAGATTTGAGTTTAGTATGCGAAGACACTCCTGTCAGTGTTAAGTTGGGAATGCTGAAGCTGACTAGTGGTATTCTGGAAGAGATTCTAGAGGGTCAGAAGACTGATGTAGAGTTGGTTGATAAGTTGACTTTGATTAACCAAGATAAAGGAGGTGAATTCAGAATCGACGAGAATGGTATAATGAGGTTTGGTAATCGTGTTTGTGTTCCTGATATTGCCGAATTGAGAAGAAACATTCTTGAGGAGGGACATCGTAGCGGATTGAGTATTCATCCTGGTGCTACCAAGATGTATCATGACTTAAAGAAGCTGTTTTGGTGGCCTGGAATGAAAAAGGAGATATCTGAATTTGTCTATGCTTGTTTGACTTGCCAGAAGTCGAAGATTGAGCATCAGAAACCGTATGGAGCTATGCAACCGTTATTTATTCCGGAATGGAAGTGGGATAGTATATCTATGGATTTTGTTTCAGGTTTGCCGAGGACGGTGAAGAATTGTGAAGCTATTTGGGTTATTGTGGACAGGTTGAAGAATGGAAGTGGGATAGTATATCTATGGATTTATTCCAGAATTGTTTCAGGTTTGCCTTTATGTTGGTATGAATCTGGCGAAAGTGCTGTGATTGGGCCGGAAATTGTTCAGGAGACAACAGAAAAGATTAAGATGATTCAGGAGAAGATGAAGACTTCTCAGAGTCGTCAGAAGAGTTATCATGACAAAAGAAGGAGGACACTTGAATTTCAAGAAGGAGATCATGTGTTCTTGAGGGTGACTCCTACGACTGGTGTTGGTAGAGCACTGAAATCAAGGAAGTTGACTCCGCGTTTCATTGGTCCGTTTCAGATTACGGAGAGGGTTGGAGAAGTGGCGTATCGTATTGCGTTGCCACCGACGCTTGCAAATCTGCATGATGTATTCCATGTGTCGCAGTTGAGGAAATACATTGCTGATCCATCTCATGTGATCCAAGTGGATGATGTACAAGTGAAGGATAACATGACAGTTGAAGCTTTGCCTATGAGGATTGAAGATCGAAGGCTGAAACAATTGCGTGGCAAAGAGATAGCACTGGTCAAAGTAGCTTGGGGAGGACCAGCAGGTGGGAATGTGACTTGGGAACTGGAAAGTCAGATGAAGGATTCCTATCCAGAGTTATTTGCCTAAGGTATGTTTTCGAGGACGAAAACTATTTAGTGGGGGAGAGTTGTAACACTCCATTTATTTTCATAATTTAATTTAATTAATTTAATTGAATTATGGGGAATTATTTGGAATTATGGAAGATTATGAGGAATTAAGCAATTGGGCTTGAGTTGTGGTTAGTAAGGAAGGGGGTGCATTGGTAGGCCCTATTCCTAATTAAAATAATTTTATTTCATTTTTAATAAAATAGAAGGAGTTGTGGAATAGAGAAGGTTATAACATTTTGGAAAAGAATCTGAACGTGAAAAGGGAAGAGGAGCGGAGAAGTGCGACAAGAGGGAGAGCGAAGAATCAACCTTCAGGTAAGGCGGGACTCTTCTGTTTATCTTCTATTATGGGGTTATAGGTAGTATGATAGAATTGATCATGTTAATCGTACCAATTGAGTTATGCTTAGGTTGTAGAAAGTTGGGTTTTGGGAGAATTGATTGATAATGATTGTGTTGATCATGTATGGTGTTAATTGGATGATTTAAATGTATTATGATGTGTTATAATCTGTGTTTGTTTCACCATATGCGAAATCTGGTTGGAATGGGATTGGTTTGGTAATGACTTGGTGAAGGAAGGGCAAAATCGCAGGCTGTTTTCTGCGATTCGGAGTTCTGGTAATCGCCAGTTCGCGCCGCGTCCAGTAGTTGGCGCTGCGAACTGCTTGGCAGAAAGCCAGGAAGTTTGGTTGTGTTTAGTACGCGCCGCGAACTTTTGTTTGCGCCGCGAAGGCGTAGTTCCTTCTCGTTCCGCGCCGCAAACCTTTGTTTGCGCCGCGAAGGCGTAGTTCCTATTCGTTCCGCGCCGCGAACTGTGTGTGGCGCCGCGTGCTGTTGGTTGTTTGCGACAGGCCCTTTTGAAAAGTTTAAAGAGGTGTAACATTTGAACTGTAAGCCGGATTTTGGTGCCGTTTCGAGTATAGTGAAGCTAATCAAATAATTTATATAATAAAATGATGTTGTGGTTGTAACCGGTGTTTGTTATACAAGTATGGTCGGTATAAATTACGTGTTTTACTATGGTTGGAATAATATGATTGTGTGTGGCTATTACTATTGTAATTGATGGTTATGACATTTGGTCAATTTATGTGGGTGATGAGCATGTTATGGTTGATGCATGCATTCATAATCATTATGTGGCTGGTACTTGACGATGGTGGATCAGTGGTAGCTAATTCCCATTGTGTGGAATTAGTGAGTGGGTGTTACCGTATCCTTGACGATGGTGGGTCGGTGAGTTGGGTTATCCCAGATTTTGGTACCACATGCATGTAGTTGCATTGCATTAAGCTGTTTGTGCTATTATAACATGAATGGAAGTTTGTCCAATGTTATAATATGTGTTGATTGGTTGTTTGTTTACTGATTGTATGGTTTGAATCTGATCGTGACTGTGATTGGGTGAATGGCATGTGAAACGATATTTTATTATCTATATCTTATAACATTAGTTAAATGTGAATGAGACTCACCCTTACTGTTGTTATTTTTCAGATTGAGGAGTAGCTCTTGCACTTGGTGAGGATTAGCTCGTCAAGTAGTTCGTTAGAGTCAGTTGGGTCTGTGTCATGCTCTGGTCATTAACACTGGGGACGTTGTTTAGAGTTATTTGTGGAACTCTTTTATTTCAGTATTTTATTATGGTGGTGTTTTAAGCCTATGACTTTGGATGTTGCATTGTTCAGATGTTAAACATATTTCCGCTGTGTTGACATGACGATCTGAATGATATTTGAGTTTAACGTTCCTTTTTATGGCATGACATGAGTATTATTTTAATTATATGGAAGTTGTAATGCCCTTTTCATGTTTTACTCTGATTATTGTTTAATATTATGCGGGGTATTAGAAGGGTGTTACAGTTTTAATACTTGCATCTTTTATTTTTCTCCTAATGATATATATTTAAAAAATACCAAAATATTTAGTTTGCTTAGTTAATTCATTTTTTGTGTAGAATTTTGATTTATATTATCTCTATTAAAAATCCAAAAAATATGTTTTTAATTAGACTTTTATCTTCTTTTTATTAAAACCCCAAAAATATTAGATTAATCTCACAATTCGAAAATAAATAAACCTTGGTCCAACGCCAAGTCGTTACAAATAATTCTCGATCCAACGTCGAGCTTCTTCTTTTCGAAAACCTTTTTTTTAACCATACCGAAAGATCGTGTGACAAGGGGTGAACACCTCTTGAATACCTCGATTCTTTTGGATTAACACTTTTTTTAAAACCTTACATTAATCAAACCAAGAGATTAAGTGACAAGGGGTGAACACCTCTTGAATACCTTGATCTTTTAAATCAAAACACATTAATCAAATCAAGAGATTAAGTGACAAGGGGTGAACACCTCTTGAATACCTTGATCTTTTGAATCAAAACACATTAATCAAACCAAGAGATTAAGTGACAAGGGGTGAACACCTCTTGAATACCTTGATCTTTTGAATCAAAACACATTAATTAAACCAAGAGATTAAGTGACAAGGGGTGAACACCTCTTGAATACCTTGATCTTTTGAATCAAAATACATTAATCAAATCAAGAGAAAAAGTGACAAGGGGTGAACACCTCTTGAATACCTTGATCTTTTAAATTAAAATGCATTAATTAACAAGGACAACAAGTGACAATGGGGCTCGCTCCTGTTGAATACCTTGGGTAAAGACGCGCTAGGTGAACACCTATGCTCAATCCTTTGCTAAACGTCCCTTTTAAAAAACATCTTCAATTTCAATCAAACCTTTTTGCCTTATGGCCTTTTCATAATTTAAACCTCTTTTCATAAACGAATGCGAACATACTTCTACATGTGAAGATCGAATATCTTCCACTTGAATGCGTTGATGGCCAAAATCTCGTCTTACTCTTGATTTAGTCATCCATTCTTGTAGTGATCTCATATCCATGTGCGCGTAGTATTTCCATTTGAAAGCGATCGAGTACCTCTCGCTAAAATCAACCAACAAACTTTTTGTGGTTTTTAGTCCGAACTACGATTGCTCTGACTTTCCCATTGCACTAGGGAATACGTAGGCACAAGATACAAACGTCTTGGCGAGCATAATAATAAAAAATCTTTTCTTTTTCTTCATAATAATAAAAAACCTAAAAATCCTTTCTTTTATCTTTTCTCGTTTAATAAGCTCGAGAACACCAACATTACGCTAACACTCAAACACGAAACTAACTAAATGGGTCCCATCGAGTACGATGGAGGTGAGGGGTGTTAATACCTTCCCCTTGCTTAACCGACTCCCGAACCCTAATTTGGTTGCAATGACCATCTTATCCATTTTTTCTCTTTGTGGGTTTTATCGATATTTTCCCTTTCCTTCTTGGAATAAATAAAGTTCGGTGGCGACTCTGTTGATATTTCGAGCGCGCGATTACGCTCGAGTCACATTTTTACCGCTACAGAAAGTGGCGACTCTGCTGGGGACATGCTAAGAGAGTCAACCCTAGTTTAGTTCTCTTTGTGCTTGAGTGTTTACTTTTGTTTGTTTATTCTTATATTCTTTATGCTTATTCTTATGCTCTTTATGTTTACTCTTGTGCTATTTATGTTTCTCTACTCTTGCTTTATCGCTCTTTATTTATTTTTGTATATACTCATTTGTGAATATGGGAATGATATTTGAGTGAAGCTCTCAACCCGAGCTTTTGAAAAACAAGAGAAAAACATAAGTTAGGAAGTGGTTGTGTAGTGCTAGTCCCCAAGGTAAACACCTTGAATGGCTAATACGAGAACCCCACTTGGAGGAGACTTAGTCATGAAATTTGTCATAAGATGGTTCGCCCATCGCATGGCAGAAATATGATTTCGTCGCTAACTCCAAGGACCTTTAGAACCCGTTCCATCTAAAGAAGTTATGTATCGATCCCCAAGGTGCACTCCTTGTCTGATTGGTACAATAACCTCACCTAGAGGATGCATATTCATGAAATTCGTTATAAGATGGTTCACCTGTCGCATGATGAAATTCTGATCATGATCGGATGCCTCTAGGAACCATTATATCCAAAAACTCTAGAGCTAACCTTGTGAGGGGATTCTTGGGTAAATAACTTAGAACTGTCCTAATTTAAGGAGCCTTCCTTGATAGGTTGTTCTATTACCACGCTTTACATCCAATATTGCATGCCATTGTATATCATTTGCATCATGCATACATCCATGTTGTCCAAGTACCTCATTCCAACTGTCTCTTTCATTCAGTCACCATCAATCGTCAAGTTGATTCCTCGACACATTGGACTAGAAGCATGTATCCGAAGACTGTGGAAGAACTTCGACAAGACCAAAAGTTGTTGAGAGTGGAAGTTAGCCAGTTGAGGGAGCAGATGAATCATATCATGGGAATTCTGGAAGTTTTACTGAAAGGAGGAAAAATATCTCTACTGAGCATTGCACCAGAAGTGCATCCTCCTATATCACAAAAGCAGTATCATCCGGTGTTCGCTCAAGTGGAAGCCTATGGCCCGTCTCCTAAGGATCTTCCTCAACCTTCCTTCCCAAAACTTCCTGATCAACAACCTTTGTCTATCCCTCAACAAAGCCAAGGAAATCAGGGGCAAGGCAAGAATCTGAACAAAACATTGAGGAAACAACAAAAGAAGCCTCGCCGCTTTGATCTAGCGATGTATGTTGAAACTCCTCAATCTCAAGCTGCTAACCAAAATCCAATTCGCGATAGGACTCGCTTTAATCCTATTCCGATATCATACACTAAATTGTATCTCGTGTTGGTCCAGAAAGGCTTGATTACAACTAGGGCTCCACCTCCGCTTCGAGATCCTCCTCCAAGAGGATTCCGATCTGACCTTCATTGTGAGTTTCATCAAGGTGGTATAGGACATGACTTGGAAGGTTGCTATGCACTGAAGACTAGAGTACAAGAGCTGATTAATGCAAAGATTCTTTCTTTCAAGGATATCAATCCCAATGTTGTCAAGAATCCGTTGCCCGAGCACAACAAAAGTGGCTGAAGACCGAGCAAGCTGTGTTATTTCCTAAAGCCAAGTGTTTCAGACAGGATAGCTCCTCCTCGTCATTGATTAGTCACTAGGCCTTGTTTCCTTCTGTTTGCAATTTCCTTATTTTATTTTGTGTACTGCATTGAACTTTGTTTGTTCCTGAATGTTAATTTTAATGAAATGAGCATTACATATTTGAATCAATCCATTTACATCCATTGTGTTTATCTTTATACTTTATCTTTCAAAAAAACAAAAATATATCCCTTGCTCACTTTCTTTATCAAACTTTTGTTTTATGCAAAGATTAGAGGGAGAATGGTGACAACGAAATACCCGAGTTGTTGAATTGTATGCTTTCAGATAAAACTTTGCTGATGATGTACAGGCATTGTTTCAATCCGCAAACACTGGAGAAATAAGGAAGTTAATCCCTAGTCAACCCCTTTGAGCTTTCGAAGTTGGAGTTTCTTTCTAAACAAAAAAAAACCCCGCAATTTTAACCTGGGGCAGGGTAGTTCTCAGTTAATTTAGTTATGCATTTAATTTCAAGATAATCATTAAGTACACCTCAATAAGGGTTTCAGTCGAAAGTGACCCAGATGGTTATCATTAATCATTATCAAGGCAGTAACTCTTTTTCCAATATCAAAAAAAAGAATTCAATGAAAAAGAGCCTGCTAAGTCAAAACCTACGAAGGAGACTTAGGCAAAATTGGGGCATCCCGCTGACTGTAATCCTAAAAAAGAAACAGATCAGGCAAAAGTTAGGGATATAAAACAAAAAAGATAGGTCAATAAATTCCTTGAACAACCATAAAATGTTGTGACTATCAAATGGAAGAAGTGACTGCCATCTCAAAGATTCACTTGGTCTTTAAACCGTTATCATATGAATAGGTGCAATTCCAAAAGCCTCTTGGAACCTGAATGCATAGCTGATTTAACTGAACGTAGGATTGGAGATCATCACGAAGAATGGGGTGGGTACAAATATATTTTGAGCCTATATCTTTTTTTTCTGAAACCGTGAACCAAACCACGTTACAACCCTCAAAAGACCTAATTGAAGCAAGGTTTATTTTGAAAAGCATACTACAACAAGGTTGCGTTAACCTGACTCCTAAAGATCTTTGCAAATTGTTTGTTTTATCATACCTTTTGCTTTATCCATCACTTTGAATGTTTAAACAATTGTGTTTGGACTTCTGATTCATTTTCTTTACCTCAATAATATCATTCCTACAATGATTTTGATTTCAAAATATGCTTTGAGCATTGCATTAAAATTACCATTTTGAATGAGCATTTTATTTGCAAGTACTCATCTTTTAGGAAGTTCAAGCAGTCGAGATACTTGATCAATGATCCTATCAGGGGCACGTTGCTTCAAGATCCTGTTGATCAAAATTTATACTAGGGCAAGTGTTCCCGACATTCATTTCAAGGGTTGAAGCAACGATCAGATAATAACCAGTCAGTCAGGGGCAATCTCCTTCAGCGATCCCCAAGCAGTTTATCAATCCTTCTCAAAAGGATCATCAGCGTGACAAAACCGAGTTGGCAATGTGCTTGTGTTGAGGAATCAGAATCCCAATCTACCCTCATAAAAGAGTCTACCTCAGTTGTCATAACCAATTGCATCTCATTAATCATTCACGTAGCATGCACAAAAATTTCATATATCATGCATACTCATGCGAACTATCTCATGTCTTGTTATTTTTTAACATCTTACCTTGTGGTCTAAATCTAACTTACTTGGCATTTGTCAAACTTATCTTCATTCATGTTTTACCTTGAGTGTCCCTGATACTTTCTTCTCGAAGTCCAATCCTGTTTTATCGTGATTATCTTTGGTGTTGTTTCAATCATGTTTTATCTTGAATGTCTCTAATATTTTCTTTTCAAAGTCCAATCATGTTTTACCTCGATTGTCTTTGTTGCTTCAATCATGTTTTATCTTAGTTGTCTTTATTCATGTTTTATCTTGATGTGCTCCAGTCATGTTTTATCTTGATGTTCTTAAATCATGTTTTATCTTGATTGCCTTCGTTGGTTTGGTCATGTTTTATCTTGATTCCCATCTAATACTTGAGTTAGTCATGTTTTATCTTGGTTGTCTTCGGTCATGTTTTATCATGATTCCCATCTAATATTTGAGTCAGTCATGTTTTATCTTGGTTGTCTTCGATCATGTTTTATCTTGATTCCTATCTAATACTTGAGTCAGTCATGTTTTATCTTGGTTGTCTTCGATCATGTTTTATCTTGATTCCCATCTAATACTTGAGTCAGTCATGTTTTATCTTGGTTGTCTTCAATCATGTTTTATCTTGATGTTCTTCAGTCATGTTTTATCTTGGTTGTCTTCGATCATGTTTTATTTTGATTCCTATCTAATACTTGAGTCAGTTATGTTTTATCTTGGTTGTCTTCGATCTCGTTTTATCTTGATGTTCTTCAGTCATGTTTGTCATACCCCAAAATTTGCCCTCCGCATTTCATCCTCAAGGTTCAAGGGACTATTCAAAGCAGCATTCACCTATAAATTAGAATAGAGGTGTGGATAACAGGTATTTTGGGACTCAAGCGCTTGGGTCCAATTATCACAAGGGTTTTATCATTTTTTGGGGTATTTCAGGGTTTTTACTAACATTTTGATTATTATTTATTTTAACATGACTAACTATTTGTATTTAACATTATTAATTTTTATTAATACTAGGATTTTATAATTAGCTTTTATTATTATTATTATTATTATTATTACTATTCTTAGGTAGAATTAGGACTAATTAATTTTTTATTTTAGGTTTTATTAATTATTAGTATTAGTCATAATTAGGAGTATTGTTATTAGGATTAGGATTTTTATATTATTAGTAGGTTTATTTTTATTAATTCTAATACTAGGATTAGTAGGTTCAATTTATTCTTAGATCATTAGTCAATTGGGCACTAGGCCCATTAGAAAAAAAAACCTAATTGGTAATTATAAAAGAAAATTCATTCACAAAGAGAAGGGAGGCCGAAAACAGTTTGAGGAATCCTTATTTTTTTCCATCCACATATAGACTCTAATACTGTTCAAATTGGCACCACCGCGCCGTCTTCAATTGACCAAGTCACAGTTCTCAATACAGTTACAGCAAGAATTAACACTCTTTCATCTTCCCATCATCTCTCTCACATGGGTGTATTGTGAACAAAAGGAAACAAACAACAACAGCGACCTCATTGTGTGACCGCCGTGGATTTCGTCACCACGCGAGCAACCATCCTCAGGCCACCGTCGAAACCACCTCCCAATCTGTAGCCGCGACAACCCTATCACGAACCTCCCATCTCGTCGCTTCAAGTATCGATCCAACTCCCCTAGATCCCGTTCAATCTTTTCTTGCAAACACTTTCAATTTCTTTTTTTTGGTGCACCAATTATCCCTGTATATATATTAGATGAAGGTAGTCCTGGGGTTCTCTAAAAAGAATGTCACGAGGAAGAAGGAGACAGGGGCTGGATTTTCCCTTTTTTTATTTTGAATTCCTTGACTTTGATTGTGTTAAATCATGTCGGTGTCATAGGTATAACAGGTTATCACTGCATCTGAAGTGGCAAGAGTTTGTGTTTGCAAACAGGAGAGCCTGGGTTCAATTCCCCCTGGCTACAATAAATTTTTACTAAATTATCCATTTACGGATCCAGTGTGCCTCCAATGCGTAGCATACGATACACCCCCATAGCAAGGCCCTTTGGATGATTCTGGAGGTAAATCTAACGTGTACGAATTCGAAGGAGCGCCATGGACCCTCAGGGGGCGTCCACATACAATCAGTGCCCAGGTTTCTTGGTATTATTCTTTGGTTTTATTTATTCATCTTTTTTTTTATATTTAGTATTTATGCAATTGTTAATATGCATATAATTTAATTGTGTTAATTAGAATTAAATAATAAATTAGGACTAGGGTTTAGAATTATATTTTCCCGATTATTTTGATTAATCGATTATTCGAGTTAATTAATTTAATTAATTTTAACTACAAAAATCAAAAAAAATCTTAGAAAGGTTTATTCATCCGTTAGGGTTTGCCCAATCCCATTTGGCAAAGAATATTAACCTTCAATTAATTCTCTCCTCGACCCGACTAAACCTATTAGTCACATTAGACGAGAGATAGAAATAATAAAACATTAACCTTCGATTAATTCTCTCCTCGACCCAACTAAATCTATTAGTCGCATTAGACGAGAGATAAAATACATACAAATTTAAAAAATCTTAATTTGCTGCCCGCGACGATCAATCTATCGATCTGAGTAACCAGTAATGCCCCTTAATCCGTTAGCTATACTGACCAAATCTATTGGTCACCGCATCTAACGGTGCCATATCAAACCAGGGTTGTACGCCCGAATCTAAAAAAAACACTTAAAACACATCAAACCACAAACTACGGATTTTCATCCTTTTCAAATCACAACTTTCAAAACTACGATAGGCCATTCAAAAAGCCTTCAAACACTTCCATAATCAATTCTAAGGCGTACAACCCTGTGCCCGAACTACGTTGACTCTGATTCTCCATAAGGAGATACGTAGGCACTTGGATAACCAAGGCGAGTCCCCCACCCTAAAATCTCAATTTTCCCCCTATTCACCTCCTTAGCTATAAAACCTAAATATTTTAGCCATAAACTGTTACCTTAGATTCAAAGCAATAGGAAAGGGTTGAGGGTGCCTAACACCTTCCCTCAACCTGATTATAATAATCTTACCCCGATCTCTAAACTGCGTAGGGTTTCCTATTCGCCCTTCAGAATAGGTGGCGACTCTAAAAACAGCTAATTTTTAGGGCAGGTTGCTACAGCTGGCGACTCTGCTGGGGATTAGTGATAACAAAACTGTAAATTATTATGCTCCTTTAGGTTTTGACAGGGTTTAGGTTTTGGCGAATCAATTAGGGTTTGGCGAATTTTTTTTAGGGTTTGGCTAATTTGCCAAAACTAGGGTTGTGAATTAAGATTTGGGTTTTTTTTTTCTTTATTTAAATATTTAATTTAATTTATTTATTTAATTTATTTATGGTTTTATTTACAGTAATTATCTTTTACAGTAATTTTAAATGTTTATTTAATTATTACTTGTTTTACTGTATTTTCTGGGATATATATATTGCTGTTAAGCCTAAGCGTGGGAATTATAATAATAACCAGAGGGGAATTACATCGCCTACGAGTCTTATTATAATTCCACTCAGAGTGGGTTGAATATCCGGAAAGGTCTGATACGAGGCTTGACCTTGTTGAGGGCTGGACTTGGTATTTGGCTGATCTCTCTGGGAACCTACCCCTAAAACTCGAACCTCATGGATAAAATGAGTTGTTCTAAAATCCAAAGAGACAAAAAGTCTCGGCGGCTACGAACGACCCTATGAGACCTTCTAGAACATACCAATGGGAAGGGTAGGCACCCTAAGCCGTCACGTCGAACCTATGAACCTAGGGCGTATGTGCTTATGTGCTTATTATATATGCAATTTATATACTGTGAATGTATGGCATTTTTTATCTTTGCAGGTATTCCTACGCGTTCCCTGGCCCGCAGGGACTTTAATTCCAAGACCATGTCCTTCCCACGAAGGGCATCTACATTTATGCACGTTGATTGGCCTCCCGATGGCCATGAAACCTAATGACTGTCATGAACGGTCACTTCGCGCCTGTATCTACGCACTCCCTAGTCTGTAGGGATTTTCCTTTCATATCTTTGTACTCTTACAACTTTGTGTCCTTCCCACGAAGGACATCTTCGTTTACGCACGTCGATTGGCCTCTCGATGGCCATGCGATCCAGTGACTACTTTGAACAGTCACCATGTGCTTACATCCACGCGTTCCCTAGCCTGTAGGGATTATACTTCTAAAAATACATCCTTCATACGAAGGACATCTATGTTAGCAACGTCAATTGGCCTCTCGATGGCCATGCGATTCAGTGACTGTCTTGAACGGTCACCCCTAGCTTATTTTTACGCATTCCCTAGGCTGTAGGGATTCTCTTTTTAAAATCACATCCTTCGTACGAAGGACAACTTCGTTAGCATGCGTTCGATTGGCCTCTCGATGGCTATGAGATCTAGTGACTGTCCTGAACGGTCACTCCATGCTTGTTTTCGCGCACCCTCTAACTTGTAGGGTTTGGATTTCCATCTATACGTCTTTCGTCCCTAGCCTGTAGGGATTTCACTTCGTCCATATCGTCCTTAGATAGGTTGTGTTCCGCATAGAGAACCTTCCCACGAGGGACAACTTCATTGGTACACGTCGATTGGCCTCTCGATGGCCATGAGACTTGGTGACTGTCTTGAACGGTCACCAGCCGCTAACTTCTGCATATTCCCTAATCTAAGGGATTTCCATTGGCGTGTCGTAACATCTATAATACAAGGAGTCTCTCGCATACGCATTCATTTGCATTTTCATGCAATCATACATTTACATTTGCATCTTCACTCGCATCCGCACCTATCGCGCTAGCCGATTTCCCGAGACTCAAAAAAATCAAAGGATCGTAGACTATGGAGAAAGGAGGATAAATTATCGAGAACGAACTTGGTCTCACAAGGAGGAAAAAGGATGCCTTTCGTCATGCCGCATGTCCATGCCTTTTCGTAACGGGTTTGTAGATACAATAAAGGTTGTCAT
The DNA here is from genome assembly GCF_029867415.1 of Vicia villosa. Classification (NCBI taxonomy): domain Eukaryota; kingdom Viridiplantae; phylum Streptophyta; class Magnoliopsida; order Fabales; family Fabaceae; genus Vicia; species Vicia villosa. Next base: position 204,081,249 of record NC_081180.1, on the reverse strand, counting down.
CGAGCAAGGGTTAGTTCAACAAAGAAGTTCCCTCATAGATACACTCAAGATTGTATCTAGTCATAAAAGGGTTCATCTTAGAACATATCAAACTTACAAGGACGCTCTATGATAACCTGGGGGCAAGGGTTTGTCCAACTGGGGAAAAATCCTGACAAAGATGCATAAATACGATGGAGAGAAGGCGACGTGTGTTAACTCCACACCAAGGGGCAAAAGGGTCATAGGTTCTCTCTATCAATCTACAAACTCTAGAGGTTACTAATGGTGTGATACTATCCTTATGAAAAGCAAAAGAGGTTCAGTCAAAGGAAACTCATGAAGTTCCGATACGACGAAAACCCACCGCTAACGATTTATTCCTAACTGGTTTGACATGTCCAAGGAGAACTCGAGGTTACCCTTCACTTCTACAAGTTTATCAACTAAGGAGTAAAACGAGGTCAATGGATTTACAAAGGAGATTGTCCCTGAGATTAATAGGTGTTTATCATGTCAGAACTTCAACCCTTATGATCGCTAAGTGTTACTCAGGATGAAAGTTGTACCTTCGGATTAGCAATTCTAATGGGATGACCAAGCAGGCTTTGGAGTCAATAGATTCGCTTGCACACTTCTATTCTATTCTCAATTTCAAATCTATGGTGATTAACAAACTTAAGGGAGAATGACGAATACAAATAACTAAGTCCAGCTAAACATATGCTTTCAAGGTAAGACCGAGCCGAGGATGTACAGGCATTGCTTCAATTCCTAAACAGTGGAGATATAAGGATGTTAATACCTCGTTACCCCCCTCGAGCCAGGAGTTGGAGTTTTGTTTCTACTTTTCAAATAAACCTTGATTTTAACCAGGGGCAGGGTAGATTTCAATTAATTCAACGGTGTATTTTGGTTGTCAAGAGAATCAGTCAATCCAGGAATAAGGATCAAGCAAAGCAAAGGTTCAAGCATATCTTCTTCCTCGCATTCATCCAAAATTGAGGAAGCAATGGAGATAACATTCACAACAATCTTCTTCCTCAATACGTCATTCAAGATCGAGGAAGTATCAAAGGTGAAGTTTACAAATCAAAGTCAACATGGCAGTCACAACATTCGATATCCAAGGATCAATCTTAAAAGGAGCCTTCAAAAGAAAAAAAAAAGCCCGCTAAGTCAAAATGGAAAATTCCATGAAAGAAAACAAAAAAGGCTTAGGCAAAATTTAGGGCATCCCGATGGATCAAATTCAAAGGAATTGGTTCATGCAAAAATAAGGGATGAAAACAAAGGCGAAATACAAAGGATAATCTTGTGACTGCTAAACCATCAAAGCTTTGCTTGGATCTTTACAAAACTTTTCATTAGTGCTTGGATCTCTACTAAGGCTTCTGCTCAACATCAAAACTGAAATGATTCTCTTGCAAACAAAGCACATTCATTGGATTAGGCGAATTCTTAGGATCTGGAGAACATCAAGGAGAAAGGGGCGGGATAAATAAAATTTTTGAGCCTTATATCCATTGTTTCTAAAAAAAACATGAACCAGGCCAAGTTACAACATTTAAAAGTCCTAATTGAGGCAAGGTTAACCACGAAAGCATATTAAGCAGGATTCTGTTATACTGACTCCTAAAGTTTGTTAAAACTATTTCTAACCACTGCGCTTCTTCAAGCATTCATTCCAAATCATCAAGTCCTAATTCATAACGGACTTCAATTCCAAAACTTGCATACACATTGCATTGGAGTTACTTCTCAAATGGTACAACGTCATCTGCGAGTATACACTTAGCATCGAGGAGATCTCGAAATGCGTTAATCAAAGGTGATCCTTTCTAATAAAGAATCTTGAATGGGGGAACCACATCTAGGGGGTTCCCCTAAACAGGGGCAAAAATTCAAGGATCATAGGGGCATGCAATCAAACATCCTATTAACTAGGGGCAATCTTCCTAAAGGTTCAATCGACTTGGGGCACACCTCGAAGCAATCTCAAACAGGGGCATGTCAAACATGGGAAGAATTCAAATTCAAAAGGATAGAACACCATGGATATCCCTCCATATCCTGGAGATCAAGGGCATACCCTTCAATCCAAACACCGAAGCATATGACAAGGTCATTTCTCGGGGCACTTCCTTCATAGCTTGGAGATCATAGGCACCTTTTTTCCACTAAACATTGGGGCATGGGACATCAAATCCATAAGGTGTGGAGAACCTCGAAAAGGTTAAAGGTGTGAATTGCAAAAGGTGAAAGACATGGAGAACCTCAAAAGGTTAAAGGCGTGGAGTAATTCAAAAGCCAAATTGAGGCAAGGCGCACAGCATAAGGCATTCTCACGCTTCACAACATCGAACAAATATTTCTCCTAACTACGATCTTCAAAAAACAGGTATCGGGGAATCGCGCTAGCATCACACCCCATCTTATCAAACAAACCTGCAACTCCAGCGAGCTATATATGCTTTGGTTATCAACAACCTATCATCGGAGCATCATGCAAATACATATGAATCATGCATTGCATACATTGGTTGATACATCACATTACATCTTTTTAGGTAGTCTTCCTTAAGACAAATCTCACGACCCTTTCTAGGAGCCTCCTCAAGCAATCTTATTCAAGGCGAATTGTCATCCTTTCAAGGAACCTCTTCAGGTAGTCTTTTTCAAGACATTCTTTTATACGAACCTTTTCAGGAACCTCTTCAGGTGGTCTTCTTTAAGACATTCTATGAACCTTTCTGGGTGGTCTTTTCTAAGACATTAATCATTCCTTGCTAAGAACCTTTTTAGGTAGTCCTTGTTAAAGACATCTTTCAGCCTTTTCAGGAGCCGTCTTTAAAGATATTCCTCATTCCTTGCTAAGAACCTTTTTAGGTAGTCCTTTTTAGACATCTTCCAGCCTTTCCAGGTGGTCTTCTTTAAGACAAATTTCTATCCTAAAAAATCTTTTCAGATAGTCTTCTTTAAAGACAAACACTCACATCCACTCCAGAAATCTTTTCAGGTAGTCTTATAGAAGACACTACTTCGTTCCACTCATCAATCAACATATACATAAGCATTACCCGCATACATAAACATTACCAAGCCGGCATAAGCATAGTCGTGGTGTAGGTGCAAATATGGTTTAAACAAGTTCAATAAGGAGATAAAATCTTGAGATTGACATCAGCATCAGCATACATACATACGCATTAGCATATGCATATCATCTAGTGCATTCAAATACTACAAAAACCCAGTTTCCAACCCTCGTGTTGTGACAGGTGTGTTTTCCGACCCTCGAGTCATATATTTCCAACCTTCGTGTTGTGATAGGTGTGTCTTCCGACCCTCGAGTCGTGAATATTTGACGTGCTACTTTTCTCCGACCCTCGAGTCGTGAGTCTTCAAGCAGGTGAATCTTTTTTGGTGCAGGTAAGCTTGTCTGAAACAGGGCAAGTGACTCCTATTGGTGCAGGTAAGTTTGCTAGAACTATAGAAAATGATTCCTAATGGTGCAGGTGAAATTTGTCCGAGCCAGGGCAGATAATCCAAATGGTGCGGGTGAGTTTGCTACAAGCACGGAAAATGATCCTAAATGGGGCAGGTGAGTTTGCTACAAGCACGGAAAATGATCCTAAATGGGGCAGGTGAGTTTGCTACAAGCACGACAAATGATCCTAAATGGTGCGGGTGAGTTTGCTACAAGCACGGCAAATGATCCTAAATGGGGCAGGTGAGTTTGCTACAAGCATGGCAAATGATCCTAAATGGTGCGGGTGAGTTTGCTACAAGCACGGCAAATGATCCTAAATGGTGCAGGTGAGTTTGCTACAAGCACGGCAAATGATCCTAAATGGTGCAGGTGAAGTTGCTATAAGCATAGCAAATTATCCTAAATGGTGCAGGTGAAGTTGCTATAAGCATAGCAAATTATCCTAAATGGTGCAGGTGAAGTTGCTATAAGCATAGCAAATTATCCAAAATGGTGCAGCTGAAGTTGCTATAAGCATAGCAAATTATCCTAAATGGTGCAGGTGAAGTTGCTATAAGCATAGCAAATTATCCTAAATGGTGCAGGTGAAGTTGCTATAAGCATAGCAAATTATCCTAATTGGTGCAGGTGAGTTTGCTATAAGCATAGCAAATAATCCTAATGGTGCAGGCAGTCTTCTTTAAGATGTATTCAATCCTTTCTAGGAGCTTTTCTAGGCAAATAGGGTGTTACAAAGAATTTTACAACAAGGATCTACAAAAGGGTTTCTCAATTGAGTTTCTTATCACGTTAGTCCCTCAGCAGTGATATCTTTCAAAACATCACCAACAACAAACAAAGATTTTATCTTTCTTTTCAGAATTACTAACATACTTCGATTAACATAACTAACGATCATGCATCATTTCAACTTACATACTCATTCATACATAATGCATATCCATACATCGCCCTCATTTATTTTGAGAGGCTCGCTGCATCATACATGCATCATAGCATTGCATAAAATTCAGGTTGCCTTTTTAGGCCGTGCTACAATCGAAACACAGTAATTCCTTTCGAAAGCATCTGCTTCGCATTCGAAAGAGAGGGGTATTTACCTTGGGTGGCATCTGTAAGCCCATCTCCCATGGAATTTCTTCCCAACAAAGGCAAACTCCAGGGCATTTCAGTGTTCAATCACCTTCTACCTTTAGATTACGATAGGCAGACGTGCCTATCCGACTCTTCAGGTTTAAGAAGATTGAATAGGGGCAGCTGTCATACCCCAAAATTTGCCCTCCGCATTTCATCCTCAAGGTTCAAGGGACTATTCAAAGCAGCATTCACCTATAAATTAGAATAGAGGTGTGGATAACAGGTATTTTGGGACTCAAGCGCTTGGGTCCAATTATCACAAGGGTTTTATCATTTTTGGGGGTATTTCAGGGTTTTTACTAACATTTTGATTATTATTTATTTTAACATGACTAACTATTTGTATTTAACATTATTAATTTTTATTAATACTAGGATTTTATAATTAGCTTTTATTATTATTATTATTATTATTATTATTACTATTCTTAGGTAGAATTAGGACTAATTAATTTTTTATTTTAGGTTTTATTAATTATTAGTATTAGTCATAATTAGGAGTATTGTTATTAGGATTAGGATTTTTATATTATTAGTAGGTTTATTTTTATTAATTCTAATACTAGGATTAGTAGGTTCAATTTATTCTTAGATCATTAGTCAATTGGGCACTAGGCCCATTAGAAAAAAAAAACCTAATTGGTAATTATAAAAGAAAATTCATTCACAAAGAGAAGGGAGGCCGAAAACAGTTTGAGGAATCCTTATTTTTTTCCAGCCACATATAGACTCTAATACTGTTCAAATTGGCACCACCGCGCCGTCTTCAATTGACCAAGTCACAGTTCTCAATACAGTTACAGCAAGAATTAACACTCTTTCATCTTCCCATCATCTCTCTCACATGGGTGTATTGTGAACAAAAGGAAACAAACAACAACAGCGACCTCATTGTGTGACCGCCGCGGATTTCGTCACCACGCGAGCAACCATCCTCAGGCCACCGTCGAAACCACCTCCCAATCTGTAGCCGCGACAACCCTATCACGAACCTCCCATCTCGTCGCTTCAAGTATCGATCCAACTCCCCTAGATCTCGTTCACTCTTTTCTTGCAAACACTTTCAATTTCTTTTTTTTGGTGCACCAATTATCCCTGTATATATATTAGATGAAGGTAGTCCTGGGGTTCTCTAAAAAGAATGTCACGAGGAAGAAGGAGACAGGGGCTGGATTTTCCCTTTTTTTATTTTGAATTCCTTGACTTTGTTTGTGTTAAATCATGTCGGTGTCATAGGTATAACAGGTTATCACTGCAGCTGAAGTGGCAAGAGTTTGTGTTTGCAAACAGGAGAGCCTGGGTTCAATTCCCCCTGGCTACAATAAATTTTTACTAAATTATCCATTTACGGATCCAGTGTGCCTCCAATGCGTAGCATACGATACACCCCCATAGCAAGGCCCTTTGGATGATTCTGGAGGTAAATCTAACGTGTACGAATTCGAAGGAGCGCCATGGACCCTCAGGGGGCGTCCACATAAAATCAGTGCCCAGGTTTCTTGGTATTATTCTTTGGTTTTATTTATTCATCTTTTTTTTTTATATTTAGTATTTATGCAATTGTTAATATGCATATAATTTAATTGTGTTAATTAGAATTAAATAATAAATTAGGACTAGGGTTTAGAATTATATTTTCCCGATTATTTTGATTAATCGATTATTCGAGTTAATTAATTTAATTAATTTTAACTACAAAAATCACAAAAAATCTTAGAAAGGTTTATTCATCTGTTAGGGTTTGCCCAATCCCATTTGGCAAAGAATATTAACCTTCAATTAATTCTCTCCTCGACCCGACTAAACCTATTAGTCACATTAGACGAGAGATAGAAATAATAAAACATTAACCTTCGATTAATTCTCTCCTCGACCCAACTAAATCTATTAGTCGCATTAGACGAGAGATAAAATACATACAAATTTAAAAAATCTTAATTTGCTGCCCGCGACGATCAATCTATCGATCTGAGTAACCAGCAATGCCCCTTAATCCGTTAGCTATACTGACCAAATCTATTGGTCACCGCATCTAACGGTGCCATATCAAACCAGGGTTGTACGCCTGAATCTAAAAAAAACACTTAAAACACATCAAACCACAAACTACGGATTTTCATCCTTTTCAAATCACAACTTTCAAAACTACGATAGGCCATTCAAAAAGCCTTCAAACACTTCCATAATCAATTCTAAGGCGTACGACCCTATGCCCGAACTACGTTGACTCTGATTCTCCATAAGGAGATACGTAGGCACTTGGATAACCAAGGCGAGTCCCCCACCCTAAAATCTCAATTTTCCCCCTATTCACGTCCTTAGCTATAAAACCTAAATATTTTAGCCATAAACTGTTACCTTAGATTCAAAGCAATAGGAAAGGGTTGAGGGTGCCTAACACCTTCCCTCAACCTGATTATAATAATCTTACCTCGATCTCTAAACTGCGTAGGGTTTCCTATTCGCCCTTCAGAATAGGTGGCGATTCTAAAAACAGCTAATTTTTAGGGCAGGTTGCTACAATGTTTTATCTTGATGTTCTTCAGTCATGTTTTATCTTGATGTTCTTCAGTCATGTTTTATCTTGATGTTCTTCAGTCATGTTTTATCTTGATATTCTTCAGTCATGTTTTATCTTGATGTTCTTTAGTCATGTTTTATTTTAATGTTCTTCAGTAATGTTTTACCTTGATTGTCATTTGATGTTCTTCAATCATGTTTTACCTTGATTGTCCTTTGATAGTTCTTCAGTCATGTTTTACCTTGATTAACCGTTGATATTCTCCGATCATGTTTTACCTTGATTGTCATTTAATACAGCCTCGTTCATGTTTTATCTTGGGCATCTCATATATTCTTTTCCCGAAGTTCAATCACACTTTACCCTGATTACCTTTGTTGACTATCTTTCCTCTCTGATTTCATTCACGTTTTACTCTTAAATGTCTTTGGTGTGATCGCTTGTTTCAAGCCTTATTCCCCACAGAATTCAGAGTGTCTCATATCATATTGCATTCAAAAAGTGTCCATTGCATTCATGTCATAAGCATTGTTGCAGCGATCTTAGGACAAAAATTGTGTACTTTGTATTTAAGTCTCTTCACATCTTCGATAGAAGAAACTTAAATAGGGGCATCTGTCACACCCCAATTTTTGACCCACCTATTTCGTTCATTTGATAATATCGCATTCGCATTTAGTGTGCATTCATTCATTGCATTTTTTTCCGCATAACTTGAAAATTGACTCTTTTATTAAAGTCAACAAAAATAGCTTAGATAGTTTAGATTAAATTTAATTTTTATATTATTTTATTATTTTTTAGTTTAGGTTTAATTTAGATTAATTTTTAGACTTTAATACTATTTTTATTTCTAGTCTAGATTTAAATTAGGTTAATCTTTTTAGTTTTAATATCATTTTTTATTTTTAGTTTAAATTTATTTTAGATTAATTTTTATTTTTTATTATTATTATTATTAACATTTTTTGTTATTATTATTGTTATTGTTATTAGTGTATTTTATTTGTGTATGTCAAAATGGAAAAAAAAACAAACAAGTGGGGGGGGGGAGCCACAACGAAAAAAACTCTGTTTCATCATCTCATCACTTCACCTTGATTCAACCAACCTCACAACATCAACACATAAAACTCTTCCCATAAACCATAAACTTCTCAAACACTCCTTACAATCAATAACCATCCATTCAATCTTTTAACATCATCTTCAAATCATCACAACCGCATAACAACAACAACTCAGAATCTAAACCATTCAACATCTTCAGCATCTACGACAAACCCTTCAAACCTTCACTTCCAACAACCATTCGCAACACTGACGCGGACATAAATTCACACAGGGAGCCATTCACGAGCAGAGGAAGTCGTAGAAAAGGAACTGAGAGCATTTAAGCAAGGTAGAAGAGGAGTTACCGTGGAAATCTTCACGTTTGAGAACATTCGGAGTTGGTATTTTTTCGGAAATTCTTCACTTTTGTTTGTCTTTTTAGATCATTTTTTTTTCCAATTTTTGCTGCTAATGAATGTTTGAATTTCGCGCGTGTTATCGTTTCATATGCTATGCTTGATCTTTATTATTGTGCGTAAACTATAGAATCTCTTTTGGTTTGAACACGGTTAATGATTGTGGTGCGTTCTTGTTGGTTTGAGATGAGAATCGATAAGAGTGAAATATAGAGATAACTGAGGGTTGGTTTAGGTGAGAGCTAGAGTGTGTTTGAGTTTGATCTGAGAAAGGTGAGTTGTTTTGATTTTTGTTGTTGATCATTCAGAGTGAGAGAGTGATTTCCGGAGACAAGGGCCGTGAGGAGATGATGTGAGGGAGCAGACCTTTTGTCTTTAGGTTAGGGTTTCTTTTACTTCCAGTGTGATTTAGGCTTGGATCAGTCTTTGGCCCACTCGGTTTACTTTATACACCCTCCTCCCTGCGATTTACCCCCTGTGCCAGTTTTCAAAATGATATGGGTCTCCCTTATATCAGCCCAACCGACTTTCTTCTTGCACAACCCTTTATTTCTTTTTCAGCCCATTTGATTAGTTGTTTTTTTTAATTTGTTTTAATACTTGCTTCTTTTATTTTTCTCTTAATGATATATATTTAAAAAATACCAAAATATTTAGTTTGCTTAGTTAATTCATTTTTTGTGTAGAATTTTGATTTATATTATCTCTATTAAAAATCCAAAAAATATGTTTTTAATTAGACTTTTATCTTCTTTTTATTAAAACCCCAAAAATATTAGATTAATCCCACAATTCGAAAATAAATAAACCTTGGTCCAACGCCAAGTCGTTACAAATAATTCTCGATCCAACGTCGAGCTTCTTCTTTTCGAAAACCTTTTTTTAACCATACCGAAAGATCGTGTGACAAGGGGTGAACACCTCTGGAATACCTCGATTCTTTTGGATTAACACTTTTTTTAAAACCTTACATTAATCAAACCAAGAGATTATGTGACAAGGGGTGAACACCTCTTGAATACCTTGATCTTTTGAATCAAAACACATTAATCAAATCAAAAGATTAAGTGACAAGGGGTGAACACCTCTTGAATACCTTGATCTTTTGAATCAAAACACATTAATCAAACCAAGAGATTAAGTGACAAGGGGTGAACACCTCTTGAATACCTTGATCTTTTGAATCAAAACACATTAATCAAACCAAGAGGTTAAGTGACAAGGGGTGAACACCTCTTGAATACCTTGATCTTTTGAATCAAAATACATTAATAAAATCAAGAGAAAAAGTGACAAGGGGTGAACACCTCTTGAATACCTTGATCTTTTAAATTAAAATGCATTAATTAACAAGGCAACAAGTGACAATGGGGCTCGCTCCTATTGAATACCTTGGGTAAAGACGCGCTAGGTGAACACCTATGCTCAATCCTTTGCTAAACGTCCCTTTTAAAAAACATCTTCAATTTCAATCAAACCTTTTTGCCTTATGGCCTTTTCATAATTTAAACCTCTTTTCATAAACGAATGCGAACATACTTCCACATGTGAAGATCGAATATCTTCCACTTGAATGCGATGATGGCCAAAATCTCGTCTTACTCTTGATTTAGTCATCCATTCTTGTAGTGATCTCATATCCATGTGCGCGTAGTATTTCCATTTGAAAGTGATCGAGTACCTCTCGCTAAAATCAACCAACAAACTTTTCGTGGTTCTTAGTCCGAACTACGATTGCTCTGACTTTCCCATTGCACTAGGGAATACGTAGGCACAAGATACAAACGTCTTGGCGAGCATAATAATAAAAAATCTTTTCTTTTTCTTCATAATTATAAAAAACCTAAAAATCCTTTCTTTTATCTTTTCTCGTTTAATAAGCTCGAGAACACAAACATTACGCTAACACTCAAACACGGAACTAACTAAATGGGTCCCATCGAGTACGATGGAGGTGAGGGGTGTTAATACCTTCCCCTTGCTTAACCGACTCCCGAACCCTAATTTGGTTGCGATGACCATCTTATCCATTTTTTTCTCTTTGTGGGTTTTATCGATATTTTCCCCTTCCTTCTTGGAATAAATAAAGTTCGGTGGCGACTCTGTTGATATTTCGAGCGCGCGATTACGCTCGAGTCACATTTTTACCGCTACATTATGTGTGTTTCATTCATATTCATTTGATGATGGATCCCGTTGATGAGTGGATCGTTGGTGGCTAATTCCCATTGTGCGGAGATTAGTAAGCAGTCATCGTGTGCCCATGGGGGTGTGAGCGATGAGGTTAGTCGTGTGCCCATGTGGGGTGTGAGCGATTTGAAGGGCAGTATCATAGAGAGAAGTCATGTGAATGTGATTCACGAATTTTGGTACCACATGCATAGTGTCATTTGTGTCATATGCATTTTGTCATAACATGATTGTATGTATTTCTGTGTTATGTGTTGTAATCTATTATTGTGTGAATTGATGAATAATAGATGTGAATCTGAATATGTATAATTGGGTGAACGGTATATTATGATGCTTGTTGCTTATGTATTGCATAATATTTACTAATTGAGAATGAGACTCACCCTTACATGTTGTCATTTTTAGATTGAGGAGTAGTGGCATTAGTGCTCGGTGAGGATGACTCGTAGAGTTTATCCGTTTATGTTGGGTCGTGCCGGTCATGCTCTGATTTGTAACACTGGGGAATGATAGTTTTAGAGTTTTTATGTGATTACTCCATTTTAATTGGTGTTGGATTATATTTCCATTTGGTTGTATTTGATGATGTTTCTTATTCTGCTGTGATAAACATGATTATGTTTTGGTGAACCGTTTCCTAATAAAGCATGCCTTTGACCTTAGTTGAATTATCTGTTTTAAATAATTGTGGCACCCTTGTGTGTATGTTTTTACTCTGATTATTTATTAAAATTGCCGCGGGGTTTAGAAGGGTGTTACAATAGTGGTATATGAGCATAGTCGGTCATGTGACCAGAGTCTTGTTGTTAATTTTCCCTTTCGGTATGCGTCATGTGTGTGAAACACTGTTGGTACTCAGTGTGTTCTAACTGTTTGCCTGCAAAAGTGGGATTGAGACTAGTGGGGGAGAAGCTATGCTTCTCGGATATGTCTCAGATGCAAGGTGTTAACGTGATGCGGAGGGCAGCAGTACAAGAGCGTGGAGTTATTGTTTTTTGAAGTGAAGGTGACATGGGCTATAGACTGTGGTTGTTATTTCAGTTGGAGTGTCTCAGAGTAGATGATGGTTATTTCTGGAAAATGGAATTTTGAAGTTGTGATGCTTCAAGTGCTACTGATGGACTGTGATGTTGTCGTGTGAGTAGCCCTATGTGAAAGGTCGCTGTTGAAGCGGTGATTAAAGAAAGTATTGTCGTAGACCTTGCCGTAGGATTACTAGTAAGTAATTGAGATGATGGTAGAGGTTATCGATGTTGTTGAAAACGTTTTGACGCGCGAGTAATGCAAAGAGACGAGTATGATCTCAAGGATAAGAAGGTTGATGATGGCGTACATGAATTTGGTTTCGTGATGTTGCAGAAGACGAACTTCGGCAATGGAATGTGTTGCTCAAGTTATAAGAATGTTGGAAGCGAAGAGATATGATAAGGAGCTGCATAGAATGTTATTGATTTAAAGAGGATGAGTTTCGGAGTGGAATCTCCGCAAGCAAAATGCAGGAAAGTTGCTGTATCGTTATGAAACTTCGAAAATTCATAATTGGAGTTCTGGATATCCGATTTGAGTTCCGTTTGAAGTGACGGAAAGCTAACGAGATGAAGTTTGTTATAAAAATGGTTGCAGCAGCTGTAACATATTTAATTGTGATAGGATGATGTTTGAAAGAGGTGAAGTTGCGGTTATGCTTGCTCTTAGAACTAGACTTGTTTGTTGGTACTGCACGGGATATTAGTGTCAGAGTTGGACGGAGTGAAGGATAATTAAAAGGTTGGTTGAGAAGAAATTTTAGGAATTGAATGTGCTATTCGAGAAGTTTTGGAGATGTTCAGTAATAAAGATGATTTGAGTGCCGATGGATCTTAGTGAGGATTGAATTAGTAGTAAAGGTGAATTAAACTTTAGAATGGTTGAAGTCGTATTTGTGATGCGTCACTGATGGGTTTGAGTGGTGTATTGATGCAAAGTCAGCAAGTAGTAGCTTATGCGTCGAGAAAACTCAAAGTGAATGAAAGGAATTATCCGACTCGTGATTTAGAGTTGGCAGCCGTGGTTTTGTTTTGAAGTTGCGGTGACATTATTTGTCTGGTTCGAGATTCGAAGTGTTTAGTGATCATAAGGGTCTGAAGTACCTCTTTGATCAGAAAGGGCTTAATATGAGGCAGCCGAGATGGTTAGAGTATTTTTTTTTAAGGATTATGATTTTGGTTTGAATTACCATCCTGGTAAGGAAAATGTTGTGCTAATGGTGCGAGAATTGGATTTGATTGAACAATTCCGAGATTTGAGTTGGTATGCAAAGGTATTCCTAATAGTGTTGGATTGGGTATGCTAAAGCTGACTAGTAGTATTCTTGACGAGATTAGAGGAGGTCAGACAACTGATGTTGAGTTGATCGATAAGATGACTTTAATTACAGAGGTAAAGGCGGTGAATTCAGAATCGACGAGCATAGTATAATGTGGTTTGGTGATCGGTGTCGCTACCGCAAAAAATGGAATCAGATTCACCACTAATATATTTATCCCATCGAGGGAAAGGAATATCAGGAAACCTAACTCAAATAAGAACAAGGTCTTTTGACCAGAGAACAGGGTACGGGAGTCGGTTACGCAAGGGGAAGGTGCTAGCACCCCTCACCTATGTTTGTTTCTATCTAAAGGGTGTATCTATGTCTAAACCTAAATGTGAATGAATGAAAAAGAAATACGGGGAAAAGAAGGAATTATTTACAAGTGTGCCCGCTTAGGCCCCGCGACCCAATGCCTACGTATCCCTTACAAGGAATCAGAGCTACCGTAGTTCGGCTCAATAGTTTCCATTTGTTTTGTGTTTTTTAGTTGAACAGGGGTTAAGGTCACAATCCACGATGCTCGACCTTTGGAGACTTACACGCCTATTTCTGGAATGGACTCAACATGTTCTTAAGAAGCAAAATGAACTTGGGTTTGTGTTTTTTATGTAACTACATGATGAACAAAATCCAATACAAGGTTTCGCACCACTTCATCACTTTGTTTTAATTCGAGCCTTTATTAGGTGTTTTGAATGTTTTTGGTTGGGTATTTCTTAAGGGGAATTTATTTGCGATTTGAATCACATAAAAATGTATAATGATCGAGAAACAGATTAGGGAATGAATCCCACTCATTTGTCTCCCATTATATAGTGATCGAGAAACAGATTAGGGAATGAATCCCATTCATTTCTCTCCCACTAAGTGATTGAGAAACAGATTAGGGAATAAATCCCACTCATTTCTCTCCCACTTGTAGTAAGGTGTGATTCGCATATTTATTTATTAGTGTTTTAATGTTGAGAAAAGAAAAAGGAATGAAAAGGGAGACTAACCTATTTCTCTAACCTAAGTGTTATTCTAATCTAAGTCTAATGTTAACATGGTGACTAAATTCTAAAAGGAGCATTAAAATGGTATTAACAAAATAGGCCAAAAATATGGCTAAAGACAAGTAACAAAATCACACAACAATTATACAAAAATAACATGGAAATGGTACAAAAGAAATAAAAGAAGTGATCCAAAAATTAGCCTAAAAATATACTACTATTTTTATGAGTTTTTGTCAACAAAGGAAATCTAGTTCAAGCCTAAATACACTAAAAATCTATTAATCCTAAAACTAATATTTTTATTGTTTTCTATGTCATTTTTTATTACCTAAAAATTGAACAAAAATTGTGATTCTAGATGTTGTTATTATCTAAAAAAATTTAAAACAAAACTATGTCAAGACTCCTAAATTCTAACAAGAAAAAAATAAGTGATCAGGGGGTGAATTGTTGAAACAGGGTGTGTAGCCCAGTAGTCAGCGCACAGGCCCAAAGGGAGTGGCCCAGCAATGTTTTTGTAGCTTTTTTGAGATGCCAAAAATGACATATGGGCCTCGGGGGGTGTATTCAGAAATTCTCTTTGGCCCAAGCATTTGATGATCCACATCCAGATTTTGTTTTGAATTAAAAATAAAAAATACTAAAAATAATAAAAATGAAAAGGCGATTAGGGTTGTTACACTATGGCGCATCAGCTTCTTTGAACTCGTTTCCCTTTCTCTCGCGATGAAGCATACGACGGCGCCGGAGATCTTCCTCTCCAATTGCTGACTCCGCCTCACTTTCTCGATCCCTTTCGGATCAATCTCTCCCTCCCTCGTCTCTTTTCACTTTCCGATTGAATGATCGTTGTTGTTGATTAAGATACCGAAAGGATTGAAGAAACACAATAAAGCTTGTTGAAGATGAATCGTGCGATGAATACTGGACATTGAAGCTGACTAGCGTGGTGATTGAGGAAGATTATAGAGATCAAAATTGTTGTGTTGCAGAGCGTGCGCTTCAGAGAAGATGATGATTGAAGATCGATTAAAGGTTGGGATGACGATGATGATTGAAGAGAAGTTTGTTGAGATTTTCTTTTTCTTCTGTAATTGTTGAAGAATTGCGAAGGAGGTTGATGAAGAATGACTAGAGAGTTTGTTGATGAAGATGATGATGATGCAGGGGCGTTGTTGAAAGCTGAACGATGGCTCTGAGATGACGAAGATTGAGTGCGAATTGAGAGAGAAAATTCAGAGAGTTTGTTGCATCTTTTTCGGTGAGTTTCTTTTCCAATTTTCTCTTTTGTTTTCTGTTCTGAGAATTCTTCCTCTCTTTTGATTTTCTGCTTCTTTTATGTTGATAATGATGATGAGATTGAAGAGTGGTGATGAGGAAATGGAGATTATGGCGTGAAGAATGGTTCTGTGAAAAGTGGAGAGGAAAAGTGGCGTGTGAAGAATGAAGAGAAATGGTGATTGAAGTGTGTGTTATGGTGTGTAGGAAGAAATGAATGGTGAAATGGCGTGAGTGTTTGAATTGGGGGAGGGAAAGTGTTTATATAAGGATTAGGCTCGGGTGAGTTAGGTTTGGAGTGAGGAATGGAAGGAGGTATGTGTCTATTTTGGAGGTTTGGAGGTAGTTACAGGGGATTAATTCTGAGCCCTTGGATTATGGAATTCGGTTATGAGATGGAGAGTGAGGATTGAGTTGGTTGAAGTCAGTTATAGGAAGGTTACAGGTTTGTTATTACTCTGTTTTGTGAAAGTTAGTTATGTTGGTTAATTACAAATGAATGTTAGTTAGGGGTTAGAAGTTCTGTTTGAAAGTTAGTTAGTAAATCTGTTAGGAAGTTATGAGAAGTTTGGTGGTTAGTTGGATGTTATTTCGGTTGAGAAGTTAGTTATGGCTCTGTTTTTTTCTGTTATGCTGATAGTTAAGTGGTTACAAAGTGGTTAGAGATTGTGACGTTAGTTTAGGCTGGCTGTTATATGAAGTGGTAGATAGTTAAGGTGATTAAAACTGAAATTCTGTTTTAGCAGTAGGCTGGTTACAAACTAGTTGACAGTTAGAAAAAAAACAGTTGGTAAGGAGGATTGGTTCACAGGTTTAGAATTTTATGGCAGGGACTGATTTTGGTTTGAATGCAGGGATTCTGTTATTACTGTTAGTAATGGTTAGGAGCTATTTGTGTGAATGTTGTAGGTCTTGGTGAGGCTGCAGAATGGTGTACACTGATGAACTGAATAGCATGATGCCTATTTTTTTTAATCTTTTTCTTCTGGTGTTGATGAAAGTTTGAACCGGGTAATTGAATATGGACTGTTTTGTGTGTTAATAATTATGAACTCTGGTTTTGCGGTTGATTTGCAGGTGGCATTTTTGTATTGCAGGGCTTTGGAATGGTGTAAACAGATTCAAGACAATACGAAGGCCATGATGAAGATGCTTGGAGTTTTATAGATTAGCAAAGCCACTGATTTTTTGTATAGTGTTTCTTGATGGAAATATGTATAATCTTTGTAGTAGATACTTGAATGCTCTTTTTGAATGATCTTTTTGTATGGATCTTGAATGAAATTTGACATGGGATGGAAAGGAGTTTGATAGAATTTTCTTGAATCACATTTGTATAAATCTTGAATGAAGACCTTTGAATAATGGAATGTTGAATTTTGATTTGAATGTGACAAATTCAAATAAATTTGAATTTTATTCTTTTCACTCCATCTTGTACTTGAAGTATCATAAATGAAGCTCTTGTACTCTTGAACAAAATTATTCGCAATCAAGTTGTCTTTGATGTCAAGATAAATTGTACCACCATAACTTCTTTTCCAAGCAATCATCCATAGAAATCCTAATCTTTTGATTAAAAGCCAATTATTAAGACCCAATTGAATTATAAACACCAAAAGCCCTTTGAACGAATAGTACTATCACATGCAACTGAATGAAACTCCCTCGTCAGAGATGAATAAACTCAAGGATCCATAAAATGTGAAAGCACTTGACCACCAATTCATATGACAAGGCCTTAACCCAAAGATGAAGTCAAATAAGCCAAATGATCGCCCATTATTTAGAGAATTAAACCTCGATCTATGACGGGGAATAATCTTGCACAAAGAGTGAGAAAGCAGTCCACAATAACCATAAGCTAAGACCATAACCCTCTTGATCTAAGCTCGTAGACAGTCTTAGATGAATCAAGCTTGAGTAAAATAGGAAGCCCACTATCCAGGATCCTTGATCCCATACCAAGTCTTACTGATTAATGAAATATGATGCATTGGATGACCTAATGAATGTATGCATATGAACGCGAAACTTAAGCCAGTTAGAGATAAAATAGATGGGCAAATTTTGGGGTGCAACAATCGGGTTTGTGTTCCTGATGTTTTTGGAGCTTTGAAAGAATATTCTAGAAGAAGATACCGCAATGGATTATTGGACTATGACGATGTTAATGAGTTAAGTGCAAACTTAGAAAGGACACTATTATGTAGTAACGACAGTTTATGCTTAAATATAGTTGTCGGCTATCTATTGACAAATTGAGGACTTGATCACCCTTAATCTCTTGTTGATAGTAGACGAAATCATATGGATGGGATGAAATTGTTGTTACCTTAATGGTATAAGATGTGGTGAATGCTAAGCCGTGAGAATAATCATTCACCATGTTGTGTGAGCATATGAAGAAGTGAATATTAAAGGGTGCAACATATAGGACGGTGACTTAAGACGGGTAATCGAAGTCGCACAACGAAAGTGTGATGTAGAGTGGTGTTATGAGTACTACTCGTGGGCAGTGAGGAATTAATATGTCAGAAGCCTACGTAGAGAATATGTGTTGATCTATATGTTGGATTTAGAATCTCGTGGATGTAAGGATGTCGTGCCAAAGGATTAGAACCCTTTTGAATAATTTTCGAAATGATGAATATGTTATTATGGTTGTACGTAGTTAACGAGTATGTATTCGGCGAAGTTAAGACGATGAGTTGATACTATATGATGCTATAATAATCTTATGTTGTTGTAAGGTGTTATTGTAGATTCCAGATGTAATGGGGAATTATACTCTATGAAAGACGGAGTTGATTTAATCCTTAGAGAAGGGCGAGACTTAGTTCGAGCTATTTTGTAAGCAATGGTATATTGAGGCTGATGAGTGTGATTATGATTACTTGTGTGTACTCGTTCTGATGGTTAGGATGTTTAAATGGAGGAAGTAAATCAAGGATTTGTTTTTGGATGCGAGCAAGCATTGCTGAGTGGTAAATTAGTACCATGGATGGTAAAGAATGATTCTTAAACGAATGAGTAAAGAGAGCCATGATTGGGTAAAACTCGGGAATCTAATTGGTAATGATGGTTGTAACGAGTAATCAGAATAGTGCAACAAAAGCGGAATGTAAATGTGTTGGGTAATTGCTAGTGTGACTTGAGAGGATTCAGATAGTTGAAATTCAATGGTATAGGAATATCATTATTGAGTTTCTTGAAGGAAGCGGTCGGTGAAAAATGTAAGTATTACTTTATCGCTCAGATGGGAGAGTGTGTCTAAGGTTGGTACGTGGGTAGATGGAATCCATTACTGCAGTGTGGATCAGTCGTGATCATACCATGGATTATGTAATTGTATTATTCAGTTACTGAGCGTATTGTATGGATCGCACCTCGACGTTTCATTGTCGTTAACCTTTGGAGATATAGCGAGTGGTATACCTTGGGATGGTCAAATGCGACGTAAGAGCTAAGATTGAATGCATGAGACATGCTTATGTTGGTTATGTCAGATGAATTTTGAGGTTCGATTAAGAAAGTATTAACTGGGAACGGGAGAGTCGGATGAAGGACTCTTATCCGGAACTCTTCACTTGAGGTATGTTTTCGAGGACGAAAACTCTTTTAGTGGGGGAGAGTTGTAACACCCCGAAAATTATTCCTAATTATTTAATTTAAGTAGGAAAATTATTTAATTGGAATAATTGATTTTATGAGGAATATTGAGAAATATTGGAAAATAGTTATTGGGCTGTGTTGTGGTTAGTGAGAAAGGGAGGTGTTAACTTGTTAGGCCCATTAACCAAAGTTATTCTATTTCTCATAAAATAGAAGGAAATTGTGGAAGAGGAGGGTTACAGCAATTGGGAGAAGAGAAAGAACGTGAAAATAACTGAAGAGCTTTGGAAAGGAGAAGACCGAAGATCAAACCTAAGGTAAGGGGGGACTCTTCCTTTTAGTATCTCTTATGTGGTCTTAGGTAATAGGTAGATTGATGTATGGTTTGGTTCAATTAGACATTGGGATTGTTAGGTTAGGGTGTTATAATTTGGATTGAATTGATGATGATTGTGTGAACTATTTGGTTAATAATGAGTTTAAATGATGTTTTGTGGTGTATGATTGAATGTATGATGATTATATGCCTGTATGTGATGTCTGGGGTCGATTTTGGACTGAAATTAGGTGGAATCGCAGAGTCTGTCACAGACCTGAGAATTGCTGAAATCGCAGGTCCGCTGAGCGGAGGGGGTCCGCTGAGCGGAGGTCCCAACGTAGTTCGCTTCTGTTTGACGTTGCTAGAGGTCCACTGAGCGGAGGTCTGAAGGAATTCGCCTCTGCCTTGCGTCGCTGAGTGAACCTTGGTGAACGAGAATTTTTCTAAAACTTTAAAATGACGTATCTTTTGATCCGTGAATCCTTTCTTAGTGCCATTTTGGGTGTTGTGCAAGTAATTGAATGTTTTATATGATGAATGATGAATATGGGCGGTGGACGACTTTATTTCTTTAAAACTCGATTTAATTACTTGATGAGAATTGAACATTGTGTGCATATGAGATAGGTGTGACAATGTATTTGATGTGATCATGAAATGGTTGTGATTATTATTATGATTATGATGAATGCATGACTATTTGAATGATATTGAAAACATGTACATACTTATTCGGTGATGTGGTGTTGAGATGAGTTGTTCATCGTGATTCGGTGATGTTTTTAAGTATGTTATGTGTGTTTCATTCATTCATATGCATTTGATGATGGATCCCGTTGATGAGTGGATCGTTGGTGGCTAATTCCCATTGTGCGGAAATTAGTAAGCAGTCATCGTGTGCCCATGGGGGTGTGAGCGATGAGGTTAGTCGTGTGCCCATGTGGGGTGTGAGCGATTTGAAGGGCAGTATCATAGAGAGAAGTCTTGTGAATGTGATTCACGAATTTTGGTACCACATGCATAGTGTCAGTTGTGTCGTATGCATTTTGTCATAACATGATTGTATGGATTTCTGTGTTATGTGTTGTAATCTATTATTGTGTGAATTGATGAATAATAGAAGTGAATCTGAATATGTATAATTGGGTGAATGGTGTATTATGATGCTTGTTGCTTATGTATTGTATAATATTTACTATTTGAGAATGAGACTCACCCTTGAATGTTGTCATTTTCAGATTGAGGAGTAGCGGCATTAGTGCTCGATGAGGATGACTCGTAGAGTTTATCCGTTTATGTTGGGTCGTGTCGGTCATGCTCTGATCAGTAACACTGGGGAACGATAGTTTTAGAGTTTTTATGTGATTACTCCATTTTAATTGGTGTTGGATTATATTTCCATTTGGTTGTATTTGATGATGTTTCTTATTCTGCTGTGATAAACATGATTATGTTTTGGTGAACCGTTTCCTAATGAAGCATGACTTTGACCTTAGTTGAATTATCTGTTTTAAATAATTGTGGCACCTTTGTGTGTATGTTTTTACTCTGATTATTTATTAAAATTGCCGCGGGGTTTAGAAGGGTGTTACACACTACCCTTCTTATGACTTCTACCTAAGACTCACCTAGGTATGACGCCCTCCTCAAATCCCCTCAATCACAATGCCCTATGAAAAAATAAAAAGAACAGTGAAAACCAGAAGACACTCTTCCAAGACACGCACTCCTCAATGCTTAAAAGCTTACAAGGATGAAATTCTCTCCTTGCTTAACAGCTTCGGAGATCACACAACATTCAACACCTATAGGTTTGTAAATGTACAAATATGGAACTCATAGAAAATAAGGATTCCTAAAACCCTTAAAACATATAATATCACTTCCACCTAAAACTAGGTTACAACCCTTCTATTTATAGATATATCTTCGACTGGACTGGGCTTCAAACCGCAGCAATGAGGCTGCCAAAAATATGCTACTTGATTTCTCCGAATATTCTGAGCTGAAACATGAGATTCTTGTAGCAATTAAAAATGCCTGATTTACTTGCCAGATCAGCTCCTGCAGTTCGGATGTCATACCAGATATGTTATGACATCTCGTTTGACATGTTGAAGTCTGAGTTCTCTTTCAACACGATCTTCCTCAGTATGTTTTAGCATAATGCATGCCAACCTTCAGACAAGAAAAAGATTTAGGGTTAAAAAAAGATTTAAAATTAATTAGAATCTAAACCTAAGTTAATGATTAAAAATAAACCTAAATCTAATTAATTAATGAAATAAATTTAATTAGCTAGTTATGTACAATTATATTAAATCAAATCAAATCCAATTAAATTTTTAATTAAGGTTAATTAAAATTAATGTTAAAATTTGAATCAATTAATCCTACATCTAAAATTTTTGTATTTTTTATGATTTTATGGTAACTAAATTAATTAAATGATTAAATAAATTAAATAAATAAAACCTAATTAATTAAATTAATTGGATGTTAGAAAGAAAATTATTTTGTTAACCTAAATCCTAATTCTAATTATTATTTGTTAATCGGTTAATTAAATGGTTAATAAAACAATTAAAGGTTTATGAAGGAAAAAGGTTGAAAAACTGCACAAAAATAATGTAGGACGATGGGAGCCACGGATGGTGGTGTCGGCCGTTGTTGTTCGGATCTGTTCATCGCGGTGAACCAGGGGGCGGCTCGCAGTTGTCGTCGGCTGGTGATTGTGTGAGTCACATGGTGGTTGTTGTCCGCGTGCGGTAAGGACTTCACGCGGTAGATTTGACGGCGGAGGTTGTGAACGGCGCTTGAATCCAGACTTTAATATGTTTCTTAAATCTTAGATTTGAACATGCTTAGGAATATATAGAAGCAAAAGTAAGATCTTGTTAATTGATTTTATTAATTATGAGTGAATGCAAGTATATCTTACCTCTTCAACCAAACTTTATGGTTACGTTTACTAGTAAAACTACAATTGCTCACAATTTGGTATTGCATATAAGTCTAGTCTTTCTATGTATGACTCTTTAGCCAGTTGTATTTTAGATGCTATTGATATTAAGATTAAGCGATTTCGTTTAAGTAAAAAATACATAAAAAGTTGTACTCTTTAGAGAATAAAATATAAATACAAATTATATGTGAATGTTGTTCGGTTTGATTTAGAATAAATGAATTTTTAATTATATTTTAATTTTTATTTCATTCCAGTTACTGTGATAACTAGGTCGGTGAATATACATAAAAATTAGAGAATTACTTACATAGAAACATACTTAAATTTAATTTATTTAAAATTTAATTTTTTTTTAATTAGATTTATGTGATAAGGGAAAAGAGAAAACTATTTATTTAATTTTTAATTTATAAAAAGTTGTGATTTATTGTGTGCAGGGCCGACCCAACATATTTGGAGGTCCGAGAAAAATTAGTTAAAATTATTTTAATAAACGTTAATATTAATTTAGTTAAATTATTAGTTTTCTATTTAAATATTATTATTTAGATTTATCTAATATGAATTTATTACAAATAGTCTAAATTAAATAAATTTCATTTATTTGATGGTAAAATTTTCTTTATATTAATAAAAAAAGAAGATATGATATGGTATGATATTTTATAAAAATCTAGTGAAAATATTAAAAGCCCACAATTTATTCATGTTTTTATAAATTACAATTTTTTTTAAAGTTATTATAATTGTGTAAATATATTAATTGATAATAAAAATATTTTTATTTTTTTAATTATTTGTTGTGCTCATTAAAAACTTATAGAGAAAGAAAAGTAGTGCTCATTTGTTTTCTCTTGATTTTCAAATCTCTAATTATTTGTTTTATTCTGGATTTTCTTTTTATTTTTGATATTACAATATTGATTAAAGTGATGATATAAACATAACTAGGAAGTAGTAGTAACTAGCCAAATTTTAAAACACTCACGTGACCGCCAAATTGCAAAACAACGATGTATGATATTAATGACTGATGGTTATATATATATATATATATATATATATATATATATATATATATATATATATATATATATATATATATATATATATATATATATATATATATATATATATATATATATATATATATATATATATATATATATATATATATATATATATATATATATATATATATATATATATATATATATATATATATATATATATATATATGCCAATTAAAGTAATAATGTATATTAAAAAAGTGAGGCGATAGGCGGTGACCTTGTTTGCCTACCCTTAGATGAGAGTGACACAGTCTATGCCTTATGTTGAATATAAGCAAGAGAGAAAAATTGTCATTATACAAAAATTATCACAAAAAAGTTTCATCATATTCCATGACATATTTGTCACTTTGATAGCAGTGATGTGTTGCTAGATATCGCCCTCTATTTATCATATAAAATATGCAATTTAATATAATTATCAATGTTACGAAAACTTATAGGGTCACACAAAAAAGATCTGGTTCATGAAAAGATAAAATAAAGTAGTGGAGATTATTTGATTGTGCAATCTTACAATGCACTAATGTTAATTAGAGAAACACAATATACCATAGGATATGATGTGCTTAAGTGCAATGCAGAAGATCATAAACTACGTTGAATTTAAGCACAATGCGGAACACCGTAAGATAAGATATACTTAAGTGAAATACAACACATTGTAAGATATGATGTACTTAAGTTGGCTTGTTCAACTTGCAACTCACACAAGTAGTTATATAAATTCGATTTGAAAAATCCTAACACTTCAGAAACCTGGAGTCGCACTCATGCTCTCTGAGCCTTCATTTGTATTATCTAGCAATGTGAGTGAAGACATTATGTTCGTGTGGACTAGGTAGAGGTAATTGTCGTTTGTTAATTGATCTTGATTACTCTCTAATGTCGACTTCAAGGGTTTATCACTACAATAGGTAATTAGTTAATTATTGATCATGGTCATTCGTAAGGATTCACCAAAGGGAAATATTTTACTTTCTTCCACGTATTTTCTCATAATTTTCTTTCTATTATATTAGGACCACTTACAAAACCATGTGTGAAATTGTTTTGTTAATGCACCTGATATTTTAATTTGATTAAAAAACATAATAAACTCAATAATAAAGAGAAATTAAACATTGTCTTCATGATATGTGAAATTTGGATGTTAGATGTTGATTTTGCTTCATAATTGACATTTGTATGGTGAAACAAGGATATTTTGATCATTCGTACTGATACTAATATATTACTAACATGTTGATTAATTTATATATAATATAAATAAGTCTAGTGTGACATCAATGAATTTGATATACTATTTTTGTTTCGTCCATTTGTTTAGTATAATAATTATTATACATTTGAATGATCAATATTGATCATGTTTCAACACTGAAATTTGTGTGGTAAAGCAAAAACATTTCAATAACTCAGATCGAATAAGAGATCATTATATTTTTTAGGGTTAATGAACTTTTTTGTCCCTTTAAATATTTCAAATTTCGTTTTTAGTCCCTCCAAAATTTTCCTTCAAGAAATCGTCCCTTCAAAATTTTTCTTCCGAACTATTGGTCCCTAACGTCAAATTTCGTAGCTAAATCGGTGGCTAAATTCGTAGCTAATCTCTAGCAAATTTGACGTTAGGGACCAATAGTTTAGACGAAAAATTTTGAAGGGACGACTTCTTAAAGGAAAATTTTGGAGGGACTAAAAACGAAATCTGCAATATTTAGAGGGACCAAAAAAGTTCATTAACCCTATTTTTTTATGGTTTGAACGTGTTGCATCATGGTTTATAATGGTGCAAGAATTGTGTTGTCATGAATGACTTATACTATTAAGGTTTCAAAAATGCATCAAATGTTGATGTGAAATATGCCTTCGACTCAAAGTGAATTGTTCATTAAGAACTTTTGTCCACTAATCGGGCAACGAATTCCCCGACCAAATCTACATAGTGTTATCAATCACAAAAGTTAATTTAATTTATTAAATTAAGAGAATTTAATAATAATAATAATAATAATAATAAAAGTGTGTTTATAATTGTTGTCTTGTGGTGAGCGGCTATGACCTTAGATGTTTTACTTTTTTTAGGAGTTTTTAAATACGACATATTTGTCATGTCTTTCTCTCAATACTCTATACTTAAATACTATTCTCATATTATTTTGTCGTATGTAAAATGAGTATTATTTTATGTAATGTAATGAAAAAGAGAAGAAGATAAGATCAAAGGAAGACAGCCATTGAGGTCTAGTTTAGAGAAACATATATCCTTCTTAGGTTTAGCTTAGGTTTTCTCATTAGTTTGAGGGAACAATTGCGCTAAAAGGCATAAAGCTATCATTTTATTTAATATGTATGGTAGTGCATGCGAGAAACTATTTATATGATAAATAAGCTAGTGATATCAACTTAATTATAAACTCCCATAAAATAAAAATATTAAGTTTAAAAGCAATAGTTGAGAACAATTCATATGATGGATTAGAATAAGGAATTATTCACCCAATTGATAAAACTCAAGAGTTTTATTGGATACAATTGGAAGAAGTTACTACCTAAATAACTAAATTTGGTGTAATCAATAAACCGTCGACTTTAAAAAAGTGAAATATGGATCTCACGCTACTAGAAAATCTTCCAATATGATTTTCCGAATCAAATGCTAAGGGTCATTTGGTTTGAGTAAAATAATTAGAATATATTTAATTTTTTTGACAGATAGAATATATTTAATTAAATACCTAATCAAATACATTTTAAATGATACATATATCTTCATATTTTCTTAAATATATATTACTATGTCAACAAACACTTCGAGCAACATTTTGCAATCAATTTTAGACAAGGAAAAATTGTTTGAGACAAGTT
The DNA here is from genome assembly GCF_029867415.1 of Vicia villosa. Taxonomy (NCBI): domain Eukaryota; kingdom Viridiplantae; phylum Streptophyta; class Magnoliopsida; order Fabales; family Fabaceae; genus Vicia; species Vicia villosa. The sequence goes on along the minus strand of NC_081180.1, from coordinate 204,054,988 downwards.
TTCTAGTCCGACACCAAAATTTGAGGATTATTCTCAAATATGAAGAAAAAAATGTATGTCATAGAGCGATATGTTCACAAAAAGGATCTGCCCAATATTTCTCCTAAGATTGAAATAGATGCTTATAAGAAGCATGTTGATGATTCCATATAGAAACTGCATATTTCAACATGAGAAAATTTCAGCGTTTGATATGATCGAACACCTGAAAACGCTTTATCAAGAGAAAGCTAGGCATGAAAAGTTCAAAGTTTCCAAAGTCTTTTTTCAAGGCAAGCTAGTTAAGGAAACTCCCGTAGGTCCCCATGTACTTAAAATGATTGGCTATGTGAATAACCATGATCGTTTGTGTTTTTCCCTTGGAAAAGAGCTTACGATTGATTTGATCTTGCAATAGTTGAAGGAGAACTTCAGTCAAATTATTCTAAATTTCAATATGAATGATATGGACAAAAATATGTAAGAATTGCTAGGTATGTTGAGAATTGTTGAGAAAATTTTGAAATAAAAAGGGAAGACTATTATCATGATCAATAATGGAAATTTCAAGAAGCAAACCAAAAGACCCAACAAGGAAGGTGGTAAAGAGAAAAGCAAGAAAGTTATTAATCGTTGTTTTCTGCAAGTATACGGATCGTATTGAAGTAATATAAAGAGTGTCAAATTCACAGAGACCTAACAGTCAATCTATCATTTCTATTGTTACCGTATTTATCTAAGGGTAATAAATTGAGGGTTTAAGTTGCGTAAAGTAAAATAAATAAAAGACTTTAATTAAATTCATGAAAAATAATGTTGGAATAGAATCGCTTCAATTAGTTGGTATTCTTGCTGTTCATAAATTAAGTATCTAAGGGGTAGTATTTTCTATTTCGAAAAGAGCTAATCAAACGGGCACTTTCGCTTTCGCGTATTCAAAACCAAATTTATCCTTTAATTTAGACCATCCATTGTCACGATGAATGGCACATATTGTGTTAAAGTAATAAAATGTAAATTAAGTTATTAGACTCTTTTATAAAAGGAAAAGTGATTTTGATTTGAAAATTATATTTTAAAGAGTTTACAATGTTAATATCGAAAGACCGTACTTTTAAACTTACAAACACGTTCGAAAATAGGCTTAATAGTATTTTATCAAAATAGTTATCTTCCTAATTAAATAACAAATGGCTTTCGCTGTCTTTATTAATTAATTACCAATTAACTTAAATCTAAGGTACCAGACGACTTTCGACTTACCCGACATATAAAGGTTTCTACTTCCGTAGTATCCAACAAAATAATGGCTTATACAAATCATAAATAAAATCAAAACAATCCCAAAAGAAGTCTCTTAATTAACAACTTATTTAGAATACCGTCAAATTGACGGTCTTCGCATTCCAACCATAATAAATTAGCTTGACATAGTTATGACGATTATTAAAAGGTTTGATTTGAAATTGAAACAAAACATGTTAAGCCGTTTAACTAAGGTGAAGAACGTGCAAGGAAAGTAAACGTGCATAAAATAAAGCGAGACAATAATAAATAAATAAATAAATACTGAATGTAATAAGAACCTGCTCCAAACAGAGGTTTGAAATTGGTAAAAGGAAATAACTTCTGCGGGAATGTAAATGGCTGGAAGAAATAAGATGCTTTAAAATAAAAAGTGTTCTAAAATAAATTGCCAGAAATATAAAGTGCTCCAAGCTCCAGTACAAAATGAATCGCTATAATCCTCCTATATGAAGGATTAATGCTTCTCAAATGGTGAATTATATGATTTATGATATTATGCAAACTTTTAGGAGCGAGTTGGGCACTTGGTGACCAAGCAAGGCCCAACTTTGACTTCAGGTATCCAGGATGCGTGGCGACTGGCACGGCTCCATGGAGAGTGTCATACCCCAAAATTTTCCCACCACATTTTCATACTTAAGCTCACTTGAATATCAAAGTCTCAATACTTGACTGAATATACACTCTCCCAAACAACAGCCTTCCAACTAGGGTTTTGCCTTTCTCGAAGAAAAGTCAGGTTCTGATACCTCCAATGGACTCCATGACCTCTCATATGCCTCAAAGGATCCTCATGCCAAGTTGCAAGCTCCAGTTCACAAGATTGCTCAGTCAACTGTTCAGAAAGACAACAGTCGACTAGTTTGACCTAAAAGTCAAACTATAGTCAAACCACAGTCAAAACTTCTGATTTTAGGTCAACATCCTTATTTTGAAGTATCATTAATCATTTGATCAAGGATTGATCACGATTCATCAAGAAAAGCTCCAAAATCATCAAAAACCTAAGTTTTTAAATTAGGATTTTTAAGGAGAAAGTCAACCAAACGTTGACCAGCCATAACTTTCACATGGAACATCACAAATTTCCCATCCAAAGCTTAATTTGAAGAAAATTGAATTATCTACAACTTTGTATCTCACAAGCCAAGGCCAAAAATGCTTCATTGGAGAGATATGGTCAAAGAGATTATAGGTCCTCCAAAAAGTCAACAAAAACACCTTTTGGGTCAAAGCTCATAACTTGCAAATGGAAAACTCAATTGAGATGAAACCAAAAGGGTCATTTAGAGGACACTCTAAGCTTTCTAAAATGATCAAGAACACCTTCATAGGGTTAAAATTGAGAGAGATACGCATCGTTGAAGTTGAGCAATTTTTAGAAAATGCATGAAGCCAATATGGAGCAATATTGGATTTCTTTTCAAATGGGCCTTAATATTTAAGCCATCCACGAAATTTCAAACCTATAAGGAGCCCATTAGTCATATAAATTTTATTTCATGATTTTATATTATTTATATTTGATTTTTATCCATTTAAATTCAAATTAAATCATATAAAATCATATTTAAATGAGATAATTTTTATGATTTATGCTTAGTCAATCCAAACATCATCCAATGGCCAAGATTGAATAAAATTATGCATAGAATAGAATGAGATGCAAATATAGAAAGATTTCATGTAAAATCTTTTTCAATTTCCACATCATCAAACCATTCAATCTCTTGCCAAGTCTTAACCCTAATTCCACTCTTTTATATAAGGACAACACGTTCAGATCACAAAAGGACCCTAACACGAAAAATCTTGCCTCAAGACACAACCCTAAATCTCTCAAAATTTCTTACAAATCGGAAACCTTGCATCTCATTCCAGGGCCGATCTCATCCGATTTCAAGCACATACTCATACTCCTGAGGTGGTTTAGAGTAAGTATACACTCTCATACATGACTATCACACGTTAAACTGTATCATACATCGTGTTCCAATTAAGTCTTTTCGTTTGAATTTGAATTCATGTTCTCATCGTGTATCAATGCAATCTAACTATTTCAATGAGTTCATGAGACTGTTTGTGACAGGATAAACCTATCATTTGTCAGATTTAATGGCCAAATCACGTCGTACCATGGTTAGGGCATGATTGAAAAGAGCTTTCGTTTTCGGAGATTCATGGTGTTTCAAACCTAAACAATGCATCCAATGAGTCCAGGGCGCATTGCTTGTAAGATCTGGGCAGGTGGTTTAAACATTAACATTGTTTTTCTTGTTTTTAATAAGTTGCAGAAATTCGAAGGATGGATCGCAAGAAAATCCGCAGCAAGGTCGGTAACAAAATCCGCAGGTAATTTGAAGAGGATGATGAACAGTAGACGCTGGGATGGATAAGCTGCAGGCGTGGTAGTTTTAAGTATTCCTATTCGCTGATAGTGCAAGTCAATCCTCTCTCCAAATACCATTGGACGGTCAATAAGTCCAAACTATTCTCTCTCCACGCTATTGGCTCGTGCAGGAATCAGGAGGGCCCACTTTGACTTTCATCTGAATTAACATTAATGTGCATATATTATATTTATTAAATAATGATTGCTTTACTAACAAATCAATAACTTCTCTCAGCTGGCTGAAGAGTGGAGATGCGCTACCAAGGGGTCCCTAGTTCGATCCATGCAGGGGACAACATTTTTATTCTCAAGTGGAACGCACAGATCCAGTGCAATGCTCCCCATGCGATTATGATGCGCTCTCAACCTTGCGCCCTCAGATCAATCACCAGCGCAGGATCAGACATCCTAGAATGCAAGCCCACCATGGACCCTCCAGGATGCATACCCACCAGATAATAGCGCCAGGTTCCTCAATTTTTTATTATCATTTATCTTATTTGTAGAAAACTCTTTCCTTTTTCTTTCTTTTTATTTTTTTTAAATCTGTTTTTTTCTTTTTTTCTTTAACAAGTAGCATACCCCTTTTTGTCAACTAGGTTTTAGATAAATAATTTTAATTTAAATTTTAGATTAATAATTTTAATTAGGATTAGTATTTTTATTCTTTAATTAATTAATTAGTTAATTAGGTTAAATTAATTAGTAATTAGAATTAGTTTTTTTAGTTAACTTTAATTTAGACATTAGGTTTTAATTAATGTTAGGCTAATAATTTTAGGTTCACTGATTAACTTAGGTTTTAATAATAATTATTAATTTTAGGTTTCATCACCAACCTTGCCTTTAACCCTAAAAATTCATCTTGGTAGGTGTTGCCCATTAACACAATTTTCAAACCTCACAAACCTTTTTAGGTCACACTTTTTTAGGTCACAGTAAGTTTTCTTAAAAAAACCTTGTCGGTTTATGATTAGGGTTTTTACCGTAATAATTAATTTAATATCATTAGGTTTTTAAAGGTTTAGGTTTGTTAACCCTGATTTTTTTAACTTAATTTATTTGCGAATTTCTCTTCTCATCCCACATTCTATGGTTGGCGTATGGTTGTTTGTTTAAGTTTGCTATTGAATTAATTATTTAAATTCTCTATTTAATTTTCCTCCTTATTTAAATTGTTTGCCTTTTATTTAATTCTGCCTTCATTTTTTTTATTATTTATTTAATTTCTGTTATTTAAATATTAGAAGGTGTATAGGTTGCCTATTCAATTTTGATGTAATAGTAATTAGGGCCTTTTATTTTCTGCCTTTTAAATTCCGCCTTTATTTTTCTGCATTAACAGGTGTTTATTGTAATAGCATAGATTTTTTTTAAACTGTTTATCATAACTGCTGTGGATAGTAAATTAGGGAGTGCAAACCATGAACTGGATCTAGAATGAATAACTTTACAAGATAACTGTAATCGAAGTTAACCACGTGATTGTTGCACCCACACACCTTTAGGGTAATCCCTCTTGTTGCCTTTGTTGCTTGTTGCCTTATGATTCTGTTGCCTCTAATTATACTAAATAATAGTCAAGTCCCTCGATTCCGAGTATACCTAAAGCAAGGTTGCCTAAAGAGATTGAAAATCATCTAGTCCCTCGAAGTTGCCTCGGTAAAAGATGATTGTCCCGATTGCTAAGGTATCCTCGCATGATGCCTAAAAAAATTAATGACTATTATATCCTTCCCTTAGACTACCTGCCCTCTTTATGGTAGAGACAGTCTTGTGGCGAATGATTATTTTCGATGACCCTTAAACATCCAATTGAAAGACTTCCTGCCCCCTCATGGTATGGATAGACCCTTTCGCCCGAAAGACTTAAAGAACAAGAAAGACAAACTTAGGGTAGGTAGTTCTCAATTGCTTGCTCAAATTCAAATCAAACTTTCAATTGCTTTTCACACCTCCTTTTCAAAACAAATTCAAAAAGGCTACGCTTATTTACAAGTTAAAGTCCTTATCTTTTTACTATTCACACACGACACTTCAAATATTTTGAAAACAAAGCGAGCTAAGCAATTAAGAGCCCATGGATAACCATGGATACAAAGGGTGCTTCACACCTTCCCTTTGTATAACCTACCCCCCGAACTCAATCTCTTTCAAAAAGGTTTTTTTCGGTTCTTTTAGCCTTTCTTTAAATTGGATAAAATAAAAGTTGGTGGCGACTCTTGCTTACCGCGACATTTTCTTAAAAAGTCAGTTCACCGTATTACAGAGAGCACTATGGCTTCAAAGCAAGCAAGATTTGGTCTTTGACTTAGGAGGCGTAGAGCACTCGTGGATACCATCATCACTATGCCAAAAAAGACCTACGAAAGCGCTTTTTTTGGGCTTTAAAAGCGCTGTCGTAGGTGGCGCTGCTATAGGTTTTAGCAACACTTTTTGATTAGGCAAAAGCGTTGTCGTAGGTAGGCCTTAGGCAGCGCTTTTTCTTGAAAAGCGCTTTCATAGGTGGGTCTTTAGCAGCGCTTTTCTTTAAAAAGCGCTTTCGTAGGTAGCCTTTACCAGCGCTTTTCTTTAAAAAGCGCTTTCGTAGGTAGCCTTTAGCAGCGCTTTTTTTCAGCTTTTATGCTTTCTTTTATCATCTTATGCAGCTCTTTTTGTTAAAAAGCGCTTTCGTAGGTAGGTCTTTAAGAGCGTTTTTAAAAGCGCTGTCGTTGCTAAACGCAATATTTTAAAGTGCAACATGTAATTTAAGCCTCCCAGTTCGACCTGTAATTTATTTGGAAATAACAACCTGTAATATTTTTGAAAATAATCCCTAAACCTGTAATTCAAGCCTTACATATATATATATATATATATATATATATATATATATATATATATATATATATATATATATATATATATATATACCATTATTTCAACAAAAACCCGTATGTAGGACATTATATACCATTATATACCAATATAATACCATTATAATCCAAAATAATATATATATATATATATATATATATATATATATATATATATGCCATTATAGTTAAATTCACATATGTTTGCAACAAATACATATAACTAAATCATCTCTAACATAACTAAATCAGAATAAACCCGAAATTCTCAAAATCCGACGAGCGGACAGTCCTAGTCCTGCAAAGTATGAACAGAACAACACGGTCAATTAAACTAACTTTGCTCAAACACAATTAAAGGCTCCAACACAAAGTCATTATCAAAAACCGTCACACAATAATATATTCATCACACTTTTCACACAACAATGTGTTTATACCTATATGATTCTTTGCTGAATATAAAATTGACACAATTCCTCTTTGATTTCTTCCAACTTAAGTCTCGTGTAAGAAGCAGAATAGAATTCATCAAAGTATTACATAACAAAAACATAATATGCATGATTTAGTTAAATGTAATAAATTATAAGAAATTATCCTAAGTTATAAATCCATACCGTGATTGGAATCTCTAATTGATTCATTTGAAGGATTTCTTTCAAAAACCTCAAAACATAGTATCCGCAATCTGTACTATTTCGCTGTTGCGAACACTACATAGAAAAACAAATAAGATTTTATAGTTGTCTTGTTTTATCAAGTAACATAACTATTATAAGCAAATTTGTGAAAATTAATGTACCTGCACTTTGATCCAAGTAATGTTGTTTGATGTAGTCCGTGATACCTGTGCGTCTCTTTGATTTCGGAATACTTGTATTGATCTAACAAAATAAAAGCATATATTTAGATCAATCTCACAAATAATTAAATATATAAATATACACAAATATTTAGAACGATCTCACTTACATATCAATCATTTTCTTCATATCCGGATAATTGGTCCACTCACCATCTACCGAATTCAGATAATAAACCACTTCTTTTATAGGATCGATAGCAAGCAACAACCAGTGTGCTCTATAAATTAAAACAAAAGTTTATATGAAAATTTTGCTACGTAAAAGAAACAAAGATTAGATGAACCAAGAATGAAAAACTAACCCTATTGGTCGAGTATTATACGCCCAAAGATACAAGTTTTCTGTATTGCCGGTGGCCATGAATCTCTCGACTAAGAGCTGTCTAACTGAATCCGGTTCTCTATCAATTGTCGCTCCGCTGACATGGGAGGAAGACACGAAATGGAATTTGTTTGAAAATTCAGTCCCGCGCATCATTTTGTCATACAACAACCTTAAATAAAAACATAATAAACATTAGACTATTTTCATTGAAATGTGTAAATAAATTGTTCAACTAATTAAATAATATATTCATCGGATTACGGTTGTATGGGTGAATATTACCGACGCCTAATTGTTCATGCTTAAAAATCTCTTCCATGTCCTCTAGTGCAACTCTTTCGGGGAATTCAAAACCAAAGACAACTTTATCCATATTAATTTCACGAATAGAACCTGTCGTCAAATCTGAAATATCCACAAGTGTTTCAAGCGTCTGCCGGTATCGAGGCACAAAAGCACCTCTTTTTGCCACGGCCTTCGGAGGACCCTTTTCCTTTTCCTTGGGTGGTACGCTACGAATTTGCTGCGTCACTTGTTGTGACCCTTGAGCAGATACCTAAAGATCATATAACTTAGGTAAATTATAAAATCATGCAGTTTAGATTCAGATCATATATTAACACTTTAAATGTACCTCTTTTAGTGATGCAACAGACTCGTTGTGTTGCAAAATCCCTTTACCCTTAATTACGGGTTTTGTAGGTGTAGTCTAAAATTATCATGTAAAAAATAATTAACATAACGGTTCAGAACTGACATTCGAAAACTAAATTATTCATAATGGTTTTCAACATACCTCATCGTCAATGAAAATGAGCTTCGAGGGCCATGCAACAAATGACCCTATTGCATCTCGCAGCAATGTTATCACTGAGACCATGTCAGGTACCAGTAGCAACGCATCATGATCTAATACAACATCAACTGATACTTTCAGGTGTCCATCTGGGAGCGGTCAATGGTGAAGTAAATCTCCTAAAGTGTTGTGCACTTTTCCCTTGCCAACTAGGCGATAATCCGATGATGATAAGTATAGTTGGCAAGATGAAATGCCCTAAACCAATAATAAATATGTTACTGTTAATTCAATAATAGAAAGAGGTGGAAAAAAAGAGAAACTTGAACAATATAGAGTCATTATCATTACAGAAATAGAACAATTGTAAGAAAAAAGAATTTATAATTACCTCGGGAATTTTTTTTTGACAGTTGATACTAGCTTTATAACTAGTTTCTTTCACCGATGAAGTATTGCACTTTTCCCTCATATATATCTCTTTATCTGTTTGCAATTGAGACTTGTACTTGTAAATCCTGTAATTTTTGCAACACTTCTTCATTGGTAGGATTTCTTCTCCTAGGATGCTTATAGAAAGAGGTTGGAGTCACACTATGACCTTTATCCCTCACCCGACCGGGATACTCAGGAACATCTAGTGCTCTACTAAGTACGCTCCTATTATCCTGGTCCTCACCGGTGGATACCGATTGCGACATGGTCTCCTGTAATTCATTTATATTTCGAAATTTATTAGTGGAGATAAAAAAATCAGTTATATATTAATAAACATTTGATTTAATTAAAGACACAGTGTTATACTTACACATTCATCATAAACTTTTTGAACATCGGGATCAACAGCTCGATTCTTGCCCACACGAGCTTCCTTCCACAACACATGTACTGGAAGAGAGGTTTCCTCACTTTTCGTCTCCTCTAACTATGCATTGACACAAATGATAAGATCGTCAATTACAACACATTTAGACAATTAATAAGAACGTAGCATTTGTATTTACATACAATTTTTTCCTTTAAGTGTGCATATCCCAAACGCCCTTTTTTGTATGGATACGCGGGTTTTGATGCTCTCGCCCTATTTTTGGCACTCCTTTTCCGGAAATCTTCATCTCTTTGTTTTACAAACTTAACCCAATATTCATCTTTAATGAAGATCTCATACTTTTTTGGACGTCCCGGGGCCTCGTCAAGAAAATTTCTTTCTTTATCCTTAAGATAGGTGTTTGTTAAAAAAGCTTTCCACCCTCTATGTCTTTTTCCGGCCAAACTAAGTATGTAACGTTTATGCTCATCTGGTATGTTAAAAGACCTCTGCGAAAAAACATATGCATAAAGTGTGTTAGTATAAGTAATTTAAACACATTATCGTCAAGATAATAACAACAACCATATATGATGCCTTAAGCTCAGCCCAAAGCATATATTTTTTCTCGTCTAACAGTTTACTTTTCATATTCCATTTAGATACGGAGATTGGAATATGCATACAAACAAGTGTACCAATGTAGCTTGTCAACTTTGCAACATTAGTACCAATTGCTTGGTTATCAGAATTCCATTCTAAATTATATATTAATCCTTTGTCTCTATCTCGAATGATTTCCTTCATAATGGTGATGCCTTGTGCAACTTCTCTTGCTGAAGTATCAGCTGGAGGATTTGTATCTGGAGCATCTCTATGATCTTGTGAGTTTTCTTGATTACTAGCCATTTGACCTGTATCAAACAAACTAAAGCACATTAGTACACAATTACTATTTAAACATGTATACAAGTCAAATGGAAGTCAAAGTAACTATGTACAAGTAAATCGGAATTGAAATCGGTGAAATCGGAATAAGTGTCAAAAAAAGAAAGTTGTCGGAATTGAATGAAATTTACATGGCTATGGTAAAACGTCCTCACGGACTCAAAAATGAAGTCGGTTTTTCAAAATTCAGACCCTAAGCCTGACTTTTAATTATGGACAGAAGCAAAACCGATTAAAAAACAGTCCCGAAATGCAAAGATAAATGCATGAGCAGCTCCGGAATCGTCAAAATAGTATAGTTACATGTAAAGAAGTCGACAAACGGATACATGGTTCAAAAGTTATGTACAAAACGAAAAATATGCACCAAAATCGGATATTTGTGTGATTTTCCGATTAGCTCGAGTTTTGATGTTTGGAAATGGTTTAGCAACTATCTTGAACTCATCGGTACATGACACAAACCTCAAATGACAAGTATTGTAACAATCGGTGCAAAATTGAAAAAAAACTATACAAATTGAATATATATATATATATATATATATATATATATATATATATACTAATTGAATAGGAATATATAACTATACAAATTGAATATACTATTACCTTTTTCACTAATGTCTCTTTCTTTTCTTGGTAGGAATATGTTCTACGCGTCTCTTAACAACGCGGACGGTTGGATTGATCCAAATACCCTGATTATGATCATTTCTAGTACAAGATTCATTCTCATTTTGATCGTTTCTTGTACAAGATTCAATGCCAACACCAATATCACCTTGATCTCCAATATTTTCATCAATTACTTTGTTAGATAAAAGCACTATAGACCATTTCGTACTTGTCGGATCATTGACATAGAACACTTGTTTAGCTTAAGAGGCTAGAATGAAAGGCTCATCTTTGTACCCCACCCTATTGAGATCCACTTGCAAAAATCCTGACTTATCCATTTGTATGCCATTATTATTTCAACCCACTTGCAACCAAATGCAGGAATCTGAAACTTCGCGTAATCAAACACCAAAATATGCTCGATAACCCCAAAATATGACAAATTTGCAAATTTTGGGTTTAAGTCATTCACACTTGATATGTGCATTGCTTCAGCTACCAAGGTAACACCACTATTTTGCATAGTACTTTTATCATCATGTTCTTTAGTATAAAATGTATATCCATTAATTGCGTATGCGCTATAGAAAACACAACGCTACTTGGACCATATGCTAAACATCTCAACATTTCTGTTACTGGAGCAGGATCTAAACGATACTTTGAGTAAATATGTTCCTTAAACCACAGTATGAAACTTCGACTGTGCTCTCGTACCATCCCATTCTCATTCCTATTCGGATTTAAACCTCGGAGAACACCCTTGTGCATTTCAACATACAGCTCAACCTTAATCTCATTGCGCAAAACATACAAATGCACTTGATCCCGTTCGACCTTTGATACTGTCACATCTTTATTTCCAATTAGCTTTTTTCCTTCTTTTTCTCGACAATATGAGATTTGGGGAGTCCAATTGATTGAACATTTGATAGATATTCAGTACAAAACTCAACCGCTTCTTCAACAACGTATCGTTCGGCAATACAACCCTCCGGTCGACTTCGCTTTTTCACGTACCCTTTTAATATTTTCATATAACGTTCAACAGGGTACATCCATCTCATATAAGCTGGTCCGCACAATTGTGTCTCTTTCACAAGATGAACAACTAGATGAACCATTATGTCAAAAAACGAGGGAGGAAAATACTTTTCAAGATCACATAAAGTAACAACTATCTCTTTTTGTAATGTTGGTAAGATCGCAGGATCGATCACCTTACTGCAAATTGACTTGAAGAAAAAACACAGTTTAGTTATTGCGCTTCTTACTTTTTCTGGCAGAATAGAACGTATACCTATTGGTAGAAAATGTTCCATTATAACATGGAAATCATGCGTCTTTAAACTCTTTAACTTGAGGTTTTTCATGGACACAAGTCTTCTAATATCTGATTAGTAGCCTTCTGGAACTTTAACTTCACTGAGGAACTTACACAATAGTTTCTTCTCCTTTCTAGATAGAGTGTAAACAGCAGGTGGCAGATATGTTCGTCTTCCTTTCGTCACGGGTCCCAATTCAGTTCTCATTCCCATGTTTACCATGTCCTTCCTTATGTTAAGGCCATCCTTAGTCTTTCCTTGTATATTGAGTAACGTAGCAATAACATTGTCAAATACATTTTTTTCAATATGCATAACATCGAGGAAATGTCTTACGTACAACGACTTCCAATTTAGAAGTTAAAAAAAAATGACCTCTTCTTCCACCCACTCTTGACAAGTGTATGTGCAAAAGGCTTGCCAAACTGAGTACTCACATCTTTCACCTTTTCAAAAATTTGATCACCTGTCAAAAAAGGTGGAGCTCTACGTTGTTCGGCCTTTCCATTGAATGCTTTTCTCCACCCACGGTAGTGATGATTAGAATTTAAGAATCTACGATAACCGCGAAAGACATTCTTCTAACAAAGATCCAATCGTGTCGTATCGGTTCCATCTTCACAAACAGGACGCACTTTTTGACCTTTATTGCTGTACCCTGATAAATTTCTGTATGCTGGAAAATCATTAATTGTTCCAAACAACATCGCCCTCAAGTTGAAACTTTCTTTCCTATACCCATCATAAACCTCCACACCGTTCTCCCACAAAAACTTTAAATCTTCGATTAAGGGTACCAAGTATACGTCTATGTCATTCCCTGGTTGTTTAGGCCCATAAATTAACATAGATAACATCATGTACTTACGCTTCATACATAGCCACGGAGGTAGGTTATAAATCATAAGAATCACAGGCCAAGTGCTATGCGAGATACTTTGAATACCATGTGGGTTCATTCCATCAGTAGATAATGACAAGCAAAGGTTTCTTTCTTCTTTTCCAAATTCAGGATAATCATTATCAACTTTCATCTACTGTGGTGAGTCTGCTGGATGTCACAACTTTCCATTAATAATTCTTTCATCTGTATGCCAAGTCAAGTGTCTTGAATCGGTTTCACTATGATACATGCGTCTAAATAACGAAATTATAGGAAAATACCATAAGACTTTTGCCGGAGACAACTGTTTCTTATATCGAGGGGCACCGCATTTAGGACACTCAGTCAACGCTGCATACTCGTTTCGAAACAAAACGCAATCTTCTGGACAGGCATGTATCTTATCATAGCTCATGCCAATAGAGGACAACATCTTTTTGGCCTTATACGTTCGATTGGGAAGAACATTATCCTCTGGTAGCATATCTTTCATAAGGGCTAATAACTCTGAAACTTTTATCCGACCATCCATTGCCCGCCTTTAAGTTGTACAACTTTAACAACGCAGACAATCTTGTGAATTTTGTACAACCATCATACAACAGTTTCTCTGCATTGCTTACCAACCTCTCGAACATTTTGGGACAATCCTCAAGATCTTCTTCAAGCCCTTCTGCAATCTCTTCGACTCGATCATAATCGTACGTGTCTGTGCAATTTTCGTTTGAAGCATACGTCATATTATACCTCTATTCAACATTCCCGTTACTTTTCTCACCATGCAGATTCCAACATGTATAACTTCTATCAATTCCAAACCGTAGTAAATGCGATGCCAACTGATTCCCGTCAACCTGACCCCCATAACAGCAACCCAAGTAAGGACACGTCATTCGACTCGAGTCTTCAACGTGCGCAACCGCAAACTTAACGAATTCCAATACCCCTTTCTCGTACTCTTTCGACAATCGATTTGAATGCATCCATGGCTTATCCATGTCTTAATTAAGCTAAACAAAAATAACTAATTAAGGCACAAAACAGTATAACGCGTTTCTGTCAAAATGCAAAGTATACACGGAATGAATCCGAAGCAATAAAACGCAACATATTACTTTAACGAGAGAGAACAATTAATTACCTGTATAGAAGTAAGAAACTTCTAGACCCACACAATGTAAGATTCTTGAAAATGATCAAACTTTCACTCTTCACAAGTAACCCCTATAGCAAATTCACAAAGTTAGTAAGTTCATCACTTAACGATTAACAACATTGACATCAAGAATCAAAAGATAGAAGTTCATGAACTTCTCTCTTTTGTGAACATGGTTGTAGCAAAAATTCACGGCCAACCTTATACAAATGAGTTATTTACAAATTCGGAGTCAATTAAGTGCCATAATTTTGAGCTAACACCACTAAATCAATATATATATTCATGTGTAGTAATTTGTCTTGTACTCAATTATCATAAATATAGTGAACCATAACCAACTCAAAATGATCATAACCATGGCATCATGCATCTGATACATATAGTGAACCATAACCAACTCAAAATGATAAAAGCAAAAAATACTAAAAACAGAACCACTTTGGAACAAAGTAACAACCTCAAAGAAGAGGAAATAATTAAATTGTTAAATTCTCGGGAAAACTATTCTAGATCAGACAATGTATAGGCGAGTCTTGTGCATCATATTCCAAAGAATGGCAACACGGTAGTTGTCAACAGTATTTTACCTGCAGAAGTTTATAAATCCACCAGCAACTATTTTAACCAACATAATCTAAGACAAAGTTTTATTGAAGCAACAATATATTGAAGCAGCATACAAGACCTTAGAACATTCAGCAGATAATCAATACAACCATCTAAGACACAACATAAGCTACAAACATAGAATGGGATAAAACAGAATTTCAACAAAGTTTTATTTTCTTTTCAACTTGAAACATAGAATGGGATGAATAGCATTAAACAAAACTAAAAGAAATGTCATAGGCACTATGAAGAATACCTGGTAAAGAATCAAGGAAACAAGAATAGTGGAGATTTTATGAGCAAGGAAAGCTGTCGCGTGAATTTCACCGAACAAATGCAGAACGGAGCAACAAAATTTAGGGCTTTGTATGAATGTTGTCGAGTCTGTTAAAGTTGAAGAACAAAATATTCCTAATCAAAACTCACTATGGTGACAACGTTGTTTGTCGTTTACGAGGTGGTGAAGGAGAAGACGAAATTCAGAGATGGAATCAACGTAAACCAGTTCCTATGGTGATAGTATCGTCAAAATTCAGAATCGATTTCATGGAAGGCAAAGATTTTCTTGGAGAAAAAGAAGCTGGTATCGTGATTTTTGTGATTTCTGAGAAGCTAGGTTTACGTTTGGGGAAGAAGAAGAAGCTGGTATCGTGATTTCTGAAAAACTTAATAACCTACGAATGTTTTGTTTTAAAAAATTTAATTTTAAATAACCTACGAGATCGCTTTGTAAAAGCGCTTTGGTAACCAGCCCTATACCAGCGCTTTTTAGATAAAAAGCGCTTTGGTAACCAGCCCTATAGTAGCGCTTCTATAAAGCGCTTTGGTAACCAGCCCTATACCAGCGCTTTTTAAAAGCGCTTTCGTAGGACCCCCTATAACAGCGCTTTTTTCCCTTCATTTTTAGTTTTGTTTTTAGCGAAACCTATAGCAGCGCTTTTTCCTAAAAGCGCTTTCGTATGGGTGCTGCTAAAAGACAAATTTGGCGTAGTGCATGGAGAACGCCATGGTGGTTGCCATGAGTCCAATCATCCTAATTTCCATCGTTTTTCTCCTATTTTTCTTCCTTTCTTCGTACAAGGCTCAAAAATAGTAAGTCATCTAAAATAAACATAAATACCAGTATAACTGAAGAAGAGAAGGATAAAATGATACTAAAACATGAAAAAATTGAATCAAATTAAAAGTGAATTTATGTGTTATCAGTTACCATACCCAAAACTAATGCTCCTGCTTTGAAGCCTAGCAGTAGTATAATTAAGGAAGACACTTGCTTCTATTATAGTAAGACCAGATATTGGAAGAGGAACTGCCTAAAGTACATGGAAAATAAAAATAATGGAGTAGTGAGCTGGAAATAGAGCAAAGTTTCCTACTTTATTCATGAGAATTTGTGTATTAACTTTAGCTAGTGATTTGTTAATTCAGTTAGAGAACTATTATTATGTACATGAAATTAGGAAGAATATTATTTTCATTTCTTATTTGGACAAGTTTGGTTTTTTTATTTATAATAAAGAATAATTTGTTCCTCTACTTATTTAAATGATATATTATATGCTATTATGCAAATGAAAAAAGGACTGTAAGTCCTTGAATTTGAAATGTCAATTTATATTATTAATACTAAGAATATGAAATCTAATGAGTTGAATCTGACTTAGCTTTGGAAATTTTGCTTAGACCATATAAATGAGAAGCACATTTCCAAACTCCATAAAGATGGACTCTTGGATTCTTTTGATTATCACTACTATAGAAAATCCCTTTCACAAAGGTTGCAAAAGGGATACCATCACGCGTGACATACCATTGTGAAGTAGTGTGTGGTTGTAAGTTCGTTGTTTCAACCACGGGTGCGCGACCGTTGTGATAAACTATGTAACGCGCTATATATCATAACGGTTGATGTAAACAACTATTGTCATAAATATAGTGTCATGGGTTGGATACCCACCTACAACCAAAATTAAACCGCATAAAAAAAATTTCACCACAGTTATAAGTTTCAACAGTTATGGTATATGTAAGAGTTTATTATAAAACATGAGATTGCTTATTTTTCCCTGCCCCTCATTAACCATATACAACCATTCAAATAGATTTTTGAGATAATAATAAAAAATTATTCTTGAAAAAAATTAAACAATCCAATGTTTTTCGAATTGCATGCCTCTTGTAAATCATGACTTCCTCTTTAGCCTATAGGATTTGATTCAATCCCAAATTCTTCAAATTAATGTTGATGAATAGATGCCAGTCTGAGTGTTTCACACAAAATTTGATTTCATCTTCTTTTCTAGTTTTTTTTTCAATCATCAAGATTTGGGTGAAAGACGCAGACTAACATCCCTTTATCAATATTGTTATGAATAATTTGTGGCACTGAATGAAATTCTATACGTTAAAGAGGAAATTATGATTTACAAGGTGCATGCAATTCGAAAAAATATTGGATCGTCTAAGTTGATTTTCAAGAATAATTTAATTTTTTTAAATTATCATCTCCAAAATATGTTTAAATGAATGCAAATTCAATGAGGGGGTGGTGAAACAAGCAATCATATATGATATAACAAACTCACTAAAAACATTTATCAACAAAAACATCAATTAATTAACATAGATTGGGAAAACTTAATAACTAACCATTTCTCAAAGCTTTAAGAGATAAGTAAAGACCCATAACCACTTGCTAGTGCACATGAAAAAACCATTTATTAACAAAAAATACAAAACAACATCAACAACAACAAGAACATAAACAACAGTTATCAACAACATACATACCCTTAATTGAAAAAATGATTGTCTAATAATGAAGTTGAGGTTGATCTACTTATGTTACTATGAAAAAATACAAGGAGGATGAATAGCTTCACCCTCATGTATTTTTTTCTCATACTATGTGAATCATAAACCATCATGTGAACCATAACCGTACTATGTGAATTTGAATCCTACAAGCAATATGAAAAAAAATGTTAACATAAACTTGCATGACATTGTAATCCAGCAAAATTCATCAAAATGCATAAGAATTACATCAACATAACAACAACATACAAGAAGAAGAGAGAATATGGAAGAATATTTGTCAACAACAACAAACATTACGAGTAACCCAAATGGAAGCTCTCACCAAACAATTGGTCACCACTCAGTTAAATCAAGCTAATGTAAGCCAAGTCCAAACACTAAAATATGATTTTTGTGGAGGTGAGCATGCAAATGGAAATTGTGTTCAAAATGTTGAGAGTGATGAGGTTCAGTATGCAAACTTCCAAAGAAACAATCCATATTCTAATACATATAATTAAGGATAGGAAGATCACCCGAATTTCAAGTGGAGCAACAATATTCAGACCTTGAGTCCTACTCAAGGTACATCTCAAGAAGCACAAACACCTTAGCAGAAACCATCAATTTTAGAAGAAACTCTTATGGGTTTCATCATGCCAACTCAAGAAATTTTTCTTGAGGTGAGTCAATCTCAAAAAGAGATGACGCATAGTCAACAGACAAAAAATAGGAACACAAATGCCTCTATCAAAAATTTATAGGCACAATTTGGCCAGTTGTCAAAGAAAATATCAGTAGAAGCTAATACCGACATGGGATTTAATGGTAATACATTGGATAATCCGAAGAATGGTAACTATAATGCCATTAAGTTAAGGAGTAGAATTATAGAGTCATCACCTAGTGTTGATAAGAAAAGAGTGGCAACGAAGCTGATGAAAAAAAAAGAGTGAGGGAGAAAAAATGAGTTAGAAAGTAGTGATGAGGTTAAGGGTTGGACTCTTGACCAATTTATAGATAAGAACTCGCCTTGGAGATGAACTAAGAAGAAGATTTTGAATGAGCTAAATCTAGAACTTCCTGACTATATCAAAGCACCATGCCCATTCTTGAAAGAGAAGCCTAAAAAGAAAGATGAGAAGGAAGAACAGTTTAAAAAGTTCAAGTAGATGTTACAAAAAATACAAGTGAACATTCTCTTTTGTGAAGCTATGGAGCAAATGCTGGTATATGTGAAATTCATGAAGGAATTACTCTCGGGTAAGTGAAGGTTAAGAGATAATGAGAATGTGGTTTTAGCGTAAGAGTGTAGTGCCATCATAAAAGGAAGCTTTCGCCAAAACTAACCGATCCAGGAAGATTCATACTTCCATGTTCTGTAGGGCCTGTTAAAGTCACTCAAGTTATTTGTGACTTGAGAACAAGCATTAATCAATGCCACTTTCTATGATAAGAAGATTGGATTATGGAGAGAGAAAAATTAACTAATATGACTCTCACTTTGGTTGATAGATAAATTGCTTATCCGTGTGGAATTCTGGAGGAAGTATTAGTAAAAGTGGATAATCTCGTTTTCCTTGCAGACTTTGTGATTTTAGACATTCCTAAATATGCTGAAACTCCTTTAATTATGGGGAAACCTTTCCTCACAACAGGGAGAGCGTTGATTGATGTCGAATAGGGTGAGTTAGCATTGCAATTTAACAAAGAATAAGAGGTTTTTAAAGTTTTCAAAGATACAAAGAAAATTGAATGCTACCAGGTCAGTAAACTGTTGAGATCACTCCAAAAACAAATCCCCAAAAAGGAAAAATTGAAAGTAGGACAGAAAGTCAAATGGTGGAAATCCAAACTCAAAGCGTTGTTAGGTGTGTTCAGATGTAAGGCAACTAAACCTTACATAATTCAGAAGATATATTCATATGGATGAGTCACACTGAAAGATTCAGGTAACTCACAAATATTCACTGTTAAGAGCAAGGAACTCAAGACATTCCCATCAGTTGACAAAGCATCAGAGAGGTTGTCTCTGGTGCTCGCAGATCCTTAGGCTCCTGAGTCAAGCTCGTGACCTTTAAATAAGAATTGTGTGGGAGGCAACCCACGTTTGGTGATTTTATTTTAATTTCGTTCACTAAAATTCAATTCCCGTTAATTATAAATTTTAATGCATCTTGCTATCATTTGTGTGTTTGTATTTTTAATTTTTGTGCTGAATGGAAGAATGTCAACTAAGATAAAAGAAGCAGCAAGTAACAAGATGAAGAAGAAGAGAATGTGTTGAAGTCTAAGTAGGAAAATGAATGTTGCCACTGGAACTCTCGTGGGCGCACTGCCTACTGACGCAGGCGTGCTGTCTGCTGACGCGAGCGCGTTTCCTCCTAGTTTAGGCGCGTTACCTGCTGACGCGGGAATGTTGAGAATTTATCATTAAAAAATTGGAATGCTGGCTTTTTAAACTTTGGTTTCTATACTTTTGGCCTTACCATTGGCCAACCCGCGCACGTTGGACACGAGATCATCCTATAAAAGGGGCTTTATGCCACTTTTTGTTCCCATCCAAACCTTTTTCCTCTCTACTTTTTCTCTTCTAACACTTTATTTCATTAAAACATTTTGTTGTGTTTGTGATATTTCTGTGCAGAGAGTTATGGCACCTCCAAAAAGTAGTCGTACCTCTGGTCCATCAGCTTCATCCAACCCTCTACAATCTCAAGTTGCCCCAACATATCCATCGTACTTGTTCATATTCGAAACAAGCGCAGAGAAAATTTTGCAAAATCAGCAGTACAAAATGGTGAAAGAGTGTGCATTTGATTTGGAAAACCTCTCCAGTTATGAAGAACTAAGCACCATGCTAGAATCAATGGGTTGGACATACTTGAATTATTTGGTCAAAGAGGCAAATCAATCGATGGATTTCGAGTTTTATGCAAATGCGGCCAACCTCCCATTTGACAATTACACTTCTTATGTACGAGGTAAAATCATTGACTATTTTTCTAGAGCTATAAATTCTCTTCTACGTCTCACCGCACCTCTCAATTGTAGAGTGCAAGATAAGAGAAATCATCACTTTTCTGAGGCTTAAGGAGAAATGGTGTTGGCTAAATTTTTCTACCCATATGCATAATAATTGATAGCACAGGGTAAACACATTAAGCTTAAGATTAGAGACATGTGCCCATTCCTAAAGCATCTGCCTTATTTTAATTGAAACACTTAAGGATATGTCCATACAATCATAGCTAAATATAAAGAGGTGAATGCTCTCATGGAAATCATATGCGACGAGTAGATAAATGTGGGGCTACTAATTGCGAGGAATATCAAATATATGGCTTACTCTTCTTACACCACTAGAGGGCCTTTTGTATTATTACTGAATTGTGCACGTTACCTGGCATACTTATTCATACAGAAAAGATCAATCTGATGCTACCAATAACAAAAAATTCCATCCGCAAGACCATCACCACATCTAAGCCAACTAGAGACTAAGAAGAGAAAAGAGATGAAGATGTCTACCGGCCTGAAATGCACAAACCACAAGAAGGCTAACAAAGTCAGGAAAAACCTGCACAAATGCACATGTTGAAAGAATTCTCCTTAGGCATGACTACTTGGGCGCATGAAGCTTCACCTCAGTTGTACATCGATACCCCATGGGGTCGGATACCAAGCTTTTTATGACCAACACAAGTTATTCCATGAGTTTAAATGAGTAAGGATTTAAGATTTATATCCGCCAACCAAGTTGAAATGTCCTTCAAGATGCTCAGGTGCTTGTGATGCTAGCCTCCCTTGAGAGCGAAACTTTGATCACTAACCTTCTAGTTGTATGTGAGTTCTCTGAACTTGCAGTAGAATCTCCGCATCAGAATTGAGTGAGCTATTAAGAAACAACTGGAAGAGCTATTAGAGAAGAAATTTATCAGGCCTAGTGTATCCCCTTGGGGAGCACCAATGGTACTAGTTAAGAAGAAAGATGTAAGCACGCGATTGTGTGTGGATTATATGCAGTTGAATAAAGTTACTATCAAGAACTCATACTGTCTTTCGTGGATTGGTGATCTTATGAATCAGCTGGTAGGGGAGAGTTTGATTAGCAAGATTGATCTAACGTCAGGATACCACCAGATTCAGGTGAAAGCGGAAGCTATTTTCAAGACTGCATTCAGAACCCGTTACAACTGTTATAAGTATGCAGTTATGTCCTTCAATGTGTCGAATGCTTCAGGAGTATTCATGGAATACATGAATAGATTTTTTCATCTCTATTTAGATCAAATCATGATGGTGTTTATGAATTATAATCTAGTGTATTGTAAATCAGATGAAGATCATGCTGAGCATCTAAAGATTGTGTTGGGATAAGAAGTTATATCTCACCCTGATGGATAAGAAGTTATATCTATAAATGAATTAATTTTGATGGATTTTGACATGCACACTTCTATCTCTAATGAATTAATTATCTGGTGTGGAAAATTTGATATTACACTTAGGCAATATTGGCACTATTCGTAAAATTTGTCCAAATTCTCTCTTCCCTCCCTAACTAGGGGTGGCAAAACAAGTCCGGCCCGCGGGGAAAGTCCGTTTTGCCTACACTTTTTCGTAGGGCAGTCAAGGTTTTAGGCCCGCTCTCTTTAATGTGTCTGCCCTACCTTGCCCCGTTTTTTTGCGGCATGAGCTTTTTCATACAATTTTATTATTTTTAGGCCTAAAAAGTCCAATGCCCGCGGACCTTCCCCCGCCCCGCCGTGACTTTTTTTGTGGAGCTGGACAAGGTTTTAGACCCGCACTCTCAAATATATTCGTCCCATCCCACCCCATTTTTTGCGGGCTTTTGCGGAAAAGGCCTAAACTGGGTAGGCATGCTCGTTTGTCACCCCTACCTAAACCTATCATTAATCAATTAGTAGAAACGAATAATTCTAAAAAATATTCCTAGATGTTTAAGAACGTAAAAGTTTAGAATTTTCAGTGATCAAATAAATTATTTCATGAGGAGTGCAAAAATATTCTAAAAAAAAAAAAAAAATCCTCTTCACAAGCAAGTTAAAGGAAAAACTTCAAGTTAATAAATAATTTATGTAGAATAACCAAGATATGTCGAGTTATGAGTCGGTTTTTAACGATTTTATAAATCATAATAAATGTTTTAAAATTATTATAAATTTTATAATTTAATTTTTTTATAATTATAATAAATTAAATAGTCAACAAATTAAAGTAATTTGTGAAGTACAAATTTCGAAATCACTACATACAAATTGCTTATTAAAAATAATAATAATAATTCACTGGAACTTTTGCACCAATTGTTATAATTGACACTCCCTTCTACAACACTCCCTTAAATATATTAAAATGAATATAAAAAAATACTTTAAGTCGAACAATTACACAGACCTAAAGTCATAAAGTCACGAGGGCATTTGCACCAATTATAATTATAATTTTCATGTTTGATGGTAAAACATAATTAATTGAATTAATTTTAAACTAATTGTAATCAATTTTATCTATTTATTTTTTAAATTGATAATAAAGTTAATAAATTTAATATTTGTTAAAATAGTATTCAATATATATATATATATATATATATATATATATATATATATATATATATATATATATATATATAATTTATGAATTTAAAATTTTAATATTTCTTAAAAAGTAAATAATTTTTTATAGTACCCATTTATATTGATTAAAATAATTAAATTTTTGAAGTTAAAGTATTTTTTTAATAAAAATGCAAAATAACTAGTATTTTTATATATTGAACTATCAATATGAATATATATATTTTTGGCTTAAATGCACCTTTGGTCCCTGTAAGTTAGCGAGATTTTGATTTTCGTCCCTGTAAGTTTTTTTTCTGGATCTGAGTTCCTATATTTCACTTTCGCGTTTGTTTTAGTCCCTAAAATTAAAATCCGCAGGAAAATTCGCAGGAAAACTTGCAGATTTTCCTGCAGATTTTGGCTTTAGGGACTAAACCGCAAGCAAAAAGTAAGATATAGGGACTCAAACCATCAAAAAAAATTTACATGGACGAAATAAAAAACTCGCTAACTTTCGGGGATCAAATGTGCATTTAAGCCTATATTTTTTAATAAGCAATTTGTATCTAGCAGGATTCGAACTTATCCAAACATTTCACCGCTAGACCACACACGCACACACTTATTTTTTTTTTTTTTGCGATTAAATGATACTTATATTCAATATATTTTTAAATTATAGTATTACTTTTTTTTAAAATTATTATAACTAAAAATTAAAGAAACTTGATAATGATATTATTAAGATAATCATTAAAGAAATGTTAGTAATTTAAAAAAATTATAATAAATTATGATGAAATTGTATTAAAATATTACAAGCATTTTTGGTAACAAGACTCAAAAGTAAGAGTCAGTTTATTGAAACTCTTATTCACAGACCCCAAAAAAAAAAGAGGAACTTCTAGTCAATAAAGCAATAAATTTATTTATTATCTTGGTTATTAAATATATTTAATATATGTAAATTCAAAAAATTCTATATTTTATTCACGTAGTATAGAAAATTTGAGTCGATCTAAATAGATCTCTAACCACTAATTTAAAATTGACATTTATCAAGTTAAATAAAAAAATCAATCATATAATAATAATAATAAATATTTTAAAAATAAGGAGGTATAGCATGACCAAGCCCTTGAAAATTTGGTTAAAGGAATAAATTATATCCCTTTTGTTGTTAACTTAATAGAATATGCTCTTATTGCAATAGTATAAGTTTATTTTGGTACAAAAGTTATTTTTGAGAATACAAAATGTAAAATTTTTATATATTCTTAAACATTTCATTACATGTAAAACTTCATCAGTTTTCATATGATATTTTTAAAAAGAGTTTAAAGATAGTGCACTGACAGTGTAAATAAATTTTACACATACATCCAATTAAAATTATTACACTTACCATGTCATATTAGTTTTTTTAAATTAAAATTATGTTTTAATTGAATACATGGTTGTGATTGGTTGACAGTGTAAAAATATTTTACACTGTCAGTACATATTCCTATTTCTCTTTTAAAAATGAAATAAGTCCCTTATATTAAATTACATGACTTCACCTTCTAGATAAGCATGAATCAGTTATATCTTTAGTTTTTACAAACCATGTACTACCAGTCCCACTTTTAACAGTTACGTAAGCAAATGGTATTGTATTATTTGTCTAATTTTTTAAAATATATTAACATTTTATATTTCATTTTTTAAGGAGTTTGGAAAGTTTATTATTTACAACTTAAAATTGAAATATATATACTTTAAATATATAAAATTATATATTATGAATTTTTCTATAATTTTCTTTAAATTAAAAAAACATAAACACAATTTCGAAGAATTTATTTTAAATAATAAAATTATTATGATTTTAAACACGTTTTTACTATAAAAATTATAAACAAATAAACAAGAATACCAGTTTTGTTCATATATAAAAAAAGTAAACAATTCCTTTACACTTTTGGCTGGATATTCATGACCAATCAGTTAATAAAGTACCACAAGAAAGAGATGTTCAGAACATTCACGAATCTGTTACTATCTATCAATGATAAGAATAAAGTATTTCAGTAAAGGAGAATTCATTTTCTTTGAAAAGTAATTGAATATTGCAGTTGCAGAGTATACGTAAGTAAATAAATAAATAAATCTACACTCGTCATACACAATCACATAAGAAAATTATGTACATAAAAACAAGTGTCCACATAATTAATTCATAAAGGTTAATTATTTAATTTGATCTTCTTTAACTATAAACAAAATTGGTAAAATAGTTATTTTCTTTGTTCAATAAATTTTAGACTATGTTAAGAGGATTTCATAATATATATATATATATATAGAGAGAGAGATAAATCTTCTTACAGATTAATTTTATTAAAGTTAATTAGTTTCATTTCAAATTTTAATATAAAATAAACACAACAAAGATGTAATCATTACATAATTGTAAAAGAATAATATAGTCATCATATGTTTTATTGCTAGTAACAAATTTTATTAGATAAAATGTAATCATTACCTTCATAAACTATCTAGAATTTTATTTTAGAACTTGTGTATTTCATTTCTCTAAAGTTTAAATTGATATTATTCTAGATAACATATTTATCTTAAATTCTTTAGCTTATGTAATTAGAGCATTTTTTTAGTAGGGTATCTAAATTTATATTAATCTAAATTAAAATTATATTAAAAAAATAAAAAGTTACATAAACTAAATATTTTTCAAATTTACTGAATAACTAGTATATATTGATCTAAATTAAAACTATATTCAAAAAATAAAAATTCACATGAATTAGATATTTTTTAAATTTCTTGAATAACTAGTATATTTAATTATATATTATTGAGATATATTATTTATTTAATAAATTTATTGAATAAATATTATATATTTAAAAAGTAATTTTTTTTATAAATAGGATCGATATGTTAAATATCTCTTTGTAAAAAAATAAATCATATTTTAAATTTATTTTTTAAAATAAAACAAAACACATACATATATTTTTATATTTCTCATTTTTTTAGTTAATAATATTATATATTATAGAAATGCTTACTTATTGATTTTATTTTTAATATTGTTTCATAATTTAATTTAATATATTTTTTAATATTTCATATGTTCCAAAATTAAATGTATCAGTATCATTGGGTAATATTAATTTCAATATATCATATTCAACATCAAATATATTATATATTATATATTTATATTAATAATATAAAATTATTTTATATATATATATATATATATATATATATATATATATATATAAATTAATCCAAATAAAACTATAATGAATATACTGAATCAAATTATTTTTTAAAAATTAATCATAAAAAATTTAATCAAACCACAATAATTTTTTCCTTAAATAAATTTTTACTTTTAAAACTGCAACACTATATATAACCCCTCTACTTATTAGTTATTAGCAAGACCTAAATTCATAAAATACAGACACATATGAACCTAGCTCGAATTCAATAGTTAATTAGCCAAATAGATAACGTGTCAAATTGTCATAGTAATGTACAGTATATAATATTGATGCATAATGTGAAGGAGAATAATGATTAGATTTGGGGATAAGTACAAAGAATAGTAAGAAAGATAGGAAAATGCAGAAACACGAAACTAACGAGTTGTGTCCGTTTAAATAATGTGATTAACCACAAGTTACATCTTAATTAAAATATAATAAAAATAATAAAATAAATAATTAAAAAAGTGGGACCCATAGAAAAAAACAAAGACGTAGTTTTTTTTCACGCAGGCGGGGACCGCACTCAAAGCTTTGTGAGATGACATCATCTGACAACATAAACCAATCACGAGTAGTTTGCTCACTACGTTTCTTGTAATTATTTTTTGAATACTATTTTAATTTTAATTTTTTAATCATTTTCAACCTTTTTTGTTCTTTATAAATTCAACTCAAACTTGTTCACTGTTTCATTCCAAAACCAAAACCAAAACCTTACACAACATCATTTTCTAACAAAGTTTCTCTAACTACATCAACTTAACCGAAATGGCTGAGGAGTTTTTCGAATCCGATGTTGTTTTTTCCGACCATATTCAATCTGAAGAAGAACAAGAGAATGAGACACTGAAGAAGCAGCAGCAGCATCAAGAGGAGGAGGAAGAGAATTATGGGGATAAGATTAATCAGGCTAAGAAGAACAAGACTGCGGTGAGCTCGAAGCCGATGAGAATTCCGGAAGAGATGTTTTGCCGATGGGGGAACGGTTATGAGTTCGAGGACGAGGAGGAGATGGTGCCACCGCACGTGATTATGGCGCGGAGGCTGGCCGGAAAGATGACATTCTCGATGTGTTTTGGGAACGGAAGGACTTTGAAGGGAAGGGATTTGAGCAGGGTGAGGAATTCGATTCTTAGGATGACTGGTTTTATTGAAGTCTGACATTGTTTGTTTGTGTTTGGATGGTGGGAAATGGAAGGGAAAGAATATCATTAGTTTTCTTTTTTATGTTTTCTGCTTATCTTTTTAGTTTCTGAGATCAAACTTTTTTGGCAGTATCATTGTTGTAAAAGGAAGAAAAAGTATAGTTGTTATTTAATTTGGAGATAAAAAATTAATGAAAGTGAATTTAGTTGTTAATAAATTTGTTTCATGTTTTGTTGGATTCATATCTTAGATTTTTTTGTTAATAATTATGGTTTGTTTGATTGGTTTGCTTGCTTGCTAGCTTGCGCGTTGTGTTGCGTATTGCCCACCCAGGTATGACTATGTCTCTCTTGCACATAGGCTAAGCCATTAACAATTTTTTTGTAATGTTTTTTTTTTTCAAATTGTAGTTATAAGAATTAATTTATATAAAAAAAATTGACTTTACTCAAAAGTGTATTTTAATTGTAAAGTGGTCTATAGTTAAATATGTTTATTTCAAAATGAGTTTAAAATTATATTTAATTTTAAGAATCAAATGTAATAGTTAGAAATGAAAGATAAATGGAAAGGTTTTGAAGTTTAAACTCCAATGATTATGATATGCTTGTGTAACTTGGTTCTGCAATTCTTCTAGTTAAAATATGAGTTCTCCAAAGAACCTTCCAAAAATTTAAGAAGACTCTTAAAATAATCCTTACACAATAAGCATAAAAAATGCCACTCTCAAATTACATGCATTTATTGTCTCTTAGTGAATCAAGAGTTTAATATATATAATTAAAAATTAAATTCATATTTATAATTTTATGATACATATGTATTACTCAGGTTAAATTATTTATGACTAAATATATTGGATTTGTTTAACTGAATAGTGTAGTGTATAAGTACAAAATGATTTAAAAAATTGATGCATTTAGTTTTAATTTTAAATTTAATACATCAATTTTTTAAAGTAAATTTTATTCATATTTAAGAAGAATATATATATATATATATATATATATATATATATATATATATATATATATTAGTTAAAGTTGATTTCTTTACCAAAAATATTACTCTCTTATTCAGTAAAATTTGTACAGTCTAAAAAGTACAGATATATGAGTGTTTCTCATATAAGGACAGTGAGGTTCGTAGACCCTAATAAGTATATTACAAGTTTAAAGAGTGAGGATTAGCTCACGGCGGCGAGTAGTCATGTACGGTAGCTTTTGAGGTTATTTAAGAGTCTACCTCACGTGAGGTAAGAAGTCCTACAAACGATCGTTGCTCCTAGGTGGCTGGCGGACAGTTAGAGTGGTTGTGTATTTCCCGATGGTGATGAGCGTGGTGCTCTTTGAGTAATGAAACATTAAGGTTACGAGGAGCGTAATGCTCTCTGCGTAGTAGTAAATGTGTATGACTTGAGATCTCCTTTTTTTCCCTCGAAGGATGAGATATTTATAAGTGTTTCTAAGACCTAAAATTTTACCCCCTAGACATAGTCTTTACTTCTCCGTCTTATTATGGGATGTTGTTGACCGCTTATCTTCTCGGGGTCAGTGGTGACTTTCTTTCATTCGACTCCCATGTTGGGTGGACTTTTTGGACAACTCCATTAGGTCCGAGTGGCCTAATTGCGGACGAGGGCACCCTAACTTAAGGCTTCAACAAATATAATACTACAAAATTGTTCATTTTAAAGGATCGATGTCACATGCACCCAAAAATTAAAAATGTTGAAATTCAGAATAATTTAAAATAAAACTACAATTCGATAAAAAAATAAAAACTATGCAAATTCAAATATAATTAGATATGTTTAATTTAGATGTTGTTTTGGGAAAATCAACCAGATTGAATTTAAATTGATTATAGTAATTATCTATGAATGATGAAGTTCAAATTGTGTTATGTTATGTGTTTTGGTACTGTTCTATAATATTACACGTTTTGGTACGATTTGGATGTGGTTAGAATGGAAGGATGCTGTTAAAATCACGTTTTTCTGCTGCAAGAAGGGTGTAATCAGTTACGGTAACCTATTACACTAAGTGTCATTTTGAAAAATTGTATTTTCGGACTTGTAATTGGTTACGGTAACCGATTACGCTGGGTGGTGTTTTGAAAATTTTGCATTTTCGAGCTCGTAATCGGTTACGGTAACCGATTACGTCCATTTTCAAATAATAGCGAATAGGTTACGTCAAGCGTAACCGGTTACACCAATTCCCGTAATCGGTTACACTAGGACTTTTTGGAAAAATATCTTTTTTTTAAAAATGCATATTTTTTGACTCGTACGTCCGAATTGAGTGTCGTTTGGGGCATTGTTAAGCTGATTAATAGCTCTATGTGATGAATTTGTGAAATGGATAGTGGTCCAACTTTATATTTTTATCTCTATTATTTATTGGATGATGTATAACATGTATATGTGTAATATATTTGAATGATTGCTGAGATATGTGCATGCTTATTGTGACGAATTAGTGATTGGTAATGAGATGATGCAATGCATCGGATCGGTAATGTTATAAGTATGTTATATGCGTGCATTCATTCATACGCATTATTGGTGATGGATTCCAGTGACGTTGTGAATCAATTGGTGGGGATAATTCCCATTGTGTGGAATTTGTGCCGGTTGGACTATATCTTGGAGAGGAATAGATCAGTCGGATGGGTTTAGCCCATGTATGGTACCACATGCATAGTGTCAGTTCATTCATGTGCATGATAATATGGTATGACCAAATGA
Organism: Vicia villosa; assembly: GCF_029867415.1. Classification (NCBI taxonomy): domain Eukaryota; kingdom Viridiplantae; phylum Streptophyta; class Magnoliopsida; order Fabales; family Fabaceae; genus Vicia; species Vicia villosa. The sequence continues at coordinate 204,024,546 of NC_081180.1, read as the reverse complement.
TTGTGTATTATACTTGGTGATGTGTTTGATGATATGGTGATTTGATTAATTGTCGGAAATCTGAGTACATGTTATAATTGGGTGAATGATAATGCTATGATGTTTTATTACTTATAACTGTATAATACTTATTAATTTCGAATGAGGCTCACCTTTACATGTTGATATTTTCACATTGAGGAGTAGCGGCCTATTGATCGGTGAGGATATCTTATATAGCTCATCCAGTAGTTCGGTGTCGTGTCAGTCATGCACTAATAGTGTAACACTGGGGAACAATTTAGTTTAGAGTTTGAATTGCGTACTTTATTTTGGTGGTTTTGGTTTTGTTCCATTACTTTGATTTGGTGATGTATAGTTTCCGCTGTGTTAAACATGATGTGGTTTAGTTGGTGAATCGTTTCTAATAAGGCATGACAATTGACACATGTTTGGTTTAAATTAATTGTGGAACCCTTGCTTATATATTTTTACTCTAATTATTTTAATAATTTCTGCGGGGTTTAGAAGGGTGTTACAGCAAAGACTCCAATGAATCCAACATGCATTGTGGAGAAAGAAGAGGTAAGTGGAAAGGTATGTCAGAAGTTATATCATGGTATTATAGGCTCCCTCCTATATCTGACTGCTTCTAGACCTGATATTTTAATCAGTGTTCATTTGTGTGCTAGATTCTAATCTGATCCTAGAGAAACTCATTTAACTATTGTTAAGAGGATTCAGAGGTATCTGAAAGGAACAACTAACCTTGGCTTGATGTATGAGAAAATATCAGAGTATACTCTTTCTGGTTTTTGTGATGCAGATTACGCTGGAGACAGATTAGAAAGGAAAAGCACTTCTGGAAACTGTCAATTTTTTGGAAACAATCTAATCGCATGGTCAAGCAAGAGGCAATCAACAATTGCTCTTTCAACACCAAAAGCAGAATACATATCAAGTTCTCTGTGCAACACTTAGATGCTATGGATGAACAGTCAGCTGGAGGATTATCAAATTTATGAGAGTAACATCCCTATCTTTTGTGATAATATTGCTGCTATTTGTTTAAGTAAAAATCCTATTATGCATTCTAGGGCAAAAAACATAGAGATAAAACATCATTTTATCAGTAACTATGTTCAGAAAGGGATTCTTTCTTTAAAATTCATAGATACAGACCACCAATGGGCTGATATCTTCACAAAACCCTTAGCTGAAGATAGATTTTTGTTTATTCTGAAGAAGCTGAAAATGGAATTTTGTCCTGAGTAAGATTTCATCAGAATCTTATATGTTTTAGTGTTTAGTCACAGTCTGACAAAAAGAGATTCTAACTAAAAAAAAAAATCATTTCATTTTTATTCAATACCTCAGTCATCAGAAGATGTTTTGGTCAGAAACATATCTTATTAGATGGAGATCGTCTGATTTTCTAGATTTTAAGAATATTAAAATGTGCCGCTCGGACTTGATTAATGCGTGTAACCTTGGTTATGCTAATCATTAATTTTAGCAAGTGTCACTCGAGCAGTATGCTTTATTTTCTTGGAATTGATTAAAATCAAATTATGGCAATCATTTATTACTTCTCATATCTTATGTTATTTCCAAAAATATTTCCCATGCACTACCTACTCCTTCTTAGTGCCATGCAGTATTCATCAACCACTTCTTATCTTTGAAATCTGAGAAGTCATACCTTCTATTTGTCTGACATTAATTTTGTTAGATATTTTTTGATTGATTACTGTGTAGTAAATCAATCGTATCCCCTGTTACCTTTTATTAACTATTTATATCAGTCATTCTTCAAAGTATCCTCTCAAGCCTTAGTCTCTATTTTCTACTCCTTGTTTCAATCTTTCTTAGGATGGTTGTTAAAACCTTTCATGGAAATGAAGATAAGCTTGAATTTATTTTTGAGAAACGCCTCAACAGTGTGAATGATGATGCTCTCATCAAATCATCAGTATTTTCTTCTAAAATCGGGGTTGGGCAGGGTGCATTGAGATACTTTGAGGTCACATCTCTCCTAACATTGTTAAAACCTTATTACTCTATGCATATGTTAGAAGCGATGGTAATCAAATCAGTCATCAGAAGATGTTTTGGTCAGAAACATATCTTATTAGATGGAGATCGTCTGATCTTCTAGATTTTAAGAATATTAAAATGTGTCGCTCGGACTTGATTAAAGCATGTAACCTTGGTTATGCTATTCATTAATTTTAGCAAGTGTCACTCGAGCAGTATGCTTTATTTTCTTGGAATTGATTAAAATCAAATTATGGCAATCATTTATTACTTCTCATATCTTATGTTATTTCCAAAAATATTTCCCAAGCACTACCTACTCCTTCTTAGTGCCATGCAGTATTCATCAACCACTTCTTATCTTTGAAATCTGAGAAGTCATACCTTCTATTTCTCTGACATTAATTTTGTTAGATATTTTTTGATTGATTACTGTGTAGTAAATCAATCGTATCCCCTGTTACCTTTTATTAACTATTTATATCAGTCATTCTTCAAAGTATCCTCTCAAGCCTTAGTCTCTATTTTCTACTCCTTGTTTCAATCTTTCTTAGGATGGTTGTTAAAACCTTTCATGGAAATGAAGATAAGCTTGAATTTATTTTTGAGAAACGCCTCAACAGTGTGAATGATGATGCTCTCATCAAATCATCAGTATTTTCTTGGAAAATCGGGGTTGGGCAGGGTGCATTGAGATACTTTGAGGTCACATCTCTCCTAACATTGTTAAAACCTTATTACTCTATGCATATGTTAGAAGCGATGGTAATCAAATTACTCTATGCATATGTTATCAGTCATCAGAAGATGTTTTGGTCAGAAACATATCTTATTAGATGGAGATCGTCTGATTTTCTAGATTTTAAGAATATTAAAATGTGTCGCTCGGACTTGATTAATGCGTGTAACCTTGGTTATGCTAATCATTAATTTTAGCAAGTGTCACTCGAGCAGTATGCTTTATTTTCTTGGAATTGATTAAAATCAAATTATGGCAATCATTTATTACTTCTCATATCTTATGTTATTTCCAAAAATATTTCCCATGCACTACCTACTCCTTCTTAGTGCCATGCAGTATTCATCAACCACTTCTTATCTTTGAAATCTGAGAAGTCATACCTTCTATTTGTCTGACATTAATTTTGTTAGATATTTTTTGATTGATTACTGTGTAGTAAATCAATCGTATCCCCTGTTACCTTTTATTAACTATTTATATCAGTCATTCTTCAAAGTATCCTCTCAAGCCTTAGTCTCTATTTTCTACTCCTTGTTTCAATCTTTCTTAGGATGGTTGTTAAAACCTTTCATGGAAATGAAGATAAGCTTGAATTTATTTTTGAGAAACGCCTCAACAGTGTGAATGATGATGCTCTCATCAAATCATCAGTATTTTCTTGTAAAATCGGGGTTGGGCAGGGTGCATTGAGATACTTTGAGGTCACATCTCTCCTAACATTGTTAAAACCTTATTACTCTATGCATATGTTAGAAGCGATGGTAATCAAATTACTCTATGCATATGTTATCAGTCATCAGAAGATGTTTTGGTCAGAAACATATCTTATTAGATGGAGATCGTCTGATTTTCTAGATTTTAAGAATATTAAAATGTGTCGCTCGGACTTGATTAATGCGTGTAACCTTGGTTATGCTAATCATTAATTTTAGCAAGTGTCACTCGAGCAGTATGCTTTATTTTCTTGGAATTGATTAAAATCAAATTATGGCAATCATTTATTACTTCTCATATCTTATGTTATTTCCAAAAATATTTCCCATGCACTACCTACTCCTTCTTAGTGCCATGCAGTATTCATCAACCACTTCTTATCTTTGAAATCTGAGAAGTCATACCTTCTATTTGTCTGACATTAATTTTGTTAGATATTTTTTGATTGATTACTGTGTAGTAAATCAATCGTATCCCCTGTTACCTTTTATTAACTATTTATATCAGTCATTCTTCAAAGTATCCTCTCAAGCCTTAGTCTCTATTTTCTACTCCTTGTTTCAATCTTTCTTAGGATGGTTGTTAAAACCTTTCATGGAAATGAAGATAAGCTTGAATTTATTTTTGAGAAACGCCTCAACAGTGTGAATGATGATGCTCTCATCAAATCATCAGTATTTTCTTGGAAAATCGGGGTTGGGCAGGGTGCATTGAGATACTTTGAGGTCACATCTCTCCTAACATTGTTAAAACCTTATTACTCTATGCATATGTTAGAAGCGATGGTAATCAAATTACTCTATGCATATGTTATCAGTCATCAGAAGATGTTTTGGTCAGAAACATATCTTATTAGATGGAGATCGTCTGATTTTCTAGATTTTAAGAATATTAAAATGTGTCGCTCGGACTTGATTAATGCGTGTAACCTTGGTTATGCTAATCATTAATTTTAGCAAGTGTCACTCGAGCAGTATGCTTTATTTTCTTGGAATTGATTAAAATCAAATTATGGCAATCATTTATTACTTCTCATATCTTATGTTATTTCCAAAAATATTTCCCATGCACTACCTACTCCTTCTTAGTGCCATGCAGTATTCATCAACCACTTCTTATCTTTGAAATCTGAGAAGTCATACCTTCTATTTGTCTGACATTAATTTTGTTAGATATTTTTTGATTGATTACTGTGTAGTAAATCAATCGTATCCCCTGTTACCTTTTATTAACTATTTATATCAGTCATTCTTCAAAGTATCCTCTCAAGCCTTAGTCTCTATTTTCTACTCCTTGTTTCAATCTTTCTTAGGATGGTTGTTAAAACCTTTCATGGAAATGAAGATAAGCTTGAATTTATTTTTGAGAAACGCCTCAACAGTGTGAATGATGATGCTCTCATCAAATCATCAGTATTTTCTTGTAAAATCGGGGTTGGGCAGGGTGCATTGAGATACTTTGAGGTCACATCTCTCCTAACATTGTTAAAACCTTATTACTCTATGCATATGTTAGAAGCGATGGTAATCAAATTACTCTATGCATATGTTATCAGTCATCAGAAGATGTTTTGGTCAGAAACATATCTTATTAGATGGAGATCGTCTGATTTTCTAGATTTTAAGAATATTAAAATGTGTCGCTCGGACTTGATTAATGCGTGTAACCTTGGTTATGCTAATCATTAATTTTAGCAAGTGTCACTCGAGCAGTATGCTTTATTTTCTTGGAATTGATTAAAATCAAATTATGGCAATCATTTATTACTTCTCATATCTTATGTTATTTCCAAAAATATTTCCCATGCACTACCTACTCCTTCTTAGTGCCATGCAGTATTCATCAACCACTTCTTATCTTTGAAATCTGAGAAGTCATACCTTCTATTTGTCTGACATTAATTTTGTTAGATATTTTTTGATTGATTACTGTGTAGTAAATCAATCGTATCCCCTGTTACCTTTTATTAACTATTTATATCAGTCATTCTTCAAAGTATCCTCTCAAGCCTTAGTCTCTATTTTCTACTCCTTGTTTCAATCTTTCTTAGGATGGTTGTTAAAACCTTTCATGGAAATGAAGATAAGCTTGAATTTATTTTTGAGAAACGCCTCAACAGTGTGAATGATGATGCTCTCATCAAATCATCAGTATTTTCTTGGAAAATCGGGGTTGGGCAGGGTGCATTGAGATACTTTGAGGTCACATCTCTCCTAACATTGTTAAAACCTTATTACTCTATGCATATGTTAGAAGCGATGGTAATCAAATTACTCTATGCATATGTTATCAGTCATCAGAAGATGTTTTGGTCAGAAACATATCTTATTAGATGGAGATCGTCTGATTTTCTAGATTTTAAGAATATTAAAATGTGTCGCTCGGACTTGATTAATGCGTGTAACCTTGGTTATGCTAATCATTAATTTTAGCAAGTGTCACTCGAGCAGTATGCTTTATTTTCTTGGAATTGATTAAAATCAAATTATGGCAATCATTTATTACTTCTCATATCTTATGTTATTTCCAAAAATATTTCCCATGCACTACCTACTCCTTCTTAGTGCCATGCAGTATTCATCAACCACTTCTTATCTTTGAAATCTGAGAAGTCATACCTTCTATTTGTCTGACATTAATTTTGTTAGATATTTTTTGATTGATTACTGTGTAGTAAATCAATCGTATCCCCTGTTACCTTTTATTAACTATTTATATCAGTCATTCTTCAAAGTATCCTCTCAAGCCTTAGTCTCTATTTTCTACTCCTTGTTTCAATCTTTCTTAGGATGGTTGTTAAAACCTTTCATGGAAATGAAGATAAGCTTGAATTTATTTTTGAGAAACGCCTCAACAGTGTGAATGATGATGCTCTCATCAAATCATCAGTATTTTCTTGGAAAATCGGGGTTGGGCAGGGTGCATTGAGATACTTTGAGGTCACATCTCTCCTAACATTGTTAAAACCTTATTACTCTATGCATATGTTAGAAGCGATGGTAATCAAATTACTCTATGCATATGTTATCAGTCATCAGAAGATGTTTTGGTCAGAAACATATCTTATTAGATGGAGATCGTCTGATTTTCTAGATTTTAAGAATATTAAAATGTGTCGCTCGGACTTGATTAATGCGTGTAACCTTGGTTATGCTAATCATTAATTTTAGCAAGTGTCACTCGAGCAGTATGCTTTATTTTCTTGGAATTGATTAAAATCAAATTATGGCAATCATTTATTACTTCTCATATCTTATGTTATTTCCAAAAATATTTCCCATGCACTACCTACTCCTTCTTAGTGCCATGCAGTATTCATCAACCACTTCTTATCTTTGAAATCTGAGAAGTCATACCTTCTATTTGTCTGACATTAATTTTGTTAGATATTTTTTGATTGATTACTGTGTAGTAAATCAATCGTATCCCCTGTTACCTTTTATTAACTATTTATATCAGTCATTCTTCAAAGTATCCTCTCAAGCCTTAGTCTCTATTTTCTACTCCTTGTTTCAATCTTTCTTAGGATGGTTGTTAAAACCTTTCATGGAAATGAAGATAAGCTTGAATTTATTTTTGAGAAACGCCTCAACAGTGTGAATGATGATGCTCTCATCAAATCATCAGTATTTTCTTGGAAAATCGGGGTTGGGCAGGGTGCATTGAGATACTTTGAGGTCACATCTCTCCTAACATTGTTAAAACCTTATTACTCTATGCATATGTTAGAAGCGATGGTAATCAAATTACTCTATGCATATGTTATCAGTCATCAGAAGATGTTTTGGTCAGAAACATATCTTATTAGATGGAGATCGTCTGATTTTCTAGATTTTAAGAATATTAAAATGTGTCGCTCGGACTTGATTAATGCGTGTAACCTTGGTTATGCTAATCATTAATTTTAGCAAGTGTCACTCGAGCAGTATGCTTTATTTTCTTGGAATTGATTAAAATCAAATTATGGCAATCATTTATTACTTCTCATATCTTATGTTATTTCCAAAAATATTTCCCATGCACTACCTACTCCTTCTTAGTGCCATGCAGTATTCATCAACCACTTCTTATCTTTGAAATCTGAGAAGTCATACCTTCTATTTGTCTGACATTAATTTTGTTAGATATTTTTTGATTGATTACTGTGTAGTAAATCAATCGTATCCCCTGTTACCTTTTATTAACTATTTATATCAGTCATTCTTCAAAGTATCCTCTCAAGCCTTAGTCTCTATTTTCTACTCCTTGTTTCAATCTTTCTTAGGATGGTTGTTAAAACCTTTCATGGAAATGAAGATAAGCTTGAATTTATTTTTGAGAAACGCCTCAACAGTGTGAATGATGATGCTCTCATCAAATCATCAGTATTTTCTTGGAAAATCGGGGTTGGGCAGGGTGCATTGAGATACTTTGAGGTCACATCTCTCCTAACATTGTTAAAACCTTATTACTCTATGCATATGTTAGAAGCGATGGTAATCAAATTACTCTATGCATATGTTATCAGTCATCAGAAGATGTTTTGGTCAGAAACATATCTTATTAGATGGAGATCGTCTGATTTTCTAGATTTTAAGAATATTAAAATGTGTCGCTCGGACTTGATTAATGCGTGTAACCTTGGTTATGCTAATCATTAATTTTAGCAAGTGTCACTCGAGCAGTATGCTTTATTTTCTTGGAATTGATTAAAATCAAATTATGGCAATCATTTATTACTTCTCATATCTTATGTTATTTCCAAAAATATTTCCCATGCACTACCTACTCCTTCTTAGTGCCATGCAGTATTCATCAACCACTTCTTATCTTTGAAATCTGAGAAGTCATACCTTCTATTTGTCTGACATTAATTTTGTTAGATATTTTTTGATTGATTACTGTGTAGTAAATCAATCGTATCCCCTGTTACCTTTTATTAACTATTTATATCAGTCATTCTTCAAAGTATCCTCTCAAGCCTTAGTCTCTATTTTCTACTCCTTGTTTCAATCTTTCTTAGGATGGTTGTTAAAACCTTTCATGGAAATGAAGATAAGCTTGAATTTATTTTTGAGAAACGCCTCAACAGTGTGAATGATGATGCTCTCATCAAATCATCAGTATTTTCTTGGAAAATCGGGGTTGGGCAGGGTGCATTGAGATACTTTGAGGTCACATCTCTCCTAACATTGTTAAAACCTTATTACTCTATGCATATGTTAGAAGCGATGGTAATCAAATTACTCTATGCATATGTTATCAGTCATCAGAAGATGTTTTGGTCAGAAACATATCTTATTAGATGGAGATCGTCTGATTTTCTAGATTTTAAGAATATTAAAATGTGTCGCTCGGACTTGATTAATGCGTGTAACCTTGGTTATGCTAATCATTAATTTTAGCAAGTGTCACTCGAGCAGTATGCTTTATTTTCTTGGAATTGATTAAAATCAAATTATGGCAATCATTTATTACTTCTCATATCTTATGTTATTTCCAAAAATATTTCCCATGCACTACCTACTCCTTCTTAGTGCCATGCAGTATTCATCAACCACTTCTTATCTTTGAAATCTGAGAAGTCATACCTTCTATTTGTCTGACATTAATTTTGTTAGATATTTTTTGATTGATTACTGTGTAGTAAATCAATCGTATCCCCTGTTACCTTTTATTAACTATTTATATCAGTCATTCTTCAAAGTATCCTCTCAAGCCTTAGTCTCTATTTTCTACTCCTTGTTTCAATCTTTCTTAGGATGGTTGTTAAAACCTTTCATGGAAATGAAGATAAGCTTGAATTTATTTTTGAGAAACGCCTCAACAGTGTGAATGATGATGCTCTCATCAAATCATCAGTATTTTCTTGGAAAATCGGGGTTGGGCAGGGTGCATTGAGATACTTTGAGGTCACATCTCTCCTAACATTGTTAAAACCTTATTACTCTATGCATATGTTAGAAGCGATGGTAATCAAATTACTCTATGCATATGTTATCAGTCATCAGAAGATGTTTTGGTCAGAAACATATCTTATTAGATGGAGATCGTCTGATTTTCTAGATTTTAAGAATATTAAAATGTGTCGCTCGGACTTGATTAATGCGTGTAACCTTGGTTATGCTAATCATTAATTTTAGCAAGTGTCACTCGAGCAGTATGCTTTATTTTCTTGGAATTGATTAAAATCAAATTATGGCAATCATTTATTACTTCTCATATCTTATGTTATTTCCAAAAATATTTCCCATGCACTACCTACTCCTTCTTAGTGCCATGCAGTATTCATCAACCACTTCTTATCTTTGAAATCTGAGAAGTCATACCTTCTATTTGTCTGACATTAATTTTGTTAGATATTTTTTGATTGATTACTGTGTAGTAAATCAATCGTATCCCCTGTTACCTTTTATTAACTATTTATATCAGTCATTCTTCAAAGTATCCTCTCAAGCCTTAGTCTCTATTTTCTACTCCTTGTTTCAATCTTTCTTAGGATGGTTGTTAAAACCTTTCATGGAAATGAAGATAAGCTTGAATTTATTTTTGAGAAACGCCTCAACAGTGTGAATGATGATGCTCTCATCAAATCATCAGTATTTTCTTGGAAAATCGGGGTTGGGCAGGGTGCATTGAGATACTTTGAGGTCACATCTCTCCTAACATTGTTAAAACCTTATTACTCTATGCATATGTTAGAAGCGATGGTAATCAAATTACTCTATGCATATGTTATCAGTCATCAGAAGATGTTTTGGTCAGAAACATATCTTATTAGATGGAGATCGTCTGATTTTCTAGATTTTAAGAATATTAAAATGTGTCGCTCGGACTTGATTAATGCGTGTAACCTTGGTTATGCTAATCATTAATTTTAGCAAGTGTCACTCGAGCAGTATGCTTTATTTTCTTGGAATTGATTAAAATCAAATTATGGCAATCATTTATTACTTCTCATATCTTATGTTATTTCCAAAAATATTTCCCATGCACTACCTACTCCTTCTTAGTGCCATGCAGTATTCATCAACCACTTCTTATCTTTGAAATCTGAGAAGTCATACCTTCTATTTGTCTGACATTAATTTTGTTAGATATTTTTTGATTGATTACTGTGTAGTAAATCAATCGTATCCCCTGTTACCTTTTATTAACTATTTATATCAGTCATTCTTCAAAGTATCCTCTCAAGCCTTAGTCTCTATTTTCTACTCCTTGTTTCAATCTTTCTTAGGATGGTTGTTAAAACCTTTCATGGAAATGAAGATAAGCTTGAATTTATTTTTGAGAAACGCCTCAACAGTGTGAATGATGATGCTCTCATCAAATCATCAGTATTTTCTTGTAAAATCGGGGTTGGGCAGGGTGCATTGAGATACTTTGAGGTCACATCTCTCCTAACATTGTTAAAACCTTATTACTCTATGCATATGTTAGAAGCGATGGTAATCAAATTACTCTATGCATATGTTATCAGTCATCAGAAGATGTTTTGGTCAGAAACATATCTTATTAGATGGAGATCGTCTGATTTTCTAGATTTTAAGAATATTAAAATGTGTCGCTCGGACTTGATTAATGCGTGTAACCTTGGTTATGCTAATCATTAATTTTAGCAAGTGTCACTCGAGCAGTATGCTTTATTTTCTTGGAATTGATTAAAATCAAATTATGGCAATCATTTATTACTTCTCATATCTTATGTTATTTCCAAAAATATTTCCCATGCACTACCTACTCCTTCTTAGTGCCATGCAGTATTCATCAACCACTTCTTATCTTTGAAATCTGAGAAGTCATACCTTCTATTTGTCTGACATTAATTTTGTTAGATATTTTTTGATTGATTACTGTGTAGTAAATCAATCGTATCCCCTGTTACCTTTTATTAACTATTTATATCAGTCATTCTTCAAAGTATCCTCTCAAGCCTTAGTCTCTATTTTCTACTCCTTGTTTCAATCTTTCTTAGGATGGTTGTTAAAACCTTTCATGGAAATGAAGATAAGCTTGAATTTATTTTTGAGAAACGCCTCAACAGTGTGAATGATGATGCTCTCATCAAATCATCAGTATTTTCTTGGAAAATCGGGGTTGGGCAGGGTGCATTGAGATACTTTGAGGTCACATCTCTCCTAACATTGTTAAAACCTTATTACTCTATGCATATGTTAGAAGCGATGGTAATCAAATTACTCTATGCATATGTTATCAGTCATCAGAAGATGTTTTGGTCAGAAACATATCTTATTAGATGGAGATCGTCTGATTTTCTAGATTTTAAGAATATTAAAATGTGTCGCTCGGACTTGATTAATGCGTGTAACCTTGGTTATGCTAATCATTAATTTTAGCAAGTGTCACTCGAGCAGTATGCTTTATTTTCTTGGAATTGATTAAAATCAAATTATGGCAATCATTTATTACTTCTCATATCTTATGTTATTTCCAAAAATATTTCCCATGCACTACCTACTCCTTCTTAGTGCCATGCAGTATTCATCAACCACTTCTTATCTTTGAAATCTGAGAAGTCATACCTTCTATTTGTCTGACATTAATTTTGTTAGATATTTTTTGATTGATTACTGTGTAGTAAATCAATCGTATCCCCTGTTACCTTTTATTAACTATTTATATCAGTCATTCTTCAAAGTATCCTCTCAAGCCTTAGTCTCTATTTTCTACTCCTTGTTTCAATCTTTCTTAGGATGGTTGTTAAAACCTTTCATGGAAATGAAGATAAGCTTGAATTTATTTTTGAGAAACGCCTCAACAGTGTGAATGATGATGCTCTCATCAAATCATCAGTATTTTCTTGGAAAATCGGGGTTGGGCAGGGTGCATTGAGATACTTTGAGGTCACATCTCTCCTAACATTGTTAAAACCTTATTACTCTATGCATATGTTAGAAGCGATGGTAATCAAATTACTCTATGCATATGTTATCAGTCATCAGAAGATGTTTTGGTCAGAAACATATCTTATTAGATGGAGATCGTCTGATCTTCTAGATTTTAAGAATATTAAAATGTGTCGCTCGGACTTGATTAATGCGTGTAACCTTGGTTATGCTAATCATTAATTTTAGCAAGTGTCACTCGAGCAGTATGCTTTATTTTCTTGGAATTGATTAAAATCAAATTATGGCAATCATTTATTACTTCTCATATCTTATGTTATTTCCAAAAATATTTCCCATGCACTACCTACTCCTTCTTAGTGCCATGCAGTATTCATCAACCACTTCTTATCTTTGAAATCTGAGAAGTCATACCTTCTATTTGTCTGACATTAATTTTGTTAGATATTTTTTGATTGATTACTGTGTAGTAAATCAATCGTATCCCCTGTTACCTTTTATTAACTATTTATATCAGTCATTCTTCAAAGTATCCTCTCAAGCCTTAGTCTCTATTTTCTACTCCTTGTTTCAATCTTTCTTAGGATGGTTGTTAAAACCTTTCATGGAAATGAAGATAAGCTTGAATTTATTTTTGAGAAACGCCTCAACAGTGTGAATGATGATGCTCTCATCAAATCATCAGTATTTTCTTGGAAAATCGGGGTTGGGCAGGGTGCATTGAGATACTTTGAGGTCACATCTCTCCTAACATTGTTAAAACCTTATTACTCTATGCATATGTTAGAAGCGATGGTAATCAAATTACTCTATGCATATGTTATCAGTCATCAGAAGATGTTTTGGTCAGAAACATATCTTATTAGATGGAGATCGTCTGATCTTCTAGATTTTAAGAATATTAAAATGTGTCGCTCGGACTTGATTAATGCGTGTAACCTTGGTTATGCTAATCATTAATTTTAGCAAGTGTCACTCGAGCAGTATGCTTTATTTTCTTGGAATTGATTAAAATCAAATTATGGCAATCATTTATTACTTCTCATATCTTATGTTATTTCCAAAAATATTTCCCATGCACTACCTACTCCTTCTTAGTGCCATGCAGTATTCATCAACCACTTCTTATCTTTGAAATCTGAGAAGTCATACCTTCTATTTGTCTGACATTAATTTTGTTAGATATTTTTTGATTGATTACTGTGTAGTAAATCAATCGTATCCCCTGTTACCTTTTATTAACTATTTATATCAGTCATTCTTCAAAGTATCCTCTCAAGCCTTAGTCTCTATTTTCTACTCCTTGTTTCAATCTTTCTTAGGATGGTTGTTAAAACCTTTCATGGAAATGAAGATAAGCTTGAATTTATTTTTGAGAAACGCCTCAACAGTGTGAATGATGATGCTCTCATCAAATCATCAGTATTTTCTTGGAAAATCGGGGTTGGGCAGGGTGCATTGAGATACTTTGAGGTCACATCTCTCCTAACATTGTTAAAACCTTATTACTCTATGCATATGTTAGAAGCGATGGTAATCAAATTACTCTATGCATATGTTATCAGTCATCAGAAGATGTTTTGGTCAGAAACATATCTTATTAGATGGAGATCGTCTGATCTTCTAGATTTTAAGAATATTAAAATGTGTCGCTCGGACTTGATTAATGCGTGTAACCTTGGTTATGCTAATCATTAATTTTAGCAAGTGTCACTCGAGCAGTATGCTTTATTTTCTTGGAATTGATTAAAATCAAATTATGGCAATCATTTATTACTTCTCATATCTTATGTTATTTCCAAAAATATTTCCCATGCACTACCTACTCCTTCTTAGTGCCATGCAGTATTCATCAACCACTTCTTATCTTTGAAATCTGAGAAGTCATACCTTCTATTTGTCTGACATTAATTTTGTTAGATATTTTTTGATTGATTACTGTGTAGTAAATCAATCGTATCCCCTGTTACCTTTTATTAACTATTTATATCAGTCATTCTTCAAAGTATCCTCTCAAGCCTTAGTCTCTATTTTCTACTCCTTGTTTCAATCTTTCTTAGGATGGTTGTTAAAACCTTTCATGGAAATGAAGATAAGCTTGAATTTATTTTTGAGAAACGCCTCAACAGTGTGAATGATGATGCTCTCATCAAATCATCAGTATTTTCTTGGAAAATCGGGGTTGGGCAGGGTGCATTGAGATACTTTGAGGTCACATCTCTCCTAACATTGTTAAAACCTTATTACTCTATGCATATGTTAGAAGCGATGGTAATCAAATTACTCTATGCATATGTTATCAGTCATCAGAAGATGTTTTGGTCAGAAACATATCTTATTAGATGGAGATCGTCTGATCTTCTAGATTTTAAGAATATTAAAATGTGTCGCTCGGACTTGATTAATGCGTGTAACCTTGGTTATGCTAATCATTAATTTTAGCAAGTGTCACTCGAGCAGTATGCTTTATTTTCTTGGAATTGATTAAAATCAAATTATGGCAATCATTTATTACTTCTCATATCTTATGTTATTTCCAAAAATATTTCCCATGCACTACCTACTCCTTCTTAGTGCCATGCAGTATTCATCAACCACTTCTTATCTTTGAAATCTGAGAAGTCATACCTTCTATTTGTCTGACATTAATTTTGTTAGATATTTTTTGATTGATTACTGTGTAGTAAATCAATCGTATCCCCTGTTACCTTTTATTAACTATTTATATCAGTCATTCTTCAAAGTATCCTCTCAAGCCTTAGTCTCTATTTTCTACTCCTTGTTTCAATCTTTCTTAGGATGGTTGTTAAAACCTTTCATGGAAATGAAGATAAGCTTGAATTTATTTTTGAGAAACGCCTCAACAGTGTGAATGATGATGCTCTCATCAAATCATCAGTATTTTCTTGGAAAATCGGGGTTGGGCAGGGTGCATTGAGATACTTTGAGGTCACATCTCTCCTAACATTGTTAAAACCTTATTACTCTATGCATATGTTAGAAGCGATGGTAATCAAATTACTCTATGCATATGTTATCAGTCATCAGAAGATGTTTTGGTCAGAAACATATCTTATTAGATGGAGATCGTCTGATCTTCTAGATTTTAAGAATATTAAAATGTGTCGCTCGGACTTGATTAATGCGTGTAACCTTGGTTATGCTAATCATTAATTTTAGCAAGTGTCACTCGAGCAGTATGCTTTATTTTCTTGGAATTGATTAAAATCAAATTATGACAATCATTTATTACTTCTCATATCTAATGTTATTTCCAAAAATATTTCCCATGCACTACCTACTCCTTCTTAGTGCCATGCAGTATTCATCAACCACTTCTTATCTTTGAAATCTGAGAAGTCATACCTTCTATTTGTCTGATATTAATTTTGTTAGATATTTTTTGATTGATTACTGTGTAGTAAATCAATCGTATCCCCTGTTACCTTTTATTAACTATTTATATCAGTTATTCTTCAAAGTATCCTCTCAAGCCTTAGTCTCTATTTTCTACTCCTTGTTTCAATCTTTCTTAGGATGGTTGTTAAAACCTTTCATGGAAATAAAGATAAGCTTGAATTTATTTTTGAGAAACGCCTCAACAGTGTGAATGATGATGCTCTCATCAAATCATCAGTATTTTCTTGGAAAATCGGGGTTGGGCAGGGTGCACTGAGATACTTTGAGGTCACATCTCTCCTAACATTGTTAAAACCTTATTACTCTATGCATATGTTAGAAGCGATGGTAATCAAATTACTCTATGCATATGTTATCAGTCATCAGAAGATGTTTTGGTCAGAAACATATCTTATTAGATGGAGATGGTCTGATCTTCAAGATTTTAAGAATATTAGAATGTGTCGCTCGGACTTGATTAATGCGTGTAACCTTGGT
Source organism: Vicia villosa (assembly GCF_029867415.1). NCBI lineage: Eukaryota > Viridiplantae > Streptophyta > Magnoliopsida > Fabales > Fabaceae > Vicia > Vicia villosa. The sequence continues at coordinate 204,008,331 of NC_081180.1, read as the reverse complement.
TATGCTAATCATTAATTTTAGCAAGTGTCACTCGAGCAGTATGCTTTATTTTCTTGGAAATGATTAAAATCAAATTATGACAATCATTTATTACTTCTCATATCTTATGTTATTTCCAAAAATATCCTGCTCCTTCTTAGTGCCATGCAGTATTCATCAACCACTTCTTATCTTTGAAATCTGAGAAGTCATACCTTCTATTTGTCTGACATTAATTTTGTTAGTTATTTTTTGATTGATTACTGTGTAGTAAATCAATCGTATCCCCTGTTACCTTTTATTAACTATTTATTTCAGTCATTCTTCAAAGTATCCTCTCAAGCCTTAGTCTCTATTTTCTACTCCTTGTTTCAATCTTTCTTAGGATGGTTGTTAAAACCTTTCATGGAAATGAAGATAAGCTTGAATTTATTTTTGAGAAATGCCTCAACAGTATGAATGATGATGCTCTCATCAAATCATCAGTATTTTCTTGGAAAATCGGGGTTGGGCAGGGTGCATTGAGATACTTTGAGGTCACATCTCTCCTAACATTGTTAAAACCTTATTACTCTATGCATATGTTAAAAGCGATGGTAATCAAATTACTTCAAGTATCTATAGTATTTTGTTTGTTATCACTCAATCTTCCATTGCTAAAGCTATTGGGTGTCCCTTCGATCCTGATTCCGCTGATCATAGAAGATTTGATCACTTGAATGCAACCTTTGTTACAAACAATCTTAGCACCTCCTGTAACGCCCCAGACTGCTTTCAGGATGGTAGACTGAACTCATAAACTAACACGAGTCTTTTCAGCGTGCTTTGACCTCACTCGCTCGCTTTCCGGGAAACTTCCCAGAAGGTCACCCATCCTAGAATTGCTCCAAGTCAAGCACGCTTAACTCTGGAGTTCTTATATATGATACGGGCTACAAAAAAGAAGATGCATCTTGTTTGTCTAGGTAGTACCATCAATCCTTATAAGTTTTCCTTGGCCTCAAGATCCCTCTCATTCCGATGTGGCAACCACCCTTTCCCTCTTCGGTCTCAGGTGTTACATGCAGTGCAACCACCCCTCGCCTTCTTCAGCCTCAGGTGTTACATGCCCACCAGCTTCCGCATGATTCGTCCTCGAACCACATTGTACTGGGAGAGGTCTGGCTCTGATACCATTTGTAACGCCCCAAACTGCTTTCAGGATGATCGACTGGCCCCACAAACCAACACGAGTCTTTTTCAGCATGCTTTGACCTCACTCGCACATTTTCTGGGAAACTTCCCAGAAGGTCACCCATCTCATAATTGCTCCAAGTCAAGCACGCTTAACTGTGGAGTTCTTATGGAACAGGCTATCGAAAAGAAGATGCATCTTATTGGTATAGGTAGTACCCATCAATCCTTATAAACTTTCCTTCAACCATGCAGTCTCATACCTGCACGGCCTCGGGATCCCTCTCATTCCGATGTGGCAACCACCCTTTCCCTCTTCGGCCTCAGGTGTTACATGCGGTGCAACCACCCCTCGCCTTCTTCAGCCTTGGGTGTTACATGCCCACCAGCTTCCACACAGTTCGTCCTCGAACCACATTATACTAGGAGAGGTCTAGCTCTGATACCATTTGTAACGCCCCAGACTGCTTTTAGGATGATCGAATGACCCTACAAACCAACACGAGTCTTTTCAGCGTGCTTTGACCTCACTCGCTCGCTTTCTGGGAAACTTCCCAGAAGGTCGCCCATCCCAGAATTGCTCCAAGTTAAGCACGTTTAACCGTGGAGTTCTTATGAAATGGGCTACCGAAAAGAAGATGCATCTTGTTGGTATAGGTAGTTCCCATCAATCCTTATAAGCTTTCCTCCAACAATGCAGTCCCATACCTGCACGGCCTCAGGATCCCTCTCATTCCGATGTGGCAACCACCCTTGCCTTCTTCGGCCTCAGGTGTTACATGCGGTGCAACCACCCATTGCCTTCTTCGGCCTCGGGTGTTACACCTCCACCAGGCGTTCTCAATAATCCAGAAACTTTAAAATCTTTAACTAGTATCTGATTTCTGTTCATACTTACAAACATTCATCCTCAAGAAGAATGTCTCAATGTTGTGTCTTCTAAGGATAGATTCATTATCTACTATCTTCAAAAATGAATTCTAGTCAATCTGCCAGCCATCATCTTCAATCATCTATTTTGGCTTCCAAAAACTCTCAAAACTATTTCATTCCTTATGGGCGTGTTCTGTCTGCACTATTTGAAGTTGTTGAGATCATCATAATTCTTCGTCGGGCAGAGTTTGTAGATGAAGATGTTTCGTTTGATGAAAGTTATGATGTTTTTGAAGTTTAGTTTACTTCTTCTTTCTGTTCTATTTCCTCATACTCCCTTTTATTATCAATGAAGTCAATTTTCCTATTGTCTATGTTTTTCACGCATAATCATCTTTTTGACTAATGACAAAATGGGGGAGTAATATATGAAGTTAATATTTTGATGTTAATAATCATATTCTTGAAATGAAACTGCTCACATTTTCTAACCTCATATATATAAACTTCTGCTTCTCTGAGAAAATGAGTTTGTTTTTCAGGATATCATGAAATTTATTGTAATCAGATTCTGAAAGTTGCAACGAATGTATCTACAAGTTTGGAATCAGACTCTAATAAGATCTTATCCATAATTAGGCTCTTAGTTTTTCAAAGATCTTATTTAAACAATCAGGATCTGAATTCAATATCTTGTCTTTAAACATTCATGCTCTGAGTTTTCAAGATTATAAATCAGGCTCTGAAAATGAAATTGGAAATTGGGCTCTGGAAATGAAAGATCTTACTTATCAAGACTCTAAAAAGATCTGTATATCTGATCTATTAGAACTAGGGGAGTTACCCAGAACAGTTCATATTCAGGATATCTGATCTTTAAGTCTCAGACTCAGGGGGATTTTCTCATACAAAGGATAAGTATTTATTACCTTCTATTCTGAAACTTTTTTTCTCTGATTATTTACAAAATTATGTCATCAAAATACATAGTTTTGTCATCATCAAAAAGGGGGAGATTGTTAGAAGAAGATTTGGTTATCCAATATATCTCTAAGTTTTGATGATAACAATGAGTATGTTTGCATGAACAATTTTGGTACTTTAATGTTTGTTGCTTTGAGATGTTAACAAACAGGTTCTAAATCTAATGAAAGGTGTGGCCAACACATCATAAGATTCTAAGTTCTGTTTCCGTGCTACACAAGTTCTGATGAACAATAGCAAACCACTTCAGAAGACTCTCAAGTTGTGACTCTGACGAAGTCTAAAGAAACCAATCTAAAGACCAAGTGCTGAAGACTCTAAAGACGCAGTTCTGAAGACTCTAAAGACTTGAAGCTCTGAAGATTCATGTTTCTAAAGAAAAAGGGTACTGAAGACCAAGTGCTGAAGACTCTGAAGATGTAGCTCTAAAGACTCTAAAGACTCAAAGTTTTGAAGATCCAACAACTTATTTTATTTTTTTTCCAACTCATGCTGTCAGTCTCTTAAGTTCAAGAAGAAATAGAAGATAACTTTATGTAGTATGAGGTACAAGGTACATACAAATGTTTCGCTCCACTACTATGAAAAGACGGACGTTGCGTACTATCTTGTCTCCCACTATGTTCAAGTCACCAACTTCTAGAAATTCTAGAACTGCCCTCCAATGGATATATTATTATATTGGCCATATGAAGGGCTTGAAGACTCAAAGAGGAAGCTACTAATTCCCGATCATATACATTCTTGAAAGATTGTTCATAGCTTCATTCTTTATAAAGTCTAGGAATTGAAAATTATCATTTACATTCAACATATGTAGAAGCATTTATATTGTAAACAAACTCTGATTCAAACTCTTGCTTGATTGTTCCTCAAGAGACCAGTTGGTCAGTATTCTTGAGAAGTTTAGGACTAGTGTGTCTTGAAGGTTGTTGTTAGTCACTTGCAGGTAGCTTGTGCATTGTATTGTGAGTCATCAGCGGTTAGCCCATGCAAGTGTAATCAGTTTGGTTATAGTGGATTAAGTCCTCGATTGAGAGAAGCGAAATCACCATGGCGAGTGGACTAGACTATCTTGAGGGTTTCTCAAGTGAACTTGTATAAACATACTTTTTTCCTTCCTTCCTGCACTTTATAGTTATTATCAAGAGTGAAGAGTTTGTGGTTCTTAAAGGGAATATTTTTGATAAAACGTTTTGTTGTTAAAAACCCTATTCAATCCCCATTTCTAGTGTTTTTCTCACCTTTAGCACCTTTAGTTGTATGCGTGCTATTTTATTTTGTTTTATATGTTATTATCTCTTTGGGGTAAAAAGGGGTTATACATTACCCCTGGTCGATTCTTTCTAACGGTTGCTTCTCGGCCTGCTTAAGTATTTGCATTGTCACCTTTCTTCACTCAAACAGTTTCCGTTGCTCTATCTCATTTCTTCAGGTACCGTTTCTTTTTTTACCTTTTTTCTCTTTTTGTTGTTTTTTATGGATCGTCAATGGGTGTGCCTTTAAATATAAATAGAGATGATGGAGGCGATTATATCATATTGGTTGTTTATGAAAACCCCGACATTCAAGATGAGGAGCCACTGGAAGTTAATGGTCTCATTCTGTGGTGTCGTTTTTTTACCTCCCCGTTTCACTTGGGAGGACGGCACGCTAGACCCTTCACACGAAATTTGGAAGGAGAATGTGCCCGGTGCGGGATGAATTTTGTTTCAGTTCTTCCTACGATATCACACGAACTTTTTAATTATCCTACGAGTAGGAAAGGGGAAAAAGATCTCAAATAAACCCTAGGAGTTTGCTAAGTGTGGGGATTCACCTAGACTAGAAATTCTGGAGTCCCGGGGGTCGGTTATACATAGGGAAGAGTTTAAGCACCCTACATATCCGTAGTACTCTACGGGAACCTTCTCTGTGTCTATGTGTTTGTGTTTGTTGCTTATTGATTGAGAAAGTTTCTCCTTTGTATTAGGAGAGAGAATTGAATTGAATTAAAAAGAAAGACAGACAAACTGACTATTTTTGGTTTTTTATTAGCTCGCTGAGATTCCTTGTGAACCTCATGCCTACATATCCCTAATGGAAGTCAGAGCTTTTTGTAGTTCGGAGAACTAATTAGGGAAATTAATTATTTTTGGTGCCTTGCTTAAAGCTCAAGGTTGAAGCTTGAATTAAATCTCTGTTTACAGTAAAGAGGTATGAAATCATCTTTACAGAGAGGTATTTCTACTATTCCACCACAAATATTAAAAGAGTGACAGAATAACTGAATTCATTTCATTCAAGAGGGGGACTTTACTTGTGTATGTGCAAGTATACCAGTCAACTGCGTCTTGAATGAAAGAAAGGTGCTCAACCAAATTAGGGAAAGTTACCACATGCCTGGGTTTTACTGCCAGAGCATGCCTTTCAAAATTCTAAATGGGAGACTGATTAAAATTAAAATGTAATGTAATGTTTGTTTGTTTGAATGTGGTGAGATAGGAGAAAGATCTCTCTATAGAGATAAGCTATGTCTATCTACTATATAAAAGATTTGACTTTAGCTGGCTTGTATGAGGCCCAAGCTTGAGGCTTTTGATTGATTTATTATTTTATTGACTCTGGGAGATAACTCTACTTGGGATTGACTTAAACTAAGAAGTTTTTGTGTTCTGTACAAAGCCCAGAATTGAGGCTGACTCTTTATTGAGGAATATGTCTTTTACTGACTGAGACTGGTGAGATTATCTTTTTAAAGGATGAATGGAGGCTGACCCTTTCCAGGGGTTTTACTTTGCTGGAGAATTTATCTTTTGAAAGTTCAAATTGTTTTGGAGGCTAACCCTTTCCAGGGGTTTTTGTTGAAATGAAGGAATGTTGTGGAGGCTAACCCTTTCCAGGGGAATTTGGCAGAAGGAATATCTATTTGAGACTTCTTGTTTACTGCCCAAGATTAAGGCTGACACTGATTGAAGATATACAATTAAGGATCCTAGACTCTGCTAAGGAAAATTATATTGAAGATTGAGAATAAGGGTGACAGAGACTGTCCATGTCTCTCATTCCAAAAGGTGTACTCAATACTGAGATTGAGACATTCTTAGCTTGGTTTAAAAGTCTGGTTTTAAGAATAGAAGAAACTCACCAGTGTAGGCTAAAAGGTGACTAAAGACCTGTTCCTATGTTTATAAGAAACCTGATGGGTCCTTGTATGCAAGCTCAAGAGTAAGCTGGGAATGCTTTTAAGAAGCCTGTGGGTACTTGTACAAAGCCCAAGAGGAGGCTAATCGAGGGTCATCGAGGGTCCTTGTTATAGCACAAGAGAAAGCTATGTGGTTTTGAAGTTATTTTGGCTCTAAGCAAATGGGTAAGAGGTTTCACCGGGAATAATTCCTCTTGGGTGGATGTGTCCTATTTTGGGTTCTAAGGAATTTTCAAGATGTTTCACCGGGAATAATTCATCTTGAGGGTTTGAACTACAGATCTCTAATTAGGAAAGAGCCTTCACCGGGAAGACATTCTCAATCCTAGGCCATATTCCTATAATATATATATATGTATATATATATATATATATATATATATATATATATATATAGTTTAACTGTCCTAAGGTTTACACTCAGACGTAGTTCTAAACAATATATAAACAATTTATATTTGACAGTAATTTAAATAAAGACTGTAAATTGAAAGCTATAAAGCCTAACCTGGATGGAGTGGAGGCATTTGAAGAAGTATGTACAAAGCCTTGCCAGCAATTTTATTGATAACAGTTGAATATTTATTATAAACAATTAAGGGTTTTTGAAAACAGAAGAAGTGAATATGGACATAGGTCACATAAGTATCTGAAGAGTTTCACCGGGAATAATGCCCTTCAAATACCAGAAGAATGTTTTGAAAACAGAAAGAAGATTTTGTAAATACAGTTTTTGAAAACAAACTATGAAAAGAAAAAGGTGTTGGGTCTTACACTCTATTAGAGGCCCAAAGAATTATCTACTGTTTATGAAAAACAGTTGATTGGAATATTGTTGTAAAAAAACAGTTTTATTGACTGTATTTGAAAGTTAAAAATAAAATGAAAAGGGGTTGGGACTTACACTGTATTAGAGGCCCAAAGAATTATCTACTGTTTATGAAAAACAGTTGAAAAGAAATGAAATGACGCAAGGTTTTGTTGTCTGAAAACCTTGATCGTCTGTTTATTTGAAGTTTGAAAACAGTTTAAAAAAGTTGACAAAAAGTTATCCTAATTAGGGTAAAGACAAAGTCAATACCTAATTAAGACCTAAACGATTAAGGTTTTATCACAAAATAATTAGGTTAAAAAAAAACAAGTGAAAACATATATTTGAAATATTAAGAAAATACTAAAAATATACCATTTTAAACCTAATAAAAATACATGAAATAATATTTTTTGTGATTTTTTTGATTGTTCATAAAATATATACATTAATTGACAAGTGTGTGAAAAATGAAGTTAAAATGAATTAATTTGATAGGTTAAATAATTGGTTGAAGTTGTGAAGAAAATAAGTGAGAAAAGTGATAAAAAATTGGTTTTGGCCCTAGGGAGGTTCGAACCCACGCCTTCATGATCACTTCTCAAAACTTGACCAACTGAGCTACGCGCTCAGCTTGTCATACATACGCATCAAACTCGTTATATTTTAAAAAAGACCAGGAAATTCAAATTTTGCGCGCGCCATGGTCATCTTCTTCCTCGAGCTTAAAGAATTTTGAATTTATAAATCTCTGGTTTCTCAACCAAATGGCATGATGTAAAAATCAATCTTGCTCGTTTTTGGACGAGGAACATAATTATGGGCTCAGAATTCATTTATTCTAAGTGTAACTAACGAATTTCATCATGAACACGAAGAACATACAAACCCTAATTTTAAAATTAAATGACGAAGAAGATGAATAAATGAATGATGATAGAGGGTTTTTAATCCTCTGATGATGATGAACAAACTGGTATCGAGATATATTGTAAAGAGTACTTAAATTAGAGTGTTGGAGTTTGGAAAAATACCTCTGAAAGTGAAGGTCGTGAGGATGATGGGGAACACCTGGGCTTGTGTGAGTGATCCTAAAAGCTTCCTGGGGATTCAGTGGTGCTAACTGAATGCTTACTATGACTCGAACACCTCAGAATCGTCCAACCCGATTCCTTCAAATTGAGCTTCAAGTGAACATGGAGGTTGGTGAATCTGCAGTTACAGATGAGCTGCGACCATCTGGATAGATTCACCACACCCTAAGGAACGTGTTTGGATGTTTGGACTTGCTTGACTCCTCTTAAATCGTGCTACAGACCTCCAACTGACTTTGCTCCAAATTAAAAGTGAAGATAGTGTTCTTGCACTTACAGAAGTGTTCCAGGTGTTTGGATCACCTCTAATAGACCTCCTTGAAAGGTTAGAACACTTAGTTTCAAAGGAAGAGCTCTGGTTTCAAGAACCCGAGTCTTCTTGCCAAAGAACCTTTGAAAATGCTAAGTGTGAAAGGAAGAAGGAAAAATCAAGAATTGTGGTTGCTTTGGTGTGCTTATTACTGAGGTATGCTCTTCTATTTATAGGCAAATGATGCAGAGCATTTGGATATAGTGAGCTTGCTTAGTGAAGTTAACTTAGTTTCTTAGCCATGAAGAAAATTTGAAAATATCACATATGCAATGATGGATTTTCGAGCTAGCTCCCCCAACCATTGATCTTGTATGATCCTAGGGGACAATTCTGATGCAGAGGAGAATTCTAATTGGCCTAGAAGAAGATTCCTTGATGATTCACCAATATTCCATTTTGTAATGATTACTTAATCACATGGCATTGAATTTTTGAATATTCTTCAATCTCTTTGTAATGATGCATTTGATCCTCTCCTATCCCTTATGATGTTTCTGAAGTTTAGAGGCATCAATTAGTGTAGGCAATTGCATAAAATTGCAAGTTTCAAACTTGGGCATGACCTATAATTTCATTCCATGAGGCCAACTTTGAACAAGCATAACTCTTAGCTCAAAATGAATTTGGAGAAGGTTGAGCACAATTTGGAAAGCCCTAAATATCTACTTTAATTCATTAGTTTGGGGTTTCTTCAGAATCATTTGGGAATTTTGTGAAAAATGGGCCTAAAGTTGGAAGAAAACTAGGTTAAAAACACTTAGAAAAATTTCTAAGTTTTTATGACCTAAAGCTTCCAAATCCCAAACCTCTTAAATGATTGATTTATTGAAAAAAGTTGCATTGTAAGATGTTGTTTTATTTTGCAAGATCTACAACTTTTATGTTGGAAGTTTTTTGAGTTGTGTAGGTGAAATTTTGAGTTCCCAAAATGTCCTTAAAAACCCTAATTCCTGACTTTTGTTGACTTCTTGATCCTTGATGAATTTTCTTGATTTTCTTTGGTCAAATGACTTCAATAATCATATGTTGATGATATTGATCCTTAAAAGTCATGTTTTGACCAATAATCTTAAAAGTCAAAGGTGATCCTGTACAGTTGACTTTTCAGATGAAGTGAATTTTTGGACTTTTGTGTGGAATCAAGATCTCCTCTTCAAATGGATGATATGAATGGATTATATTGAGGTAATAGAAGTTATTGATCCATGTTTGAAGTAATGGATCCATGTCCTGATTAAAAGTCAACTGTGCAAGTGAATTAGGTCTAAAAAACCTAATTGTCGACCAGATGAAATTGATGACTGTAGATCTTGAATTGAAGTGTAATGCCCTGTGGATATTGTCACATGGGTTATTTGAAGATGATTGAAGCCATTGAGTGATGCCCTGGATCTTTTTAGGGTTTCCCAAATGTGGTCCCTGATTGCAGCCCTTGATGGGCTCAAAACCCTAAATTGGTGATCTGAGCAAACTTGAGTCCTGATGACTGGTGTCTAATCAATCATAGGTGAATAGAATGAAGCTTTTGAGTCCTATGATTGTATTGGAGACTAATCCTTTTATTAATTGATCCTTTGCCTGAGCTCTCTTGTCTTTGAACATCCTCGATTAAGTACCAGGTGAATAAGTGACTGTTCTGAGTATCTGCTTTAAATTTGATGCAAAGTATGGAGATGTGACATCTCAGGGGGGGTTCAAAATTAGGGTATGACAGATGCCCCTATTTAAGTTTCTTTCGTCCGGAGGGAAAAAGATTGACATCTCGATCTCTCCTGCGTGAAAGAGACTTAAATATCAAAGAATGCTCGAATTTTGGGCGTCCATGAGATGTCGCAGTGATAACAAAGTCCTCGTGCATGACTTGATCCCATTGACGCGCTTGGCGGGGGATAGGGAGATTAACTCCGATAGAAAATGTGTTGCGGATTCTAGTGAATGGTTAGTAATGCAAAATGCTCGACCCATCTTCTTTGACTAAGTTTTTACTTCTTAGAAAAAGGTAAACAACTTCTTCTTGTTTCGGATGTCTAAATCGCGAAACTGGATTCTGCTTGCAATTTTTTGGACAATATCTCAGATAAAGAGAGAATTTCCAAAGGTTTGTTTCCTCATCAAACTTCTCACCAGCACTTGGAGGAGAGATACCATTTGATGGTAAATAAGAAACTTCATCATCTTTCGGAGGATATCTCTGATGAAGAGAAAATCTTCAAGGGTTTGTTTCCTCATCAAACTTCTCACCAGCATTTGGAGGAGAGATACCATTCGATGGTAAATAAGAAACTTCATCATCTTTTGGAGGATATCTCTAATGAAGAGAACATCTCCAAGGGTTTGTTTCCTCATCAAACTTCTCACCAACACTTGGAGGAGAGATACCATTTGATGGTAAATAAGAAACTTCATCATACTTTCCTTCAACTTAACGTCTTTGAAGGGGACTTGCCTTGTTACCAAGTGCCTACGTACCTCCTTATGGAGGATCAGAGTCTACGTAGTTCGGGGCAGGGTTGTACGCCTTAGAATTAGTACGAGGTTGTTTGAAGGTATTTTGAATTACCTTATCATAGTTTTGAAATTTGTGGTTTGCTAGGTATTTTGAATTACCTTATCGCAGTGATGAAAATCCGTAGTTTGAAGATGAAAGAGTGTTTTAAGATTTGGCGTACAACCCTGATTTTAATTTGTTCTATTAATCGCGATGATTAATAGATTTAATCACCATAATTAACAGATTAATAAGAATTGCAAACTGTTTTAATCGATAAATTCAATTATCACTATTAGCAAATTGAATGTTTTTTTAAATTAAATTATTAATTTATCGTTACTCCTCATAATCAATAGATTTGATTACAAATAATAACGAATTGATAGAAAAAGGCATGCTAATCATTGTAACCAATAGAGTGGTTAAAACCCTTTAGCAAAATAAATGTACTTTTATTATTTTATTTTATTATTTTATTTTTCACCAACACGACTATTAGGTATAATCCCATCGAAGAGAAAATTAAGAAATCAATTAAACAAGCATTAATCTTATTGTTATTATTTTTATTAAATACGCTCTTCACCAACGCGATCAATAAATATAATCGAATCGAAGAAAAGTCGTAAAAACCCCAATTATATTAAACCACATAATATTAACAAATAATTTAATTTTATCTTTTTATTCATGCAAGGGGGTGTGCTGTTAACTAGGGTAGTAAATCTGGGGGTGTGAATAGCGCAGGGTTAGGCCCACTTAAATTTTGAGCCCGTGTGATTGTATGTGAGTATGCGTACAGAGTTAAGGTAAGACAGCGAGATCTATGCCATGGATCTAGATCTAATGGCCTGCATGTTCTTGCAGATGAGGGAACACGGTGAGGGTCATACACATGATCAAAGTCATTGTGTTAACCATGTGGCCATCAGGAGGCCACATGGCAACGATCCACCGGCTGAGGGGAGAGATTAACTCTAAATCCCATTCTTTCCATTTCATTTCCTCAATCTCTTTCTCTCTCTTCATTCTCTTCCCTCTTTCAAGCTCTCTGTCCCCACCCTCGTCTCCTCACACAAGCCCAGAAAACCGCCCCTTCCCACCGGTTAACCACCCCAACAGCCACCGCCCAACCCAGGCCTCCGATGGATATTCATCGGAGTGTTCATCCAAACCCAGAAAACCTTCGAGCCTAACCCAGAAATCTTCATCCCAACCCAGAAAAAAAACGAACCCAGATGAAGATCATCACGATCTTCATCTTCTCCCAATCTCACCTTCATCGATACAAGCCCAGAACCCCTTCAACTAACCCAGCAAACTAACAACACAAACCCTAATCGTCATAATCCTATGAAACCTAACCCAACCCTCATCGAATCTTATGAACCCTAAGAACCCTAGGGCTCTATGAAGAACCCTAACCCTAATTGAAACTCAGATCAGGTCAAACCCACATGCAAACACGATTCGAAGCGTGAATTAAAAGCTAAGTTTCAGATTGGGTTACCTTTTGCCTTGTGTTTATGGTTCGTGTATGCTCCTCTCTAATCTCTCTCTCGCTCTTTCGTTTGCAGGTACGATGAAGACGAAGCTTCCAAGATTTGTGTTCGCGGCGCTTAGGGTTTTTCTCTCTGCAGATTTCCCTCCCCCTCCCTCTAATTTCTTCTTTAGATTTATAGTATTAGGGTTTGATTCGTTTTAGGAAGAATTAGATTAGATTTTAGGATTTGATTTGATTAGATTTGATTCAATGTAAGATTGTTTCTGATTAATGAAAAAAATATTTTATTTCATTTGATTTGGATTCTGAAGATTTGATTATGTGTATGATTTAGTTTTTTTGTTTGAGATTCGTTTCTGATCCATGGGCCTGGGTTTGTGACAATTGAGATTAGGGTTTCGCTGGTGATTGGTGGCCGCCGCAGGTCTTCGTGAAGAGGGAGATGAACAGGGTTTCAAACCCTAGTTGACTCGGTCAACCCTAAAAAAAAAACAATTTTCTTTTATAATTATTTAATAATTGGTTAATGGTTTAATAATAATAATAAATAAATGATAATTGATAAAAATAATAATATAAGATAATAATTAATAAAAACGAAAATAAAATAAACCCTGTTGACCCTGGTCAACTATCCAGAATAAAAATGATAATTGCTGAATAATAACTTAATTAAAAATTAGTTTTAATTAATCACCATATTAAATTGATAAAACTTAAATAAATACTAAATTGATAGAAAGTTAATATTTATAGAGAACTTTAAAGAATCTAAATGGGCCTAAACTCAAGTTGGACCCAAATGTTTTTTTCTTAAAACACACCCCTTTATTTTGACTTTGAATACACCCTTATAAGAGGTCGGATTTAACAAATACAGTATTAAACCCCCTGACCCTTATTTTTAATAATCCTGATGAATTAAATACACGTAGATGTATCGGGTAAATTTTGGGGTAGGACAGCTGCCCCTATTTAATTACCTTGAATCGAACGGCGTGAGAATACGCAGGTCTCACGCTTTTCGAATCGAAGAGTTATTAAATAATGGAAGACCCTTAAATTTACCTTGTGATCGAGTGTGAGAGAAGATAATCGCCTTGATAAAGCCTGAGACTTACATAGCAAGGACTTGCAGTTAATTGTGTAATCAACTTGCTATAGTGTTAGCAAGCTTTCGCAGTTTGTGAACCCCCTCTTACTATAGTTCTAGTAAGTTTCCGCAGTTTGTATAACCCAAAAAGGATCACATGCTATAGTTCTAGCAAGTTTACCTGCACCAATAGGAATCACTTGCCATGGTTCTGACAAGCTTACCCGCACCAATAGGATCATTTGCCATGATTCTGACAAACTTACCTGCACCAATAGGAGTCACTTGTCAGAGTTCTGACAAGTTTACCTGTATAGAAGATTGTTTTGTAAATGCGTATGCATATGAGCCTGTTGTTTGTATGATGTAGATGTATGAACGTTTACACATGTAAATGTTGCGTGTATGCAAATGAGCATGTATGTATGATAACTCCAACGTCTTATCTCCTTATCACCCATTGAATTTGTTTAACCCTTTTGAGATGTTTGCGAATCCTAGCTCGGATTGTATTTGAGGAGAGATGAAGTGGTGTCTTACATACGACTACCTGAAGAGGTATATCAATGACTGATGTAAAGAAGATTAGGCTTTAAACAAAGCTTGGGAAAAAATGTCTTAGAGAAAACTAACTAAAGGTTCCCGTAAAGGGAGAGAGATGTCTTGGGAGGGATTGGATAAATGTTTTAAGAAGATTACCTATAAAGGTATGATATGTCTTAAATAAGACTGACCTAGATAGGCTGAGATATTCCTTAAACAAGACTCACCTAGAAAGGCTCTTAGAAAGGATATGAAATGTCTTAAACAAGACTAACCTAGAGAGGTTCCTGGAAAGGATATGATACGTCTTAAACAAGACTACCTAGAAATACTTCTAGAAAGGGTATGTTATGTCTCAAACAAGGTTAACCTGGATATGTCTTAAACAAGACTGACCTAGAAAGGCTCCTAGAGAGGATAAGAAAGGTCTTGGAAAAGACTACCTAGAGAGGTTCCTAGAAAGGATAAGAAATGATTTTTAGAGAAGACTACCTAGAAAGGTTCTTAGAAAGGATGATAAGCGTCTTGGAAAAAATTACCTAGAAAGGTTCCTAGAAAGGATAAGAAATTCTTTGATTGCTTCTGAATTGCCTTTGAAAAAAGGCTCGGAATGAAGCATCAGAATTGTACCTGTGAGCGTTAAGATTGAATCGTTGATGCGATCGTATTTGCACCGTACTTGGATGATAATACCCTTTTGATTATGAAGTGACCTGAAAAGGCAACGTTGATTTTATGCAATGTCATTATGCATGTGTCATGTAATGAGATTCTCAAAATAAATGAGAATCTGGTATGTTATGTATGTATGACGATCCCAAATTGTAGGTCATAAATAATACAGGCGTAGGAAGGCCAATTACGCAACAACGCTCCTAGCGTGATTTCCCCAACATCAAAAAATTTGAGAGACGCACCCCTTAACCTGAAGGAAGTATCCTTAGAGGGAACTCAAATTTTACCATGTCATGCCACGAACCTGATATGCACTGCCCCAATATTTAAACTCTCGAAAGATATTCCCCCAGTCAATAGGATCCTTGATTGTATGCCCATGTAATCCTCAAAATTTTGCCCCTGTTTAGGAGAACCCTTTGGACGTAGTCCCCCATTCAAGAGTCTTTATTAGAAATGATCGCCTTTGGTTAAGCCACTCTCCTTGATTCTAAGTATTGTTTTGAATGTGAAGCAAATGCTTTTCAGAGTGAGTCATGTGTTTTGGTCGCATCCGATGGACAGTAATTTGCTGAGTACTCAGAATGAGATGATGTCTTCTAGAAGATTACCTGAAGAGGTTCTTAGAAAGGTTAAGGAATGTCTTAAATAAGAATACCTAAAGAGGTTCTTAGGAAGGGATATGTCTTAGAGAAGACTATTTGGAAAGACTCCCGAAAATGATGAGAAATACCTGGAAAGGCTCGTAGAAAGGACGAGAAGATGAGTCTTAAAGAAGACTATCTGAAAAGGCTCCTAGAAAGGATAAGAGATATTTGAACATGTCTTAAAGAAGACTACCAGAAAAGATTAAGAGATGTCTTAAAGAAGACTACTTAGAAAGTATGTGAGAGTGGTATGGACGCCATCTGATACTGAGTGACCTTTGTAACGTGCCCCCAGGTGATGGACTTGCCCCACGGGCTATTCAGCGTCTTTGAGAGATTCCATGGATCTTGATTAGATTGCCCCAGATAAATGGGATAACGACGGGTAATGCCCCGTGTACACATTAGCCTTTAGCCAACCGAGTCGGGCGTAAGAGATGTTTCTTCTTTTTGATGTGCTTCTAAAGCTACTTCGTCTGGTAGGATTTTTAGTCATTAGCCATGCCCCATGCAATTTCTCCCTGATGTTAAGCATTTGAATCTATATAGACAAGTGTGCTTTATAATGAAATTCATAAGATGCGAATGCATATGTCTGTCTTGGAAGTTTAAAACATTTTTTTTGAGTAAAACGAAGTTTATTTTTTGTAAGAAAGTGATATCAACTCAAGAGTTATAGTAGACCTTAAGGAGTCAGGATACCTTTTGGTAACGGTATGCTTTCGAACTAACCGTGCTTCAGTTAGGACTTTTAAGGGTTGTAACGTGGCCTAGTTCACTGTTTTAAGAAACAAAGGATAATGGCTCAAAGTTTATTTATACTCATCTCAATCTTCGTGATGTTCTCCAGTCCCATGCTCAGTTAACTATGCGTTTAAGCTCCAAAAGACTTTGGGAATTGTAATACTGACATTTATGATGGTTCAAAAACCAAAGTTTATTTGCAAAGGCAGTCATCCTCCTTTTTTTGTAATATTTTCCATTTATCGAGGGTATGTAGTGACCTCTTTTTGACTTTGTTATCCCTAACTTTTGCCTGGACTGTTTATTTTGAGACTACAGTCAGCGGGATACCCCAATTTTTCCTAAGTCTCCTTCATAGGTTTTGACTTAGCAGGCCTTGTGTTGTTTTTTCCTTTTTCTTTATGGATATTGACTGCCTGACTTAATAATGACAGGGAACCTTCAGTGATTCTGTTCAAAGGAATAGTTTGGGATAATTAAGTTAACTGAGCAACTACCCTACCCCAGGTTATGTTTAAGGGTTTTATTTTGTACGTGAAGGAAAACTTCTAATTCTTAGACTCAAAGGGGTTGACGAGGGATTAACATCCTTATATCTCCACTGCTTAAGAATTGAAACAATGCCTGTACATCATCAACACGGTCTGTTCGAAAGCATAATGTATGAGATTGTGGTATTGTTTTCGTCATCCTCCCTCTAAAGGCATATAGCTTTAACGAGGGTTGAATATCACAAAGAAAAAAACTAAGTAAAAACACAGTTTTAAATATAGTGAAAACACTAGGAATAAATCAAGACAAACGTAAGCAATGCATTAATGATTATTGTAAAGTACATAACGTATGTCGTAAGACCAATGTTTAAACAAACAGAAAAGAAATTGCGAATGAAAACGAAACTAATGATCTAAGAATCCCTCCTTCTAGCCATTTATAGTGTTAGACTTGTGAGGCTCTTCAGGCTGGCCGAACTCAATGATCCCTTCTTCAATTAGATCTTGGATCTTATGCCTCAACGGCCCACAATCCTCTGTATCGTGACTAGGGCTATCTGAATGATAAGCGCGCCTAGCATGATGCTTGTACCCGGGAGCGGGTTTAGCTGGAGCGGAGTATGGAGGCAGCAGAGTTATCAAGCTCTAACTGAGCAGATGTTGCAAAGTTTGAGACAGTGGCATGTGCAGCGGGGTAAATGATCGTTTTGGCTTGGACTTCCAAGTACGTTGGCCACCTTGTTGCTTTTGTTGATCCTTCCGTTGTAGTACTGGGACCTGATTAACAAGGATTTCCTCAACAGTGTTGGGTTCTTTTTTCCCATCGTATGGCTTCTTTGTTTATAAGAACCTGAGGGTGCCCCTTGTATCTTCCCGTTTTTAATCCCATTTTCAATCCTTTCACCAATGACTACCAAGTCCGAGAATCCTGAAGATACGCTTCCGACCATCTTATCGTAGTATGGTCCATGCAAAGTGCCCATAAATGTGTCTACCAATTCTTTTTCCAGCAAGGGATGTTGGACTCGAGAAGCCATTTCTCGCCATCTTTGTACATATTCCTTGAATGCTTCGTCCTTCTTTTGTGATAGATTTTGCAGTTGCAGCCGGTTCGGAGCCATATCCAAGTTGTACTTATACTGCTTTAAGAACGTGTTAGCAAGGTCATTCCAACTTCGGATATAGGATTTCTCAAACTGCATGTACCAATCAACAGACGCTCCGCTTAAGCTATCTTGGAAGAAGTGTATCATCAGCTTTTGATCGTGAGCATAGGCAGCCATTTTTCGCACATACATGCGCAAGTGGTTCCACGGATATATGAGTCCTTTGTATTTCTCAAAGTCGGGAACCTTGAATTTGTGTGGGATAGTCAAGTCTGAGACCAAGCTCATTTCGAAGGCATCCACATCGAAAACATCGTATCCTTCTACCACCTTTAGTCTCTCCTTTAGCGCCTTGATCTGTTCATTGTCTTTGGAGTCTTCCATATAGTTGGGAATAGACTGCTGCATTTGAGGTACTTGGTCTGTGTTGTCCACCTCTTGTACTCCATATTGTAGATCCAGGTAATCGTCATCCTCAGGGATATTGTTAGCAGGAATGCGAACTGTGCGGGATGTCCTTTTCGTCTGTGGAGGGGGGACAAATCCTTCTTGAGAGGTCTCTCCTTTCTCTTGGAATTGGATAGCTCTCCTAACAGATCGGACCTGAGGTCTGTCCTTAGCAGGGCCGAAGCCTGTCATAAATCCTAGCAGCGGGTTTTCGTCGTTGGGGATCTCATCCTGAACCAGGGTTTCCCTTGACTGAACCTCTTTTGCTTTTTCTTGTTTATCCAGGAGGTCCTTCATGAATCCTAGCATCTGAGCCATACCTCCTTTAACCTCTTCCACACTACCCTTTAGTTGATTCACCTCCTCACGAAGGGCGGCTTGATTCTATTCTAGCTGATCCATTGATTTCTTTTGTTGAAATCTGGTTTGATAAGACGGACGGGATGTTAGGTTATCCTTCTCAATGGTCTCTTGCTCTGGAGGTAAAAGAGAAATCTTCTTTCAATGCCATGAGAATGATATGCATGCCATGAATGATATGCTTTATTCGTGTTTATGTCTTATCCATATTTATTGATTAAATATAATAAATCCTCTTTTTTTGTGGATAAGACATGATGCAAGAATGAACATGATGCATGATGAATGCAACAATTATATGATATTGTTAGGAGTGAATTATCAGTATTTTCATGTGTTAAAATAACTACCTTTTGATCTGAAGTTAAACATATCTTATGATTTTTAAGGATTTTATGGTTAGAATTGAATTCTAGAGGTTCGATGCTAATTGTAGAGCGACTTGCATCACTTTGGGTGTTATTTGTGCAGATTTTAAAGTTGAAAAGTAAAGACGAAGAAACACAAAGGCGTAGAGATTCTGGAGAAGAGAAATCACAAAGAGGGAGGATGAAGTAGAGGCCGAGCCGCGGTGATAAGGGGCGAGACGCGCCATCACTTCTGACTTTGGCTCGCGCCTCGCCAATCCATGCCGAGCCGCGGCAACTTCGTAAAAAAGGAAAATTGTTAAAAATAGAAGACCTAATCCTCATAAGAGGGAGATCTTTGGTGAGCGAAATTCATAGAGCAATCCTATTCCAGAGCAGAAAACAACATCCGACGGAGAATTCAACATCAATTGAAGACATTCCCTTGTTGAAGATGAATCCCTCTATGAAGTCTTGTGTGTTCTTCATGTCTATGGAGAGCTAAACCCCATTGTGTTGAGTTTAAGGTAGTAGTTAACCTATGAAGATGCACTTACTTTGATTAATTTCTGTGAACAATTGTTTAAGTTTTATTATCAATAAAGAACCTTGCTTTTATTTTATATCATTGTTAAACTATCAATCGAGAGATAGGGTTTATACTTTTTCCCTAGGTTCTTATTGTGACTTGTTGATTAATACTCAGAGATGAGATTTTGAAGAAGTTTTCATAAATCATCGTGGTTAATTCCCTTTATCTTTATAGTTATTCTGAGAAATCGAATATCATATCGGTGGAGGTGTTTCTAAATTGATCTTAGACATAATATCTCTTTTGAGGATGAATGAAGATAATAACTTAGATACTGTTCACATGTGGATTAATTGATCATTGCATATGAATAGGTTGATGAACCCTAGAACTCAACATATTCATCACCATTGTTATTCATTCTTAAGTTTTTAGTCATTTAATTCTTATTCTGTTATTTACACTTTTGGATTAAAACAATCAAAACCAATACTTTTCACTACTCGTCATAATTTGACTATAGAACGGCAGCAATATTAACTCAGTCTCTGTGGATACGATATATTAGAAAATATTTACCCAAAATACTTTCAACAAATTGACGCTGTTGCCGGGGATTGGTGTCAATATTGCACGCATTGCAATAGTCGTATTATTTTTAGTTATTTACTTAATTTTAGATTTTTTGTTTAGTTACTTAATTTTAGATTTTTTGTTTAGTTACTTAATTTTATATTTTTAGTTTAGTTCCTTTATTTTAGATTTTTATTTAGTTACTTTATTGTATATTTTGTTATTGCAATAGACTTTTAATTTTGATTTTTTATTATTATTATTATTTTTATCTTGTTATTTCACTTGGTTGCTAGTTTTGTAGATTTTTGTTTGTCGAAATGTTGGACCCAAATATAAATGTTGCGATTCATGCTCAAAACGAGATCCTAACTCAACAAATGGAGTATCTCCTTCAAAGTGTGTCACAGTTCACACCTCAAGTTAATGAGTTTCATGATATCGGATGGTGCACACCGGAAGATGCGATGGAGTATCATATGGCTAACCATGAATATCAACAACAAAGGCTTTCACACTATAATCAAGGTTATCAAAGAGGACCCTCTGAGTTAGAGGAAACCATGAATCAATTCATGCAATTCTCTTTAGCCATTCAACAAAACCGGAAAACTCAAGATGTTCAACTTACCAAATTCTTAACCGAGCAAAACGTAAGTCAAGTCTCAACTTTTCCAAACCCTACGACTTGTGTAGAAACTTGCAATACTACTTCTATAAGGAGTGTAAAAGTGATTGGTGAGGATGTTGGAAAGAAGAGAGTGGAGGAGGAAGTTGATGACAAGGAAGATGTTGTTGAAAAGGATAATATAGAGTATGTAAACATCAAGAAAAATATATAAGTTGAGTATGAGCTCTCAGTGAAGCTACCTTATCCAAGACCTCCTAAAAAAGTAGATAATGTGTTAGTCAAAGGAACAAAAAAAGAGGATATAATCAAAGAAGTCGTGAATGAGTTAGAAACTTCAAAAGTTGAAAATTTTTCAAAAGAGAATATGGTGGACTTAGAGTTGAAGAAGAGTAGTAATGCAAAGGAGCATAAACTCTCATTGGAATTACTTCCTCTACAAGTTCCTAATAAAGAAGGGAATGAGAGTCATTCCTTTCGGCCAATGGAAATGTTTATCCGTTTACAAATCACCATCCCATTTTTAGAAGGTTTAGAGTTAAAGCCAAAATGTGTCAAATTCATCAAGGATAGGTTCTCACAGAAGAAGAAATTAACGGATAAGGAGGTTATCTCTCTTTAGGAGAGGACAAAACAAATGAAGGAAGAGAGATCGCGAGTTGAAGTGGTAAGAATTAAGTATGAAGAAACTAAACAAGCAAACATTAAATACTTTTGGGGCTTCACATTGGTAAGAAAAGTACCAAGAAAACGAGACAATGGTTGATGATTCAACCATGAACCGTCGAGCCATGCGACGTTAAACGAGGCGCTTCGTGGGAGGTAACCCACACTTATAATGTTTTATTTTGTTTTGTTTATTTTTATTTCAGGAAATAATAAGGGGACCTTTCTGGTGAAAGTTAGGAAGAAGCAATTGATATGTCAATACCCTTTGTGAGTCAACCCTCTCGGGCTTGTTCTGAAACATTGAGGTCAATGTTTAGTTCAAGTTTGAGGGTGGATTTACTCTTTTGCATTTTTCAATTTTCTGTTTATTATTTGTTTGTTTTATCCCCAGTTTAGAATAAGTAGTTTCTACAACATAATGAAAAGCTCGAGTGAAACAATGAGAATGCAAACAATGGAGCAACATGCATGAAAGTGGTAGTGAGTGGAAATTTTTTAAAAATTATTTTTCCCTTTCTTTTTCGATAAAAGTGATAAGGCAGGTATGAACTTTCGAACTCAAAATCTTAGTGTGTGCATGAAACGTAGGTTGTTAGTAAATAATACTAGATGTTCTTTATGGTACACAATTTTTTGTTGGATTGGCTTAGCCTTAACCATTGTGAGGAAAGCTTTCCATTGTTTACTATATGCAGGAGACCATCGATTACTTTGACATGTTTGTATTTTGCTAAACCGTTTGTCGCATCGTTTTGTGGAAATCTGTGAAAATGACTTAGGCATTTGTTTGAATATGAGAGTTTCTTTAAGCCTATTCCATCTTAAAACTTATTTTTTTCTCTGAGAGTGTGATCCTTCGCTAACCATTCTTTGATACTGAGGTCAAGATAAATTTCATACTATGCACCAAGAAAAACACCTGGTGAGTTTTGATCTCAATAGAAAAGTTTTGTTTTGGACCATCAACCATAAACTTTGGTGATGTGTTTTCTCTTTTACCTTTATAGAAAGTAGGGGAGCATTCATATAATCTAGATACAGGTTGATTTCCAAGTTGGGGAGAGTCATAATCAAAACAAAAGTAAGTACAGGTGGTGATTTGCAAAGAATAAAACAACTTCGTAGCTTGAAAAAAAAAGAGAAGAAACAAGAGAAAAAAACAACAACGTTTGAACTTGGACAGTTGTTGAAAATAAAAGAAACATCGAGCTACGAATGAAAATATGAACGGGTGAGAAAGCTAATGGTATAGAGAAAAAGGAATGAGTTGTGATTCGGATGCTTCCCTAATAGGAACAACCCTTGAATATCTTCTTTTCTTTGAATCTAAACCACATTACAACCCTATAAAGACCTTCCGATTCTCAGATTCCACAGGACTTGATGCTAACAATACGTTGAACGTGTGATATGAATGTTTGTTGATTTAATTATTTGGATGAGTGTTTAACCCCTCTTTTATTCATCATACTTTTTGATGAGAGTGATTAGTGCTGATTCAACTGCGGTTGTGTAGTGTTCTGAACTTCTGGAGGTAATTTCCTTTCAAAATCTATTTCATGTGTATATTCTGAGTTTGCAGGGAGATGAAGAGTATCTGAGTTGGTCACTGAATTGAACCATTTGAAAAACTTTTTGAAAAACTTGTTGCATGATTGTTGGTATGTGTTGTTGTAATCACTGAGGTAAGTAATTTTGTTTAGGGACAAACAAAACTCTAAGTTGGGGAGAGTTTGTTAGGAGTGAATTATCAGTATTTTTATGTGTTAAAATAACTACCTTTTGATCTGAAGTTAAACATATCTTATGATTTTTATGGATTTTATGGTTAGAATTGAACTCTAGAGGTTCGATGCTAATTGTAGAGCGACTTGCATCACTTTGGGTGTTATTTGTGCAGATTTTAAAGTTGAAAACTAAAGACGAAGAAACACAAAGGCGTAGAGATTCTGGAGAAGAGAAATCACAAAGAGGGAGGATGAAGTAGAGGCCGAGCCGCGGTGATAAGGGGCGAGACGCGCCATCACTTCTTACTTTGGCTCGCGCCTCGCCAATCCATGCCGAGCCGCGGTAACTTCGTAAAAAAGGAAAATTGTTATAAATAGAAGCCCTAATCCTCATAAGAGGGAGATCTTTGGTGAGCGAAATTCATAGAGCAATCCTATTCCAGAGCAGAAAACAACATCCGACGGAGAATTCAACATCAATTGAAGACATTCCCTTGATGAAGATGAATCCCTCTATGAAGTCTTGTGTGTTCTTCATGTCTATGGAGAGCTAAACCCCATTGTGTTGAGTTTAAGGTAGTAGTTAACCTATGAAGATGCACTTACTTTGATTAGTTCCTGTGAACAATTGTTTAAGTTTTATTATCAATAAAGAACCTTGCTTTTATTTTATATCATTGTTAAACTATCAATCGAGAGATAGGGTTTATACTTTCTCCCTAGGTTCTTATATTGACTTGTTGATTAATACTCAGAGATGAGATTTTGAAGAAGTTTTCATAAATCATCGTGGTTAATTCCCTTTATCTTTATAGTTATTCTGAGAAATCGAATATCATATCGGTGGAGGTGTTTCTAAATTGATCTTAGACATAATATCTCTTTTGAGGATGAATGAAGATAATAACTTAGATATTGTTCACATGTGGATTAATTGATCATTGCATATGAATAGGTTGATGAACCCTAGAACTCAACATATTCATCACCATTGTTATTCATTCTTAAGTTTTTAGTCATTTAATTCTTATTCTGTTATTTACACTTTTGGATTAAAACAATTAAAACCAATACTTTTCACTACTCGTCATAATTTGACTATAGAACGGCAGCAATATTAACTCAGTCTCTGTGGATACGATATATTAGAAAATATTTACCCAAAATACTTTCAACAAATTGACGCCGTTGTCGGGGATTGGTGTCAATATTGCACGCATTGCAATAGTCGTATTATTTTTAGTTATTTACTTAATTTTAGATTTTTTGTTTAGTTACTTAATTTTAGATTTTTTGTTTAGTTACTTAATTTTATATTTTTAGTTTAGTTCCTTTATTTTAGATTTTTATTTAGTTACTTTATTGTAGATTTTTTTATTGCAATAGACTTTTAATTTTGATTTTTTTTATTATTATTATTATTTTTATCTTGTTATTTCACTTGGTTGCTAGTTTTGTAGATTTTTGTTTGTCGAAATGTTGGACCCAAATATAAATGTTGCGATTCATGCTCAAAACGAGATCCTAACTCAACAAATGGAGTATCTCCTTCAAAGTGTGTCACAGTTCACACCTCAAGTTAATGAGTTTCATGATATCGGATGGTGCACACCGGAAGATGCGATGGAGTATCATATGGCTAACCATGAATATCAACAACAAAGGCTTTCACACTATAATCAAGGTTATCAAAGAGGACCCTCTGAGTTAGAGGAAACCATGAATCAATTCATGCAATTCTCTTTAGCCATTCAACAAAACCGGAAAACTCAAGATGTTCAACTTACCAAATTCTTAACCGAGCAAAACGTAAGTCAAGTCTCAACTTTTCCAAACCCTACGACTTGTGTAGAAACTTGCAATACTACTTCTATAAGGAGTGTAAAAGTGATTGGTGAGGATGTTGGAAAGAAGAGAGTGGAGGAGGAAGTTGATGACAAGGAAGATGTTGTTGAAAAGGATAATATAGAGTATGTAAATATCAAGAAAAATATAGAAGTTGAGTATGAGCTCTCAGTGAAGCTACCTTATCCAAGACCTCCTAAAAAAGTAGATAATGTGTTAGTCGAAGGAACAAAAAAAGAGGATATAATCAAAGAAGTCGTGAATGAGTTAGAAACTTCAAAAGTTGAAATTTTTTCAAAAGAGAATATGGTGGACTTAGAGTTGAAGAAGAGTAGTAATGCAAAGGAGCATAAACTCTCATTGGAATTACTTCCTCTACAAGTTCCTAATAAAGAAGGGAATGAGAGTCATTCCTTTCGGCCAATGGAAATGTTTAGCCGTTTACAAATCACCATCCCATTTTTAGAAGGTTTAGAGTTAAAGCCAAAGTGTGTCAAATTCATCAAGGATAGGTTCTCACAGAAGAAGAAATTAACGGATAAGGAGGTTATCTCTCTTTAGGAGAGGACAAAACAAATGAAGGAAGAGAGATCGCGAGTTGAAGTGGTAAGAATTAAGTATGAAGAAACCAAACAAGCAAACATTAAATACTTTTGGGGCTTCACATTGGTAAGAAAAGTACCAAGAAAACGAGACAATGGTTGATGATTCAACCATGAACCGTCGAGCCATGCGACGTTGAACGAGGCGCTTCGTGGGAGGTAACCCACACTTATAATGTTTTATTTTGTTTTGTTTATTTTTATTTCAGGAAATAATAAGGGGACCTTTCTGGTGAAAGTTAGGAAGAAGCAATTGATATGGAAATACCCTTTGTGAGTCAACCCTCTCGGGCTTGTCCTGAAACATTGAGGTCAATGTTTAGTTCAAGTTTGGGGGTGGATTTACTCTTTTGCATTTTTCAATTTTCTGTTTATTATTTGTTTGTTTTATCCCCAGTTTAGAATAAGTAGTTTCTACAACATAATGAAAAGCTCGAGTGAAACAATGAGAATGCCAACAATGGAGCAACATGCATGAAAGTGGTAGTGAGTGGAAATTTTTGAAAAATTATTTTTCCCTTTCTTTTTCGATAAAAGTGACAAGGCAGGTATGAACTTTCGAACTCAAAATCTTAGTGTGTGCATGAAACGTAGGTTGTTAGTAAATAATACTAGAAGTTCTTTATGGTACACAATTTTTTGTTGGATTGGCTTAGCCTTAACCATTGTGAGGAAAGCTTTCCATTGTTTACTATATGCAGGAGACCATCGATTACTTTGACATGTTTGTATTTTGCTAAACCGTTTGTCGCATCGTTTTGTGGAAATCTGTGAAAATGAATTAGGCATTTGTTTGAATATGAGAGTTTCTTTAAGCCTATTCCATCTTAAAACTTATTTTTTTCTGTGAGAGTGTGATCCTTCGCTAACCATTCTTTGATACTGAGGTCAAGATAAATTTCATACTATGCACCAAGAAAAACACCTGGTGAGTTTTGATCTCAATAGAAAAGTTTTGTTTTGGACCATCAACCATAAACTTTGGTGATGTGTTTTCTCTTTTACCTTTATAGAAAGTAGGGGAGCATTCATATAATCTAGATACAGGTTGATTTCCAAGTTGGGGAGAGTCATAATCAAAACAAAAGTAAGTACAGGTGGTGATTTGCAAAGAATAAAACAACTTCGTAGCTTGAAAAAAAAAAAAGAGAAGAAACAAGAGAAAAAAACAACAACGTTTGAACTTGGACAGTTGTTGAAAATAAAAGAAACATCGAGCTACGAATGAAAATATGAACGGGTGAGAAAGCTAATGGTATAGAGAAAAAGGAATGAGTTGTGATTCGGATGCTTCCCTAATAGGAACAACCCTTGAATATCTTCTTTTCTTTGAATCTAAACCACATTACAACCCTATAAAGACCTTCCGATTCTCAGATTCCACAGGACTTGATGCTAACAATACGGTGAACGTATGATATGAATGTTTGTTGATTTAATTATTTGGATGAGTGTTTAACCCCTCTTTTATTCATCATACTTTTTGATGAGAGTGATTAGTGCTGATTCAACTGCGGTTGTGTAGTGTTCTGAACTTCTGGAGGTAATTTCCTTTCAAAATCTATTTCATGTGTATATTCTGAGTTTGCAGGGAGATGAAGAGTATCTGAGTTGGTCACTGAATTGAACCATTTGAAAAACTTTTTGAAAAACTTGTTGCATGATTGTTGGTATGTGTTGTTGTAATCACTGAGGTAAGTAATTTTGTTTAGGGACAAACAAAACTCTAAGTTGGGGAGAGTTTGTTAGGAGTGAATTATCAGTATTTTCATGTGTGAAAATAACTACCTTTTGATCTGAAGTTAAACATATCTTATGATTTTTATGGATTTTATGGTTAGAATTGAACTCTAGAGGTTCGATGCTAATTGTAGAGCGACTTGCATCACTTTGGGTGTTATTTGTGCAGATTTTAAAGTTGAAAACTAAAGACGAAGAAACACAAAGGCGTAGAGATTCTGGAGAAGAGAAATCACAAAGAGGGAGGATGAAGTAGAGGCCGAGCCGCGGTGATAAGGGGCGAGACGCGCCATCATTTCTGACTTTGGCTCGCACCTCGCCAATCCATGCCGAGCCGCGGTAACTTCGTAAAAAAGGAAAATTGTTATAAATAGAAGCCCTAATCCTCATAAGAGGGAGATCTTTGGTGAGAGAAATTCATAGAGCAATCCTATTCCAGAGCAGAAAACAACATCCGACGGAGAATTCAACATCAATTGAAGACATTCCCTTGATGAAGATGAATCCCTCTATGAAGTCTTGTGTGTTCTTCATGTCTATGGAGAGCTAAACCCCATTGTGTTGAGTTTAAGGTAGTAGTTAACCTATGAAGATGCACTTACTTTGATTAATTCCTGTGAACAATTGTTTAAGTTTTATTATCAATAAAGAACCTTGCTTTTATTTTATATCATTGTTAAATTATCAATCGAGAGATAGGGTTTATACTTTCTCCCTAGGTTCTTATATTGACTTGTTGATTAATACTCAGAGATGAGATTTTGAAGAAGTTTTCATAAATCATCGTGGTTAATTCCCTTTATCTTTATAGTTATTCTGAGAAATCGAATATCATATCGGTGGAGGTGTTTCTAAATTGATCTTAGAGATAATATCTCTTTTGAGGATGAATGAAGATAATAACTTAGATACTGTTCACATGTGGATTAATTGATCATTGCATATGAATAGGTTGATGAACCCTAGAACTCAACATATTCATCACCATTGTTATTCATTCTTAAGTTTTTAGTCATTTAATTCTTATTCTGTTATTCACACTTTTGGATTAAAACAATTAAAACCAATACTTTTCACTACTCGTCATAATTTGACTATAGAACGGCAGCAATATTAACTCAGTCTCTGTGGATACGATATATTAGAAAATATTTACCCAAAATACTTTCAACAAATTGACGCCGTTGTCGGGGATTGGTGTCAATATTGCACGCATTGCAATAGTCGTATTATTTTTAGTTATTTACTTAATTTTAGATTTTTTGTTTAGTTACTTAATTTTAGATTTTTTGTTTAGTTACTTAATTTTATATTTTTAGTTTAGTTCCTTTATTTTAGATTTTTATTTAGTTACTTTATTGTAGATTTTTTTATTGCAATAGACTTTTAATTTTGATTTTTTTTATTATTATTATTATTTTTATCTTGTTATTTCACTTGGTTGCTAGTTTTGTAGATTTTTGTTTGTCGAAATGTTGGACCCAAATATAAATGTTGCGATTCATGCTCAAAACGAGATCCTAACTCAACAAATGGAGTATCTCCTTCAAAGTGTGTCACAGTTCACACCTCAAGTTAATGAGTTTCATGATATCGGATGGTGCACACCGGAAGATGCGATGGAGTATCATATGGCTAACCATGAATATCAACAACAAAGGCTTTCACACTATAATCAAGGTTATCAAAGAGGACCCTCTGAGTTAGAGGAAACCATGAATCAATTCATGCAATTCTCTTTAGCCATTCAACAAAACCGGAAAACTCAAGATGTTCAACTTACCAAATTCTTAACCGAGCAAAACGTAAGTCAAGTCTCAACTTTTCCAAACCCTACGACTTGTGTAGAAACTTGCAATACTACTTCTATAAGGAGTGTAAAAGTGATTGGTGAGGATGTTGGAAAGAAGAGAGTGGAGGAGGAAGTTGATGACAAGGAAGATGTTGTTGAAAAGGATAATATAGAGTATGTAAATATCAAGAAAAATATAGAAGTTGAGTATGAGCTCTCAGTGAAGCTACCTTATCCAAGACCTCCTAAAAAAGTAGATAATGTGTTAGTCGAAGGAACAAAAAAAGAGGATATAATCAAAGAAGTCGTGAATGAGTTAGAAACTTCAAAAGTTGAAATTTTTTCAAAAGAGAATATGGTGGACTTAGAGTTGAAGAAGAGTAGTAATGCAAAGGAGCATAAACTCTCATTGGAATTACTTCCTCTACAAGTTCCTAATAAAGAAGGGAATGAGAGTCATTCCTTTCGGCCAATGGAAATGTTTAGCCGTTTACAAATCACCATCCCATTTTTAGAAGGTTTAGAGTTAAAGCCAAAGTGTGTCAAATTCATCAAGGATAGGTTCTCACAGAAGAAGAAATTAACGGATAAGGAGGTTATCTCTCTTTAGGAGAGGACAAAACAAATGAAGGAAGAGAGATCGCGAGTTGAAGTGGTAAGAATTAAGTATGAAGAAACCAAACAAGCAAACATTAAATACTTTTGGGGCTTCACATTGGTAAGAAAAGTACCAAGAAAACGAGACAATGGTTGATGATTCAACCATGAACCGTCGAGCCATGCGACGTTGAACGAGGCGCTTCGTGGGAGGTAACCCACACTTATAATGTTTTATTTTGTTTTGTTTATTTTTATTTCAGGAAATAATAAGGGGACCTTTCTGGTGAAAGTTAGGAAGAAGCAATTGATATGGCAATACCCTTTGTGAGTCAACCCTCTCGGGCTTGTCCTGAAACATTGAGGTCAATGTTTAGTTCAAGTTTGGGGGTGGATTTACTCTTTTGCATTTTTCAATTTTCTGTTTATTATTTGTTTGTTTTATCCCCAGTTTAGAATAAGTAGTTTCTACAACATAATGAAAAGCTCGAGTGAAACAATGAGAATGCCAACAATGGAGCAACATGCATGAAAGTGGTAGTGAGTGGAAATTTTTGAAAAATTATTTTTCCCTTTCTTTTTCGATAAAAGTGACAAGGCAGGTATGAACTTTCGAACTCAAAATCTTAGTGTGTGCATGAAACGTAGGTTGTTAGTAAATAATACTAGAAGTTCTTTATGGTACACAATTTTTTGTTGGATTGGCTTAGCCTTAACCATTGTGAGGAAAGCTTTCCATTGTTTACTATATGCAGGAGACCATCGATTACTTTGACATGTTTGTATTTTGCTAAACCGTTTGTCGCATCGTTTTGTGGAAATCTGTGAAAATGAATTAGGCATTTGTTTGAATATGAGAGTTTCTTTAAGCCTATTCCATCTTAAAACTTATTTTTTTCTGTGAGAGTGTGATCCTTCGCTAACCATTCTTTGATACTGAGGTCAAGATAAATTTCATACTATGCACCAAGAAAAACACCTGGTGAGTTTTGATCTCAATAGAAAAGTTTTGTTTTGGACCATCAACCATAAACTTTGGTGATGTGTTTTCTCTTTTACCTTTATAGAAAGTAGGGGGGCATTCATATAATCTAGATACAGGTTGATTTCCAAGTTGGGGAGAGTCATAATCAAAACAAAAGTAAGTACAGGTGGTGATTTGCAAAGAATAAAACAACTTCGTAGCTTGAAAAAAAAAAGAGAAGAAACAAGAGAAAAAAACAACAACGTTTCAACTTGGACAGTTGTTGAAAATAAAAGAAACATCGAGCTACGAATGAAAAGATGAACGGGTGAGAAAGCTAATGGTATAGAGAAAAGGAATGAGTTGTGATTCGGATGCTTCCCTAATAGGAACAACCCTTGAATATCTTCTTTTCTTTGAATCTAAACCACATTACAACCCTATAAAGACCTTCCGATTCTCAGATTCCACAGGACTTGATGCTAACAATACGGTGAACGTATGATATGAATGTTTGTTGATTTAATTGTTTGGATGAGTGTTTAACCCCTCTTTTATTCATCATACTTTTTGATGAGAGTGATTAGTGCTGATTCAACTGCGGTTGTGTAGTGTTCTGAACTTCTGGAGGTAATTTCCTTTCAAAATCTGTTTCATGTGTATATTCTGAGTTTGCAGGGAGATGAAGAGTATCTGAGTTGGTCACTGAATTGAACCATTTGAAAAACATTTTGAAAAACTTGTTGCATGATTGTTGGTATGTGTTGTTGTAATCACTGAGGTAAGTAATTTTGTTTAGGGACAAACAAAACTCTAAGTTGGGGAGAGTTTGTTAGGAGTGAATTATCAGTATTTTCATGTGTTAAAATAACTACCTTTTGATCTGAAGTTAAACATATCTTATGATTTTTAAGGATTTTATGGTTAGAATTGAACTCTAGAGGTTCGATGCTAATTGTAGAGCGACTTGCATCACTTTGGGTGTTATTTGTGCAGATTTTAAAGTTGAAAAGTAAAGACGAAGAAACACAAAGGCGTAGAGATTCTGGTGAAGAGAAATCACAAAGAAGGAGGATGAAGCAGAGGCCGAGCCGCGGTGATAAGGGGCGAGACGCGCCATCACTTCTGACTTTGGCTCGCGCCTCGCCAATTCGTGCCAAGCCGCGGTAACTTCGTAAAAAAGAAAAATTGTTATAAATGGAAGCCCTAATCCTCATAAGAGGGAGATCTTTGGTGAGCGAAATTCAGAGAGAAATCCTATTCCAGAGCAGAAAACAACATCCGACGGAGAATTCAACATCAATTGAAGACATTCCCTTGATGAAGATGAATCCCTCTATGAAGTCTTGTGTGTTCTTCATGTCTATGGAGAGCTAAACCCCATTGTGTTGAGTTTAAGGTAGTAGTTAACCTATGAAGATGCACTTACTTTGATTAATTCCTGTGAACAATTGTTTAAGTTTTATTATCAATAAAGAACCTTGCTTTTATTTTATATCATTGTTAAACTATCAATCGAGAGATAGGGTTTATACTTTTGCCCTAGGTTCTTATATTGACTTGTTGATTAATACTCAGAGATGAGATTTTGAAGAAGTTTTCATAAATCATCGTGGTTAATTCCCTTTATCTTTATAGTTATTCTAAGAAATCGAATATCATATCGGTGGAGGTGTTTCTAAATTGATCTTAGACATAATATCTCTTTTGAGGATGAATGAAGATAATAACTTAGATATTGTTCACATGTGTATTAATTGATCATTGCATATGAATAGGTTGATGAACCCTAGAACTCAACATATTCATCACCATTGTTATTCATTCTTAAGTTTTTAGTCATTTAATTCTTATTCTATTATTTACACTTTTGGATTAAAACAATCAAAACCAATACTTTTCACTACTCGTCATAATTTGACTATAGAACGGCAGCAATATTAACTCAGTCTCTGTGGATACGATATATTAGAAAATATTTACCCAAAATACTTTCAACAGATATAAAAAAAATAATGAGAACATACAATTAAACACATACGAACATAAGCCCTAGGTTCATAGGTTCGACGTAACGGCTTAGGGTGTCTACCCTTCCCATTGGTATGTTCTAGAAGGTCTCATGGGGTCGTTCGTAGCCTCCGAGACTTTTTGTCTCTTTGGATTTTAGAACAACTCATTTATCCATGAGGTTCGAGTTTTTAGTGGTAGGTTCCTAGAGAGATCAGCTAAATACCAAGTCCTGACCTCAACAAAGTCAAGCCTCGTATCAGACATTTACAGATATCTAACCCACTCTGGGTGGAATTATAATAAGACTCGTAGGCGATGCAAGTCCCCCCGATTCTTAAGGATAATTCCCACACTTATGTTTTAACGCAATTTATAATCCCAGCAGTGCAAATATATTAATGTAACAATTAAACATTTAAGCCAACGATTATAAATAACTGAAAAATGAATAAATAAATAAAACAATGAAATTAAATATTTATTTAAAAATAAAAGGAAACAAAACCTAAACCTAATCCACAACCCGAATCCTGGCAAATTAGCCAAACCCTAATAGTAAACCACTAACCTAAATAGTCAATCAAAACCTAAATCCTGCCAAGACCTAGGAGCATAATATCCACCATTATAGTATCCCAAGCAGAGTCTCCAGCTGTAGCAACCTGCCCTAAAAATTTGCTTTTTAGAGTCGCCACCTATTCTACCAGGGAGAATAGGAAACCCTACGCAGTTAAGAGATTCGGGGTAAGTTATTATATTCGGGTCAGGGGAAGGTCTTAGGCACCTTTAACCCTTTCCTAAGGATTTGAGTTCAAGGTAAAGGTTTATGGCTAAAAGTGTTTAGGTTTTATAGCTAAGGAAATGAATAGGGTGAACGGAAAAATTCGAACCTAATTAGAATTTTGGGGAAGGGAACTCGCCTTGTTACCAAGTGCCTACGTACCTCCTAATTGAGGATCAGAGTCTACGTAGTTCGGGGCAGGGTTGTACGCCTTAGAATTAGTACGAGGTTGTTTGAAGGTATTTTGAATTACCTTATCGTAGTTTTGAAATTTGTGGTTTGCAAGGTATTTTGAATTACCTTATCACAGTGATGAAAATCCGTAGTTTGAAGATGAAAGAGTGTTTTAAGATTTGGCGTACAACCCTGATTTTAATTTGTTCTATTAATTGCGATGATTAATAGATTTAATCACCATAATTAACAGATTAATAAGAATTGCAAACTGTTTTAATCGATAGATTCGATTATCACTATTAGCAAATTGAATGTTTTTTTTTTTAAAATTAAATTATTAATTTATCGTTACTCCTCATAATCAATAGATTTGATTACAAATAATAACGAATTGATAGAAAAAGGCATGCTAATCATTGTAACCAATAGAGTGGTTAAAACCCTTTAGCAAAATAAATGTACTTTTATTATTTTATTTTATTACTTTATTTATCACCAACACGACTATTAGGTATAATCGGATCGAAGAGAAAATTAAGAAATCAATTAAACAAGCATTAATCTTATTGTTATTATTTTTATTAAATACGCTCTTCACCAATGCGATCAATAAATATAATCGAATCGAAAAAAAGTCGTAAAAACCCCAATTATATTAAACCACATAATATTAACAAATAATTTAATTTTATCTTTTTATTTATGCAAGGGGGTGTGATGTTAACTAGGGTAGTAAATCTGGGGGTGTGAATAGCGCAGGGTTAGGCCCACTTAAATTTTGAGCCCGTGTGATTGTATGTGAGTATGCGTACAGAGTTAAGGTAAGACAGCGAGATCTATGCCATGGATCTAGATCTAATCGCCTGCATGTGCTGGCAGATGAGGGAACACGGTGAGGGTCATACACATGATCAAAGTCATTGTGTTAACCATGTGGCCATCAGGAGGCCACATGGCAACGATCCACCGGCTGAGGGGAGAGATTAACTCTAAATCCCATTCTTTCCATTTCATTTCCTCAATCTCTTTCTCTCTCTTCATTCTCTTCCCTCTCTCAAGCTCTCCGTCCCCACCCTCGTCTCCTCACACAAGCCCAGAAAACCGCCCCTTCCTACCAGTTAACCACCCCAACAGCCACCGCCCAACCCAGGCCTCCGATGAATATTCATCGGAGTGTTCATCCAAACCCAGAAAACCTTCGAGCCAAACCTAGAAATCTTCATCCCAACCCAGAAAAAAACGAACCCAGATGAAGATCATCACGATCTTCATCTTCTCCGGATCTCACCTTCATCGATACAAGCCCAGAAACCCTTCAACTAACCCAGCAATAACAACATAAACCATAATCGTCATAACCCTATGAACCCTAACCCAACCCTCATCGGATCTTATGAACCCTAAGAACCCTAGGGTTCTATGAAGAACCCTAACCCTAATTGAAACTCAGATCAGGTCAAACCCACATGCAAACACGATTCGAAGCGTGAATTAAAAGCTAAGTTTCAGATTGGGTTACCTTTTGCCTTATGTTTCTGGTTCGTGTATGCTCCTCGCTAATCCCTCTCTCGCTCTTTCGTTTGTAGGTACGATGAAGACGAAGCTTCCAAGATCTCTGTTCGCGGCGCTTAGGGTTTTTCTCTCTGCAGATTTCCCTCCCCCTCCCTCTAATTTCTTCTTTAGATTTATAGTATTAGGGTTTGATTCGTTTTAGGAAGAATTAGATTAGATTTTAGGATTTGATTAGATTTGATTCAATGTAAGATTGTTTCTGATTAATGAAAAAAATATTTTATTTCATTTGATTTGGATGCTGAAGATTTGATTCTGTGTATGATTTAGTTTTTTTGTTTGAGATTCGTTTCTGATCCATGGTGTGGACCTCCGATTTTTTTAATCCCGGGCCATACCTCTGTTCTGTAGAGATACGTGAACTGACTCTTTTTGTCGCTTAATGCTTTCGCATTTTTGAAAATTCACAGAGTCGCCACCGACCTTTTATTTTATCCAATTAAGGAAAGGTTTATAAAAGAAACAGAAAAAAGACCTTTAAGAAATTCTGGGTAAGGGGGTAGGTTATACAAAGGGAAGGTGTTAGCACCCTTTGTATCCATGGTTATCCATGGGCTCTTAAGTTTGCTTAGCTCACTTGTTTTTCGATGACTTTTCAATTGCTCTGAAATTGCTCATATGTGGTTCCAAATACTTTTGTAAATTGAATTTTGTAATGATCCGTGTGTGGATGTATACAAAATGTTTGTTTATCTTTCGAAAGATGTTTTGAAAAGAACGTTAACTTTGTAATAATCCGTGTATGGATGTATACAAAGTATTGTCTTTTTTGAAAGTTTTGTTTTGAAAAACAACAGTGTATGAGAATTTTGTTTGTTTTGATTTGAGCAAGCAAACTAGGAGGTCTACCCTGAGTTGTAAGGTCTTTATCCTATTTCCTTTAAAAATCTATCCTTTCACCGGATATAAACGCAAGGTTCGATTTTGTACTCAAAATAGTAGAATTTTGACTTTGATTTTGAAAAGAATGAGAAAGGATTACCTTAAGAGGTGCAAGTGTGATTGTGTTTGTATTCAGATATTTTATCTTTGAAGTTAGTGATCTAACGGTTCAATTTTATCTTTGACATACACGCAGTTTTATATTTGCAGGAAATTAAATGCGGAAATGTAAAGTGCGGAAAGTAAATCTACGCTATTACATCGATTGTGCAGGAAATGTAAACTAACCTATTTACATGAATTTGACATCCTATACATTTATCTAGGAATTTAAATTGCAAGAAAAATAAAAGGCATGTTTTTTGGATTTTTTAAGATTGGTTTTAATTATAATTAATGCATGATTAATTAAATTAAAATGAAGAAAAAAGATGAAAATAAATTTAAACCTAGAAATTAAGTTTAAAATATGTACAAAATACTTGTCAATTAATTTTAAAACAAAACTAATTTTTTTGGAATTTTTGGAATTTGATTTGAAATTGATTTAAGCTAATTAAAACATAATTATGCAAATAATTATACAAATAATTATACAAATAATTAAAACTTAAAGAGAAAATTATTCAAAATATGTACAAAATTAGTTTATAATATATAAACAATATTTTATATAAAGAACAATTTTTTTTATGATTTTTTGATTGGTTAGAATAATTAAAAAGCAAATATATAAATATATACTGATTAATTATGCAAAATATTGAAATTTTGAAGAAAAATAAAATATTTTTATTTCAGAAAATAATATATTATTTTAGAAGTCTAAAAATATTTTTTGTGTATTTTTTTGATTTTTAAAACTATTTTTAATTAATTTGACAAAGAAATTAAAATAAAATAGAAAATAAAAGGATACTGATCATATGTGGAAATTAAATGAGGGAGTATGATGCGCATGCGTGTTCTGAGGCGTTGGATGAGCTGTTAAGCAAGATCAGATGGTCCAGACTTTGAGGCACATGGTACACGTTACACCTGCAAAACACTTGATTAGAGATAAATTTAAAAAACACGCGCGCGCTTCTGAACCAATGGGAGGAAGACACGTCTTCGTCTTCAACCTTCAGACAAGGCCTTTAACAGCGCTTTTGTAAAAAAGCGCTATAGTAAGTGAACGCTAATTCTGCAAAATAACGAATAGGGGTAAACAAGCAAATAAATTTGGCGCAATGGTACCATTCAACTCGTCTTGTTCCACTGAATTTAACCATGTCTTTAATTTGCTTTAATTTTGGCCCTATTGAAGAACCCTAATTTTGAGCTAAGAAAACCCTAAAATGGTATATGCTACAAACAGCCATTAAAATCCAATTGAAGCTCCAGAAACGACCAGAGCTTTAAACCAAACACAATTATGCATCTACATCTTGTTAAATATGCGTGTGTTATGAGATATAAGTTGGTTTTAGTTTGAACAAACCGTGGCCTATATAGCTCGATTCAATGAGGTTTAAGACTTGCAATTGATTGGAATAGTTTCAGTGAAGCTCAGAGATGATGTTTGAATGCTTAGTTTGTATTGAAATGGACTGAAATTAAAAACTCGAATTTGAATTTTCTTTGAATTTTTTCAAGTGATTACAAGTGTATATGAGCAAGGCTTTGTTTCTGATTCGTGTCTCTTTTGTTACTGAAGCATGCTAGCCTATTTATAAGCATTGAGTGCTTAGAATTGAAGTTAAGGAGCAACTAGTTGCCTTTGTGGAATTCTTGCATTTTTTATATTAAAAAAGCTTTGAATTATTGACCAAGTCCTCTTGTCTTCAATGCATCTGCCTTGCTCTTCAATTCTCTGCAGAAAGATGAAGATTCCCTGGGTGAGTCATGCTTGGAAGTTAAGCTACCATTTATCCATCCATTTTCCTTTTAATTTTAATCTTAAAATAAGATAAAATCATGCCAAAAATGGATAAAAAAGGTGTGGGCCTTGTCTTAGTCGTGGGAGGCCCATAACATCATGGAAATGATGTTTGAATGCTGAAAACTTGGCCCCATTTGGAAAAAATACATTTTTGAGCAATGTTGATTTCATGTATTTTCCCAAAATTTAGCCAACTTCAACAAGGTGTAAATCCCTCAATTTTTGTCATATGAAGGAGATCTTGCACTTTTTGGAAACCTCAAAGAGTCCTCTAACCAATTTCTTTGGTCTCATGTCAAAATGATTTTTGAAGCTCCTTGTGTGTCCTTTTGAAAAACGTGTCTTTTTGTTGACTTTGAAAATGACCTGTAATGTCTTTGATCATATTTTTCAAATGGTGAATCCAATGACCATGGGATCAATGGAATTTGAAAGATAATTGAATTTCCTTCAAAATAAGCTTTGGTTTGAATTTTTTGGATGAAGGATGAGAGAGTTATGATCAGTCAAAGTTGAGTTGACTTTTCAGGCAAAAACCCTAATTTTGAATCTTAGGGTTTTGTTGATTTTTGATCTTTCCTTGATGAATTATGATCATCCAATGATCAAATGATGAATCCTTTGACAAAATATGGACTTTGACAAAAAATTTCATTTTTGACTGTCTGTTGACTTTTTTGGTCAAACGGGTCGTCTGTTGACTGTTTGAGCTGCTGACGGTGCGTCTGAGTGAATTGAAGTTTGAAAATTTGTATGATGGTACTTTGAGATATATGGATGTGTATGAAATCCATTAGAGCTCTCAAAAACTTGTTGCTCCTGTAAAAACAAGAAAAACCCTGATTAGGGACTGTTTGTGTAGGAGACAGTTAAACGTACCTGATTTTCGTGCAGTGTTGAGTCTCTGCTAATCGCGTGATATTCAGAAGACTTCTAGCACAAAGATCTTGGAATTTTGAATTGTGAAAGATTGATTTGATTGATGGTACAAAACACTGAGAATTGTACCGTCAGCAGTTTGGCTGTCGACTGACTGTTCAGGTAGCAGTTAGAGTGAAAAATCAACAGTCAAAGTTAATTTTCTTTTTTGTTGTTTTTGCTTTTTGTTTTATGTGAAAAATGAAAGTTTATTTACATGACTTGTTAAAAAACACAGACATAATAAATAACTAATATACTGTTACCAATACAGTCTGAGTTCCCTGATTCTGCGCCTGCAAAAAGATTTTAACTCTGTACCAATTGTGTCAGTACTATTTATCTCTAAATAAATAAATAGCATGTGTGAAGTAATAAACAGTATTTGGCGTTTGCGTAAGAATAAATTCAACTGCAGGCCAAATTACTGTATAAGAAAAATTCTAAAAACTAAGTGTTTCATATGTCAGGATATTTGTTGAAATAATCCATAATTATATGAGACTCTTAATTTTCAGATTGGAGTTTTCTTGAAAAATAATGCGGGCAAATTTTGGGGTATAACACATGGGCCTGGGTTTGTGACGATGGAGATTAGGGTTTCGCTGGTGATTGGTGGCTGCCGCAGGTCTTCGTGAAAGGGAGATGAACAAGGTTTCAAACCCTAGTTCTCTGGTTGACTCGGTCAACCCTAAAAAACAATTTTCTTTTATAATTATTTAATAATTGGTTAATGGTTTAATAATAATAATAATAATTAATAAATGATAATTGATGAAAATAATAATATAAGATAATAATTAATAAAAACGAAAATAAAATAAACCCTGTTGACCCTGGTCAACTATCCAGAATAAAAATGATAATTGCTGAATAATAACTTAATTAATAATTAGTTTTAATTAATCACCATATTAAATTGATAAAACTTAAATAAATACTAAATTGATAGAAAGTTAATATTTATAGAGAACTTTAAAGAATCTAAATGGGCCTAAACTCAAATTGGACCCAAATGTTTTTTTCTTAAAACACACCCCTTTATTTTGACTTTGAATACACCCTTATAAGAGGTCGGATTTAACAAATACAGTATTAAACCCCCTGACCCTTATTTTTAATAATCCTGATGAATTAAATACACGTAGATGTATCCGGTAAATTTTGGGGTATGACACTTAGTAATCGTTTCGGGACTGGGGGGAGGTTCCATATTCAGAGTGGAGGTGACCATCCCAATCCTTTTGATGAGAATTAGGAGGGAGACTCACACACTTTGGCTTATATGGAGATTGCTGCTCGTTTAATTTCTCATGTTCATTATCACGAAGAAATAAAGGCGACACGAGCTTCCAAAAATAAGATAAGGATCCATTATTTTTCCGAAACTTTCATCATTGCTTGTGACCAAGAACCCGCTGAGGAGGAAATTAGGGAACATCTCACTTTTTAGTAAAACGGGAATAAACCGCCTTAGTTCGACCTTCAAATTATGGAATTTAAACTTGGTTTAATCCTGAGCTGGTATGGACGATTTATGTATAAAAGTCGTTCAAATAAGGTGGAAGATACCCATATAGAAGTGGGTCAATATTCTGATGGGGCAGTTTCCCATATTGATGACGGTAAAAGTATTTGCAGTCGCACGACAAAAATGTTGTCCTTTCTATGAATGCCTTTTTAATCACCTAAATTTCAGAATACATTTTACTAAGTTCGAGGGAGGTTTGTTAAATCACTTAGCCATATCCCATTCCCAACTTCATCCATCTTCCAGGGAATTTGAATTTGTTTCTAGTATTGGTGTGAGAATTAGGGGTTGAGCAGTTGATGACAATTTCCCAAGTGTACTAAACGTATCAAAGTAATAAAACTTATAAGTTCGTATCCACAAGGATTGTGTTATTTTAACAAAGCGATTTATGCGATATTGAAAGTAAATCGGGGGATTTTAGGTTTAATTTGGTATAGTTAAAAGCATAAACAAAATATTG
This sequence comes from Vicia villosa, assembly GCF_029867415.1. Classification (NCBI taxonomy): domain Eukaryota; kingdom Viridiplantae; phylum Streptophyta; class Magnoliopsida; order Fabales; family Fabaceae; genus Vicia; species Vicia villosa. Next base: position 203,967,539 of record NC_081180.1, on the reverse strand, counting down.
GAAAACATGATCAAATTAAAGGCAATTAGGCCTTGCTTCGAATCCAATTTATGTCACAGTTTGATGTTGGTGTCTAATTTCCCTATGGTGATTATTTAAAGATTACAACGGTTTAACTTAGCCCTTATACCCAATCCCTTGGTGTATAACTTACTATTCTACACTATGCTCCCTAATCTCTTATGTTAGCTAGATAGTTAAAACTTGTGATAATTGGAACATTAAACCCTAAGTCACAACTTATAATCTCTTATTCCTAATCGATTACTAAGTTGAACAATTACTTTAGATCATATTCGTACAATTATGTTCAGTAATTTGTATGATTTCTAAGTTAGATATATGAAACAAATATTGTTCTAACATACTCCATTGAAGACTTTGGTGAAACCATGTGAAGGTTTTCCCATAACAAAGTTGAGAGTTATCCAATTATTCGAGGCTAATGACAATTGCTCAGACAATTCTTTATCAGATTCGAGGAAAGAATGCCGCAGAAAAGAAGCTCAAAGCAGGTTATCGTGGATAAAAATATTATTGGATCAAGATCATTGAAGATATTGGGTGTAGTAGTTGAATAATTGCATCAACCCAAGGAATTGTCATTAGATTTGTGTGTAGGATAATGCATTGTGACTATTAGCGTTCAAATTGATGATAGTTTGTTGTATCAAAATACTTGTATATTAGCTCTTGAAAATAATGGAAGTCTTGATTATTTTCTCAATGGTTTCAAACCATTGGAAGAGTGAAGTAAGCATAGCGAGGACAGTTGTTGAACTACTATATATATATTTGTGTACTTTCTTTCTTCCCTATCTTTCTTTAAATTTCTTCATTCATCATGTAAAATTTAAATTATAGCATAATTTATATATCATCTAGGCTAGATCATGCTTGTAGTGATTTATTATATAAGCATAGGTTTATGTTGTATCAAACTTATCGAATCGTGCTTAAGTCAATTGTGATAAAAGGCATGTTTATGTTGAGATATTAAATTGGTAAAATTAAGAAACTTGAAATTATCCTAATTGACTTAAATCCTTGTTTGATCATACTCTTAATGATAACATTGAAATACATTGGTTAGAATTCATATTGATGAGATTTTATGCTTCCATTCTATTTGATTTTAACTTCCACCCATCAAACTCTAATTTTTTATTGAAAGTTTTGAAATCTCTTTTTTAAAGAGGATAGGTCTATTCAACCCCCTTCTAGAACTTTTTCAAAATTTATTTTCCCAGTAAATAGTTTATAATCTGATGAATCAGTAAGTGTAACACAAAATCTAAAAAGAGCGACCTCAACGGGTCCTCTTGTTGAACTTCAGTAGATGATATAATATGTCCACCCTCAAGGTACAACCTTGTTTCTTGACTATAAAGAAATTCCACCCACAAAGAAAAAATGGGCATTTCACCCTCTCTCGTGTAGAAGGGTTAATCGATTTAACATATTAAAAGCATTAGAAATATTTACCTTAAGCATAATCAAAGAATCATCTCCATGTTATTTGCTTACCACACTATTGACATCGTGCAAAATAGCCTCAACACTAGGGTGTTTGCGGTGTGCTTTACATCGGTTTTGAGGCAAAAACTCATCAGATCCAAAGATAAATTTGCTTGCGGTTTGGTTCGATTTTGGATGATTTGTTAAAATATTCTATCCGATCCAATCCAATCCAATTTTATGCGCTTTAAATTTGGATCGATTTTTGGATATCCAAATTACAAATTATATTTTTATTACTATTATAAAAATACTAATAAGTTATAAGTTTGATATAATATATAAGATATAGGATATTAAAAAGTTAATATTATAGATTATAGTTGAAATAAATAAAATAATAAAAATAAATGGATTAAATCATATAATAAATAGTATTAAAAATAATTATTATTGAATAATAAATTAATTCAACATATCATATTAATAAAAAATAAATAAGTATAAAATATATACACACGGTTTGAATCGGTTTTGAAAAAACAATTCAAAATTCGATATAAATCGAGCGGCTTTCACCAAATGACATTTAAATGCATCCAATAAATTTTGGTTTTTTAAAAATTTTAATTTTTTAAGAATAATTTGTGTTTTTTTATTTGGATCAGTTTGGATTTGAACGTCCATACTCGACAATATAGAATACTATAATTCTAAATTCAAAGTCATCGAAATATCGTGTTACATTTTTATTGACTTCTTTCATATCTTTTGATTTTGATATAAAATATTGCAAATATATATATATATATATATATATATATATATATATATATATATATATATATATATATATATATATATATATATATATATATATATATATATATATATATATATATATATATATATATACACGTTAAGAAATATGAGTTGAGAAAAGAAAAGAAAAATAGTCGTATTGTGTTTAGAAATTCTCAGCATTATTAATTTATCAAAAATGATATACGAACACCCAGAAACATGGACACCATACAGTGTCCTTTACATTTGGAGGCAAATATATGATTAGAATATATATCTAAATAGAAGATAGAGAAAGAGGTAGAGAGGTATACGGTGTACATTGTTTAAAATTTGAGAGTTCAAATAATACACATGTTAATTTAAAAATTAATATTTTTATACTCAAATGATACACTATATTGTATTTATTGTTCATCATACTATGAACAGTGTTTTATAAACAAAATATTTTTTATAAATATATTAAAAAAATTTAAACTTTTAAAAAACCGGTATAAAAATAATATGATTACGAATTTTATTATCTCATTAACTAATTTTTATTTTTTGAGTAAAAATTATTTTTAATATATTTTAACTTTATTAACCAACTTCATCACTATATTAATCAACATTTTATATTTTATTAATCAATTTTATTTTACTATTAAAAATTATATTTTATATCTGAACGTTTATTAATCAACTTCACCATTTTATTAACCAACTTTATTTTACTACAAAAATATTATTTTTAATATCTATATATTTAGTAACCAAATTATAAATTATACTAGCCAATTTTTTACACTCAATTAAACAATTTTATATTATTATTATTCATGTACTTACTATTCACAACTACTTTCACGTCACAGTATATATGTTATTATTTATATTATTATTCACTATTTATATTCCCTGTTGGGATAATTGTGAACAGTAAATTAAATATAAGTGTAAAAGTATTGTATTTATAGCATAACTGATAATTTATATATATGTCTCAGATGCATTTTTTTCCTCATAATATTAAGTCCATGCATAGAAAGTTAACCTAATAGCATATATTGTCTTTTTAATCTAGGTGTATGTATGTGATACACATCTTTTAACAAATATTTTTCATTAAATCATCATCAACCACATATTTTCATTTTTTCCCACAAAATGATAAATTTGGTAATTAAGATATGAAAAGTTAGAACCATACCACACATGTATTTCATGATTGGGTATGACTCGGTATCTCTCCAACCAAACCATGTACAATAATATGATTTTTTTTCCCTTCAAAAATTAACTATATATTTCCAAACAAGCAAGAAACTAGCAAACAAGGAAGCTAAAGTATATTATTGACATTCCCTTCAAAGTTAGAAGAAACTTGTAATTTATAAATACATTATATGCCCTATAAGAAACCTAATAACACAACATCCCATATGGTTTATCTGAACTCTGAAGTAATCTATTAATTTGAAGCATTATTTTGACAAATATCATTTTCAATTATTTAAGTATAAACACATAGTATGTTATTTTAATGAACAAGAGGATTTATTATGAGAAGAGAAAGCGTGGTGGGATCCTCAAAATCTAAACTAGAATTAGATGACACAACGAGGCCACGTGTAGTGGACGATAAAACTAGAAAGATGTCAAATACACGTGTATTAATATTATTATTGTTTGGTTAATTAATGTCCAAGCACCCTATCAAACCAATAATATGACTTTGATATATCACAACTAGGTGGCATAAAGAAAATAATACAGTTGAGTGTTCTATAATACACTTTTGGTTTGGTTGCATTAAATTATGAATTAAATTAAGAAATCTCTACTCGATAAAAATTTGACTTATATATCACAGATTTTAGATGACTTTTACCTTAAAAAAAGTTATGAATTTAATGTAAAAAATATTAGGATAAAGCTAATATTATTGATGAGTCTCAGCATCCAATTCACATAAATTTTTTAATGTAAATAAATAAACAGTTGAGTTTGTCAAAATATTAAACTTTATAGTACTATTAAAGTTAGTATGTATAAGCATCTTATCTAGAATGAATCAATTAATTGAGGGGGAATATACCAAAAGTATTAAGGAGTAAGGAGAGACTATTTCCGAGAAAATAAATGAATAGGCAGAAAGATTAAAGTCAAGTGGATATCGTTGATTAATTTTAAAGACCAATATCATTCAAAAAAAGTTTTATTTATCAATCTTATCTTGAAGCTGTGTTTGGTTGTTAGGTGTCAAAGGGACTTTCTGCTTCATTTTTCTTTTTCATGAATCAAATATTTGTTTATTTATTAAAAAATTACATACATGTTTATAATTTTTTTTTAATTACAAAAAACTGTATGTGGATGGATTTATTGCAATATTCGAAACTTTCACTATTTTATATGCATAGTACAAGTATGCAAAGTATGAATTTGTATTTATTTTTTTTTAAATATGTTTTTGTTCTTACAAATATTTTAAATTTTTATTAAAAATATATATTTTGATTCCTACAAAATTTTTATGCATAGACTCTATTTAATAAACATAGCGGTTGGCTGATAAGCTAGTTAATAATTTATCATTAATGGTTGATGGCTCATAGTTTATAACTTATAGCTGATGATTGATGACTTATAGATATGTATTTTGATTCCTACAAAATTTTTATGCATGCAGTTTTAGACTCTGTTTGATAAAAATAGTGGTTGACTGATAAGCTAGTTAATAGTTTATCATTGATGGTTGATGGCTCATAGCTTATAGTTTATAGCTGATGATTGATGACTTATAGCTGATAAAATAATTGAAATGGTTGGTAAAATTAGTGCTTCAACTAACTGATTAATTAAAATGACATAAACGATATTTAATACATAATTATTTTATTTTAAATTAAATTAAATTATCGAGAGTAAAAGTGTATTTTAATTAAAATAATAAGGATAAAAACTGAAGGAAAAATGATAAGCTATAAACTATAAGCTAAAACGCTATTTGAAATAGTGTTTAAAAGATAATCTATGAGCTAGTAAAATAAGCTATAAGTTCGTGATAAAAAGACTGTTACCAAACATATTTTTTATTGTCATATGAGTTTATAAGCTATAAGCTCAAAAAATGGCATGCCAAACAGAGTCGTAATCTCTGCTATTTTCTAAAATTTTAAAAATTAATTAATTACCCTTTTAACTTTAAATAATTTTTTTCATATATGTTTAGAATACTGTAAAATGTTTATTTACTAAATTTTAGATATGTTTTTTAAAATGAGAAGGATTAAATATGAATTTTTTTAAGATTTTAAAAGATAATGATGTAGGTAATGAAAATCTCGACATAGAAATCAAATTTTGAGTTCTTTTTCTTTCAGAAAAACTTTTTATAACGTTTTAAACATATCTGTAAAATAATAATTAAAAAATACACATTGGTTTAACAGCAAGAACTAAAACTAAGTGCATAATAATTTTGTAAGACCAAAATATGTCATTTTTTATAGGGACCAAAAACAAAATATTTTATAGAAAATAAAAACATATTTAACCATTTATTTTTTATAAATAAAAAGATTATATTAAATTAAAATACAAGGAGTATTCAATCCAAACTACAAAGAAAGGAATGTGAATAAATCATACCAATTAACAAGGACCTAGCCTACGTATATTTCGGCAGGGTCATACTTTTTTAAATAGAAAAACATATGGATTTTTTTCTAAGACAATTTGGTTGAAAAGATTAGGCCACGAACCATAAAAAAAAAAACATTTTAAACTAATCAGAACGACTTATTTAAATAAATATGAATAAGTTTTTATTATTATTATTATTATTATTATTATTATTTTGTATTTTATACTTTAAATTAAAATACAAAAATATATTGTATATATGTTGAATATCTTATAAAAATAAATTGAAAAATCTTATGAATAATGTCATAAGTTGTTTTCACAAGTTCTCTGAAACAAGTAGTATCACAAAATTTATATTACTAGGTAAACTCAAATATGTAAATGCAAACAAAGTTTTATTCCTATTGATCTTTTAATTATTTAGTCTATTTAAATATTAGTTAAATTACTTATTAACAAACATTCAAATGAAATAGGATTTTAAGTAAGCTAATAAGTCAATCGAACTTCTAAAAATGTCAGACTCAGGCCTAGAAATTAGTTAATAATAGATTAAAGGTTAGACTTAGACTTTGAGTTTTTTAACAGGCTAGACACAAGCTTAGTGTGTCGTCCAGATTTTATTTAATTAATTTTCGTATATATATTGTGTGATTGTTTGTGTTTGTTGAAGATTTGTTGTGTTGGATGAGCCCTAAAATGTATGGTTGGTATCCTTAGAATTATGAGATTTAAGGTATTTGAACAATAATGTAGAGATTGGGGGCGGTAGGAGTAAAACTAGTATTAATAATTAATTAGAATTATTTTAATTATTTAAATATTATTAAGGAAATATTATTTAAATAAACATTTAGTCGGGATAATATTTATCTTAATTAGTTAGGATAAGAAATAATAATAATAATAATAATAATAATAATAATAATAATAATAATAATAATAATATAAGAAAAAGAAGGGAATAAAGAGACATCACTGACAGAACGTGAAAAAGAGAAGAGAAGAGGAAGAGAGCTAGGGCATAGGAAGGAGAATCTCCATTAGTGAAGCTTCGAGTTCATCATCTAAGGTAAGAGTGAAACTGACTATTGTATAAGGGATTGCATGATAACATGGGGAGGGTGTTTTGGATTCTCTATGTTTGTGTTCGTCTCTTCTACGTTTCGAATAAACGGATGTATGATAATATAATGGTGTTGTATGTTGGATGATTTGTGTGTTAGTGAATGATGGGAATATTGTATGTTGATGGGACTGAACCTGTAAAACTTGGACACACAATTTTTCATGAAAATTGGGGTTTTAGGAATGTGTTATGACTAATTTCCGTACACTGAAATTGTAGAAAATATGCTATTGTCATGGTGGTAATCAGTTACCACTTTTGGAGTAACCGGTTAAAGCTGAGACATCTTTTCAAAAAATTGAATTTTTTCGTGAGTGTAATCGGTTATCAGTTTTGGTGTAATCGGTTACACAATCAAATTTTGTGAAAACTGGGGTTTTTGGGAGGGGTGTAACCGGTTACCACTTTTGGTGTAAGCGGTTACCGCTGCAAATAATTGAGTATCTAGGCTACTGTAAGTTTATGTAACCGGTTACATGTTTTTTTGTAACCGGTTACCACTACTTTGACGAGATTTTATAATTTCATAACTTGAGTTCTAGGTGTCCGATTGAGGTGTCGTTCGAAGCGTTGGAAAGCTAACGCAGTGTATTTTAATTTAAAATTAAGTTTGAGAACCTGGAAATGATTGATGTTTCTTGTTGATGATAAATGATGTATAATTTGTATGTTCTAGTTTAATGACTGTGTGAATGGTACATATTGTTATATGATATGTTGCTACAATACCAATGTTGAATGCTTATAATGCATGTATATATGATTGGTGGGTATTTTAGTGTGGTACATCGATTAAGGTGAATACCATTGTACGTGTTAATGTTGTTGCATGATATTTATGAGGTCATGCATTATGGTGTTTGTACGGTGGTCATTTTTGGTGAGACTCAATACTAAGGTGGGGATTGGGTGCGAGTAGCTGATTCCATATGAGAATTGGTAAAGCGTTACCTATGGTGATGATAACGATATTTGGTGTGATCTCATCCTATGGTGGGGATTGGAAGCGAGTTAACCTGAGAGCTCATAATTGTTACCACATGCATTGAGTCATAGAGTTTGGTCTCATTGCATTATACATATTATTTATTATAATGTTTTGATGATATGGAGTGTGCTTGTGTAATGTATTACTATGTTGGATTGTGTGGTGTGTGGATTGTTGAACGAGTGATTGGGTTGAGATAATTATATGCTTACATATTATTATGCATTTCATTATATAATTGAGAATCTCATCCCTTCTGTTTGAGTGTTGCCTACATGTGGGTAACGTGCAGATACTCAGAAGTAGAGGCGCGAAAGTTAGTGCTATAGTTTTCTCTTCTTTATGCGTTTGTTGAGTCGGTGTCTGCTCTGATATGTAACACCGAGGGTCGACGCTTGTTTTGTTTATGCTGGGAGAAAACTATATGTATACCTTCGTTGTTGGATAATTTTTATATTCGATAATTATTTATGATTATTGTTGTTATAACTAATGTTTGAGAAGTAAAACTATTTGTGGTCGGGGCTTTTCCGCTGCTAATAAAATATTGGAGTTCGAACTTGAATATATTTTGAAGTATGTTATAATTTTTTATATATGTGAGTTACAGATCCTATTGTATGAGATACTTTAAGTTTAATGTAGCATCCTAATTTTTTATATGTTTTAATTTACTATGATTTTTACTTATATATTACTCCGTGGAATTAGGGTGTTACATAGTGGTATCAAAGCAGGCCTGTCCGTATGGCTAGGTTGTCTAATGTTGTTTGTTCCTTAGTATGCGGCATGTGTGTGAAGCACTGTCGGTGCTACTTCTTTTTCTTGCCACTTATTTGTAGAAGTGGGATTTAAACAATCGATGGAGAAGCTTTTGCTTTTCTGAGACGTTTCAGTTGTGAAGTGTTGGTTTAGGGTGCCACTGATTGCAAGAGTGCACGCGTTGTTTGAGTTGTGTTGTTCAAAGAACCCGAAGAGGACGTGGAATTGAGATTCTTGTCTGCCAGTCAAGTTGAGATACCTTTGAGGGAAAAAGATCAGGTATTTTTCATGTTTGCTTCTCGGAGATTAGGAAGCAATGTAGCGGCTAGTGATATGCCATTGGTGTGTATTTCCTGATGTTTTTCCTAAAGATATTTGTGACTTGCCTCAAGAGCGTGAATCTAGGTTCGACGAATGTGAAGAGCTATTTATTTCTGCTATGCAAATAGATGAGTCTATGAAGGATGGAGAGATGGTGTTTATGGTGTTAGCCTTGTTGGATGCTAAGAGCAAAAGAGTAATTAGTGAGTTACATGTTATTTGTGAATTCCCAATAGTGTTTCCAATGTGGGAAGACAAGACATCTGGTTTCTTATTACAAATATAATATGGTGACTTGCTACAACTTTGGTGAACCTGGACACATCAGTACACGGTGTCAGAAGCCGAAGCAAGCTCAATCCGAAGAGAAAGTGTTTTCTTGGTCAGGGACTCAAACTTCCAGTAAAGACAGGTTAATTTAAGGTATATGTTTCATTAATATTACTCCTTTAATTACTATTATTGATACTGGTGCTACACACTCGTTTATTGTTGCTGATTGTGTGAAAAGGTTGGGCCTTGTTGTGTCCTTCATGAATATAGAAATGGTTATCAATACTCCAGCTAAGAGATCGAAGACTACTTCTTTGGTTTTTTTGAACTGTCCTCTGTTTATTTTTTATAGAGATTTTGGTGTTGACCTTATTTGCTCGCCCCTGAGGGATCTTGATGTCATTCTGGGAATGAACTACTTGGAGTCCAATCATGTTCATATAAATTGCCATAACAAATATGTACAGTTTCATGCTCCTAATAATGAAGAGGGAGCTGGTTTCTTATCCGCTAGACAGATGAAAGAGCTTTTGTTGGACCTGGATCAGGTGTTTGTGTTGTTTGCATATTTATCTACTGAAAGTCTAGCTGTAATTGATAAATTTCTGGTAGTGCATGATTTTTCAGATGTGTTTCCAGATGATGTTTCAGATGTGCCGCCAGAGTGAGAGGTGGTGTTCTCTATTAATCTTGTCCCTTGCACCAAACCTGTTTCTATGGCTCCATATAGGATGTCAGCATCAGAATTAGCAGAGTTGAAAAAGAAATTAGAGGAGTTTTTAGAAAATAAATTATTAAGACCAAGTGTGTCACCTAGGGGAGCTCCGGCGTTGTTGGTAAATAAGAAAGATGGTAGTATGAGGTGGTGTGTGGATTATCGACAACTGAATAAAGTAACAATCAAGAATAAGTATCTACTTCAAAGAATAGATGATTTGATGGACCAATTCGCAGGTGCGCGTGTTTTCACCAAGATTGACTTAAGGTCAGGTTACCATCATATTCGGGTGAAAGATGAGGATATTTAGAAGACAAATTTTAGGACTGGGTATGGACACTACAAATATTTGGTGATGTCGTTCGGGGTTTCTAATGCACCTGGAGTGTTTATGGAATATATGAATCGTATAATTCATACCTATCTAGATCAATTTGTAGTAGTTTTCATTGATGATATTTTAATCTATTCCAAGTCAGAAGAAGAGCATGCCGAGCATTTGCGGATTGTGTTGTAAGTGTTGAAAGAGAAGAAGTTATATGCAAAATTGTCAAAGTGTGAGTTCTGGTTGCAAGAAGTTAGTTTTCTTGGACACGTTATTTCAGGTAATGGTATCGTTGGGGATCCATCCAAAGTAGATGCAGTACTATAATGGGAGGATCCTAAGTTAGTTATTGAGATTAGAAACTTTTTAGGCATGGCTGGTTACTATCGCATATTTATTGAAGGTTTTTCTAAGTTAGCACTTCCATTAACCCGACTGACTTGTAAAGGCAAAGCATTTGTGTGGGAAGTTCATCATCAGGAGAGTTTTTGAGAGCTAAAGAAGAAGTTGACTATGGATCCAGTTCTTATTTTTCCAGATATTTGAGTTTGGTCTGTGAGCTAACAACGTAGAGCGTGATGTTGGGTATGTTGAAGGCAAACATTGATTTTCTTACTAGTACTAAAGAGAGTCAGAAGCTGGATGAGAAATTGGTGGATTTGATAGTTGCGAGTAATCAGAATGAAGAGAATGATTTTAAAGTGGATGAGTATGATGTGTTGAGATTTCGAGGTAGGATATGTATATGAAATGTATGATACAGGCAAAACATATTAATACTGATGTTCTAACATCAGAACAATGTCGAGAAAGATGTTATAACATATGTCTTCAAACTAAGTAGATTCATCAAGTTATGTTTAATACTGAATTAAAATTGCAGAATAATAAACAACACAGAGAATTTTTAGCCCGGTACAGTGCAACATCACCTACTTAGGGGACTATCAAGCCAGGAAGGAAATCCACTATTAGTAGTATCAATTCAAAGCTAAATAATCCCAGTTTACAACTTCTCACTTAATCACTACCCAATGTAACTTCTACCTAGAAATTGACATCTAGATATGAGAAATCGCCATCTCACTTCCTAAATTACCTCAATGATATCTAACAGTTCTTATCCCAGTGACTGTATCAAGAACAACCCAACAAGAAGATTATTCTTCCAAAACAAAACTCAACTCTCTTTTTCTTAAAAGCTTCAAGAGTGAGAACAACACTTAACTCATTACCTAAAGGCTTCTAAGTGAGAACCTTTCGTCTACCACAAGTATCAGAAGATACAAGGGTGACTTAAAACTACACAAGAGACTCTCAAACCTGCAACTCTAAGCTTCCCCTAATTTATAAAAATATGAAAGTTTTTGTTTACATAAGGTCAAATCTTCTTTTTAAATACACCTCTGCAGTCCATAGGCTTCAAAATTTGCATCCAGATATTTCTTGATCTACAAACTGAGTGATGCACCAATTGTGCAAATGAATCTCCTTAAGTCTTGGAACAACAATATCAAGTTTCCTAAATTGTTTTATCATCTAATTTTGGCAACTTGTATACAACTGGAGATATAAATCTTGTTTCAGATTAAATCATTTTGACCTACAAAAAGTATTGAGATATATCCAAAAGAAATATCACATAATCAAATCCAATTTGTCAAGATTTTAAACATCCTATTCTAATGTTATGGTACAACATGTTACAACATTTGTCAGAACATATTTTTACAAAGAACCTGAGTAACATGTTAGAACATCTTCCATAACATCTTTGATATAAACCATGTTTTAGCAAAATTGTGTCAATCCTAAAAACATGGTACTAACAATCTCCCCTTTAGAAAATTTTGGCTAAAACAACCAAAAATCAAACAATTTGGAGAGAGGAATAAAACTACAAGGCAGAGGAATAAAACCACAGATCAAACTGTAAAAAAATGTGTATGTCAGTGATAAAGCAGTTAAACAACTACAAGCTACATGCTAAACATGTAAACTTTGTACATGAGGAAGAGGGTGCAAGTCTCTCCCCCTAAATCACAGAACTGATTCTCATCACAGAGAGACAAATCCCCCCTCAAGAGGAAGAAGAACCTTTACTTGAGGCACAAGAGAACTAGCCTGAACACAACATTGAACTATCATAGTTTAACACATTAGAAAACCATGTAAAAGAAGCAACATACATAACTCAGAGCATAAGACACAATTATGCTCATAACTCAGACCACCAGACACAGGGGAAAAAAGGACAGGATGTTGAAACATTCAAAGTGACATCCTGCAAACAAGCAAAGAAGCAGTTTCAGGGCAAACAAAAGCCACGCATGATGGACAGCCATGCTCCCCCTAAATTGTCTCATAGTAGACTAATACTAGACTAGACTCACTAACACTTTCTCCCTTTTTTTAGCCAAAATTTGACAAAAATAAGGAGAAACTGAAACAACAACAAAAACAAAGAAAGACACACACATAATGCAAACCAAATTGCATTTACAAGACTACAAAAGGAAGAAAGATAGACAAAAAGACTCAACAAAGAAAACCACACTAACAACTAAAAAAGAAACAATTTTTTTATATAATTTACAGACTCTAGTAGTTATCCAAATCTACCTCGTAAGTCAATGAAATTGATCCAATCTTCATCAGCATTTGAGTCTGAAATAAGTATTTGATCATGCTTTTTCTTGAGGGACTTCATCTTAGTTAGTGATGTCTTCCCTGTTCTGGATATTCCACTAGATGTTACAACATTTGTTACAATGTTAGATACTACATTCTTTGAACCAAAACACACTTCCCTCTTAGTTACCAGCAAAAAAAACCTTCTTTGCATCATTAATTTTGGAAGACTTACTCAAGTTGAAATGCAACTTATGAGGATAGTGAGGTGGTAAGGCTTTTAAATACAAGGAGATTTACCTAGTTTGTAACGACACCTTGTTTGTAACTACACTCACTCAAAGAGAGTGTTTTTGGAAGATAAGATCAATTGTAGTAACAGTGTACCACTCACCTTGGGAAAGAGATACATTATTGTTCAACTTTCTCTTTTTCCAAGCTTTGACTATTGGAAAATGCTACAACATTTGAAATGACATTCTTCATGCCATTGAAAATGATTCTTCTGAGATTGCACACATCACTAGGTGAGAGAATATAGTTAGACCAACTGTCCAAACATTTACGACCATACTTCTTAGCAGAGCAATTCTAGAATTACCCCTCATATTCTCAATATAACTTGCACCTCAAGTTATGATGAATAATACTTTCTAAAGCTTCTCAGTCATACCAAGCATAGGAAGGCCAATACTTTTCTGTAGCAAGACCCTTGACATAATGATGACAGAACCAACGACTTTATTCTGTAAGCATAACAAGATCTTTATACCTTTATTGTAATAGTAAATTACACTATAATGTCATGACATCCAGTTTGACATTGTACTCTTTTAATAACCAATCAAATTGTAAAACTTATCTTTCTTCAGCAATTTACATAATCTTAAAGATATACCATGATTTAATTAATTCTAATCCAAGTGACCAGAATGTCCTCCAATAACACAATCTTCTTCAGATTTGGCCAATAGCCTTTTACTCCAAGACTCCTAATCATTATATATTTCATCTTTAAAACAAATTATGATCACAAACCAAAAAATACTTCGAATAATGAACTCCCTTTTTAAACAACCAGTTGTTTTCTTGAGAACTTTCTTATTCATTGCCTCCCAGACTTTTAGAGTCTTCCACAATGTTAGGAGTATCAAACTGCTATGATGATGTTCCAACATCTGACTGAACATCAGCACCCTTTTCAATGAACAAATCATTAACCTTGGTCCTAAAGTTAATCATCACTAAATATTTCTCTCAATAGGGTAACTCAGAAACATACCTTATTCTTTTTTTTTTTTTTACTTTATAGCTCTTTGGTTCTTAAGGAAAAAGGACCCTATTAAATCAGAGTTGTGAACTGAGGTATGAACACTGACCGAACATACCTTATTCTTATTAAAGAGAGACTAGTAATCCTTTGGTAGTTAATGTGATATTTTCTTAATCAAATCTTCACATGACTATTTAAAATGGTTGAATAAGAATAATGACTATTTAAAATGGTTGAATAGGATTATTCCTTTGAAGTTTTATTTAAAGTAGTATATCATTATCTTAAACATGAAAGACTAGTTCAACATTTTCCTTATATCTTTCATTTTATTAGCTTTTGAGCGTGAATAATTCCAAAACACCAATGAATGCCAAAACATCATAGGAATAATTTCCTTGGCATTATCATAATTCGCATCACTTTCATTCTTTCACAAAAAATTATTGACCGATAGTAGAGGAAGTTTCGTGTGGGGTACAGTGTACAAATTAATAGCTTTGGATACTTGGCACCACTCTGGAGATTATATTGGAAAGTAGTGTACAAGTCATTTTAGAAATTAGAAAAAGTGATTGTGACACAAATATTAAATCATTAGACTACTATAAACAAAAACAAAAACCTCACTTTCAGTCTTTGACATTAAGATCTGGTTCAATATATCTTTTTAGTTCTTGTCATATATGTGTGCATTCTCTATCAACCTTAGAATTCGAAAGTCATACTTGTGGAGATTATAATCACGTAACAGACATTTAGGTCAATAGTGGTTACCACAACCAATAGTAATTTATATAGTGTACGTCAATGTTCTTTAGTGTTCTTGAATGCTTACATTTTTCAGTTTCTATGTAATTTTTCTAATGCTTTAAGTCACAAGTTCCATTTAAATATAGAAAATAGATATTGAACGAGATGACATATATTCAATGTTTTAAAATTTTGGATAAAAGTTTGATAACTAAACTCATTTGTGCATTTGCTCATTTTGGATAAAAGTTTGATAACTAAACTCATTTGTGCATTTGCTCATTTTGGATAAAAAGTTTGATAACTAAACTCATTTGTGCAGTTGCTCCTAGTCCAATATGGCAATTCACCTCATTGTTTTAGGCTCAGATTATATTTCAACGGCGACATTTGAGTTTAGTTCAAATTGGAAGGAGAGCGAGAGTAGATTTATAGTTGTTGGAGCAAAGATAGAGAGTTTCACACTGGGGAATATATTATTGGCGTGTGAAGTGTGAATTAAAAATCCAACATTAAAATAGATGTTAAATAATACATGTGACAAATCTCATACTTAAAAGGCCTTAAATTTTTGTGGTGTCCAGGCTCATTTATGTGGTTGCTTTTAATTCAGTGTGATGATTCAATCCAATATGTGCCCGATAATATATTATGGGGCTTTTTAATATAATTAAGTTAAGAATAGTCTAATATTTTTATGATTTACTCTATATTCTCTTTGTAACTCTTGGATTCATAATCTATTATATATTAACATCGTATCAGTCTAATTATGACCCATGGATGTGAGACGTATGGGCTAAAGGATTTATGCATTCTTTGTTACTTCTTTAAAATTTATGTTGCATTCTCTCCTTGAGGTTATCCTTTCTCTCTCAATCCAATAACATTGCTAACATTTTGGAACAAACTCACATATCTATTATTGGAGTTGTTGATAGTCCTCTTGATCTTAATATGAAATACCCCTATGGTTAGTTTCATGGTTTTGAGATTGACATTAATTTTGTTAAAATAAGGTTCTTAACCGATGTTGAAACATCTTGACCAACTGTCATGAAAGGTTTTGTTGTCTTGAGTTTTGTCAGATGTTCTGCCAGATGTTATGACATCCTATACCAAAACATCATGACACTTCAGTCTAAGTTTAATCTTTGAAGATTTGATTGAAAAATATGAGATTGTGGAAGATTCAGACACTCATACAGGCGCATCCAATCAAGGATTTTTTTAGGACAAATGCATATTTGATTGGGTTAATAGTAATTCACCCCCTTGTAATGTTAGCGAATTTTGTTTTTCCCCCTCCCTACCTTTTGACAACGGTTTTTTTTAAATACCGTTGCCAAAACCTGCCTTTGGCAACGGTGCGGGGGGGGGGGGGGGGGGGGGGCAAACCGAAACACGCTCATATTACAGGGGGTAAACTACTATTAACCCTATTTGATTTAGTTTCAGAAAAAGGATCATTGAGACATTTTTAGGAAACTAAGATTTGATTTGATTTGTTCATATTTTCTATGAAGATCTTGTAGCTGATTGAAAAAGGAGAATATTGGATTTGTTTTAGAGTCCAAGCCCAGAGTCTATAAATAAGGACTTGCTAAACCTAGTAAAGCAAACATTCACAAATAGAAACCATGAGTGCAAATAAGGGTTGGTGTTTTAGGATTCCTTTAAGGTTTTCGTGTGTTTTAGTCACTCGTGTATCTTCTGATACATTGAAGTGGACTGATTGTTCTCACTCTTGAAGCTTTTAAGCAAAAGAGTTAAGGATTGTTCTTGATTGTAGCTTTTAAGCAAGATCAAGTATTGTTTATTTGAAAGTGTAATCTTTCTATTTGGTTCCTTTGGTCACTAGGTTTGTGACTGTTGTTATCACTATGGTGATTAGAAGTGAGATGAGATTTCTCATATATAAATGTTGATTTTTAGGTAGAAGTTGCACGAGGTAGTGATTAAGAGAAAGTTGTAAACTGTGACTCTTTAGGCTTTTAACTTTTATAGTGAACTTCCTTCTTGGCTCAGTAGCCCCCATATTAAGTGAGTTGCACTATACTGGGTTAACTATTACTTGTGTTGTTTATCATTCTGTAGTTTAATTAAGTTTCTTATATATTTGTGTTATCCGTCAACAGATGTCATAACATTTCTCTTGATATTGTATGGTGTAGGACATCTGTCTTGACATCTGTATTATAAGTGCAAGAATTTCAATTGGTATTACAGCAGGCACCATGTTATGTTTATTGGGTGAGCTCTAGGGAGGATGATTTTCTGATACTATGGATTTTGAGGAAAGATTTTCAAACACCGTTGTGTTACTTAGAAGTCAATTCACAATAATATTGCATAGAGTAGAAAGAAAGGAAAGAGCAAAAGTAAAGAACTTCTTATTTGACATCAGTAATAACCATAAGTTAAAAATAAAGGAATTTAGTGCCATGAATGTGAAGAACTTGGGCACATTAAAATAGAATGTCCTACATGTCTCAAACCTAAAAGACAGATTGTTTCTTGGTCAGATGATGAACCTGCTGAGGAGGAATCTTCTAAGACTGTGACTGCCTTAACATGTAGATGGGATTCTAAGGAAGACTTCAGAAGTGAAGAAATATCTCATGATAACTTGACTACCTCTTTCAGAGAGCTATTCAACAAAAGTGAGGAAGTTTATCAAATAGGAGTGAAACAAATAATGATCATAGCTAAGCTCCAGGATGAGAAGGAAGAATACCTTGCTGATAAATATGAACTCTAAAATAAAGTGACCTTATTAACATCATAACTTGACAATGTAATCAAGGGTGTTACAATGTTGAATAATGGATCTAATGTGTTGGATGTAGTTTCACCCTCAAATTTTCTCTCACATATTCAAGACAAATTGTTTCAAGAGGTCTCCTCAGGCTCATAGGATCATTGGTTGCTCAAGACTACACAAGGTTTGAGCATACACACACCCCTCCTAAGCAATGGGCCTCTAACTAGGGTTTTGGTTTCTCCCAAGGAAATGGAACTTACAAGGCCTCAAGTGGACTTCATAGTGCTTCATATATATCAAATTACCTCCATGCCAAGTGTTATACCCCAAAATTTGCCCGCATCTTTTTCAGAAAAAAGGCAACAGACTTCTGTCTAAAAATTGGGAGTTTCATATAATCTTGGATTTGATTTCATAAATATCCTGATTTTATGAATACTCGGTTTTTAGAATATTTCTTATACGGTATTTTGGTTCGTTGCTGAATTTATTCTTACACAAACGCCAAGTACTGTTTATCACTTCACACACGCTGTTTATTTGAGATTTATTTGCAGATAAATAGTACTGACGCAATTGGTACAGAATTAAATTTTTGCAGGCGCAGAGTCCGGGGATTCAGACTATACTTGTAACACCCCTCTAATAACCCGCGGCAAATAACGGTATATTAAATCAGAGTAACATGTAGAGAGGCATCACAATTATATAAATGGTAAAACACACGTCGATACATATCATGCATTCACTGAAACAACTGAAATTATAACTCATTAATTAAAATCATGTTTTACACAGCGGAATCAAAAACATAGAGTCAACATCCATCATTAATGTATCCGACTCAACCAACAAAACCAATTAGAGTTATAATCAACTCAAAGCAAACGTGTTCCCAGTGTTACATCTACCAGAGCATGACACCGACACTATAACTAAAAACCGACTTATGAGCTAATCCTCACCAAGTCGCGCCGCTATCCTCAATCTGAAAATGACAACAAGTAAGGGTGAGTCTCATCACAGTTAACCAATGTTATTGCATCATAAATAATAACATATCATAGTTATATCATTTACCCAATTGTTTCATATTCAGACAAATCATCATTCACACATCCACAAATAAACAGACAGCCAACATGTAACATATATCATTATGTTATAAACAAATCATGCACATGTATGAAACTGACACTATGCATGTGGTACCAATCATCACCAGTGGAAATCTTCCACCGACCGATCTATCATCATCCAGATACGGCCCTGCCAGCACCAATTCCACACAATGGGAATTCTGCCCCTCGCTGAATCCTCTCATCATATAGGATTCAGCCCATGTTTATGAATGCATGCAACATATATATAACATACTTTCATCATTACCATTCTATGAGTAGCATCATCTATACTCATTTCATCATCATCATCATCAACAATACTAAGCATGTTCATATATACATTACATCATTCAATACAATCAATCATCAGTAAACCACAGAATCACATCACAAGGTTTACACAGTCTAGAACAACATACAAACAGGCCTACAGATCGAAAGTTACTCATCATTGAACTTTTCAGAAAAATCACAAAACAGAAATCTCACCTACAGAAAGCCATACGCGTATCATAGGGTCCATACGCTCCCATACGCGTATCCCCTTGCCTCATACGCGTATCATACGCATTTCAACAGATTCAGATTTTGCCTACAAGCAACCTCATACGCGTATCGGTACAGCCATACGCGTATCATCAGAAATATTTTCCTCTTTCCAAATTCCCATACGCGTATGAGCATCCTCATACGCTCTCATACGCAAAACACCAGTACGTGGTATTTGGGACAGGGCAACTGCGTATCGTACGCGTATAGCCCATTGGGAGTGTCCCCCATACGCGTATGACCTCATCCCATACGCGTATGGCACTGTTTCATACGCGAAACACCAGAAAATGCCCAGAACCTGCAGAATTCGTAACAGTCCAAAACCCATTCGTTTTTACTCATACCAGTCCACGATTTTGAGTCTAAAAACCAGAAAAATCACATCTAAACAGCATACGAATTCGCCAATAACCATAGTATATGATTCCCTACCAATTCTATTCATCATACCCTAAATCTATTAGTTATTAGGGATTAATAGTTCAATTTTTATGATGAACACAGACACAATTTTCAGAATATAGAATCAATGGATCCAACCATACTCCTAATCCATACTATCACCTATAATACGATAAAAGAGATTAAATGGAGAGTCTCCCCTTACCTCAGATAAAAGTCTTGGTTCTTGGTCTCTCCCTCTACAGTTCTCCTTCACGTTCCTTGTTCCCAATTCCGTTCTTTCACGTTCTTTCTTTCCCAATTCCCAATTCTGATTATTTTATGAAAAATAATATTAAATTAGTAAGGGCTTTACTACACCACACCCCCTTCTTCTTACTAATTTCACACATGGCCCAAATGCCATTAACCATCATTTTCCTCTTATTTTCATAAAATCCATAATAATAATAATTATTAATCTAATATTCAAATTAAATTAAAAATTAAAATTATACGGGTGTTACAATACTGGTAACAATTAAATTATTATTAGTTTTTGTTTCCCACTAATTTTTGTACTATACTATTGTTTTCAAATCTTTTCCTTTCTTTTCAAATCTCTTTCTTTCAAATCAAATCCTAACTTTATTCCATACATCTTTCTTTTCAAACCCTACCATACACTTTCTTTCAAATCCTACTACCACTCAAATTTTCCTTTTTTGTACGGTATCACTTCATTCCCCAACGTCTCTATCCTTCTTTTCACTCTATAATTACCTCTCATTTTTTCCATAAATTCTCACATCAAATTTCACTCATTTCCCAAATTTCTATATCATAATTATTTTCTCTTCTTCCCCGGCAAAAATGGCAAAATGGATGGATATGTTTTTTCTTATGGTCATCACTGTTTTGGTGGTGATCATGTCCTTTTTCTGTCTGCATAGTCCTGAAAAATACGGACCTGGGTTGCTTACACTTCCGTGCATCTATATGTTGTTATTTATAGCATGGGTTTTTAATCGTCATTTTTAAAGTTTGTCGTATCTTTCGCTTTCAAATAATGTACCGTTTATTTTATTTGTCGTATTGTTCGCTATATTATTATGTAATATTTGTACTGTCAGTATTAAATGTTGTACTATCTGTCGTACTGTCATTTAATTATCAAGATAATATTATGTGTGTTTATTGCTAGTTAAATATTTATTTTTCTGTGCATTAAATATTTTTCAAGATTATTATCGGTAATTTCATTCGCGTACGGTATATTTTAATTATTTATTGTGTTTGTGTTTTTTCTAACAACTCGTGTAAATAAATTTTCACCATTAACACAACAAAAAAACAAAAAGGAAAAATTAACTTTAACTGTTGAATTTTCACTTTAACTGTTACGTTAATGTCCGGACAGCCAGTTGACAGTCAAACCCGCTGACAGCACGATTCTCCGTGTTTTGTACCATCAATCAAGTCAATCTTTTGCATTTCAAAATTCCAAGATTTTTGTTCTAGAAGTCTTCTGATAATCACATGATCAACAGAGACTCAGCACTGCACAAAAATCAGGTACGCTTAACTGTCTCCTACACAAACAGTCCCTAACTAGGGTTTTTGTTTTTTTCAGGAGAACAAGTTTTTTGAGACCTCAAGTGGATTTCATGGACCTCCATATGTCTCAAAGTACCACCATACAAATTTTCAAACTTCAATTCGCTCAGACGCACAGTCAGCAGCTCAAACAGTCAACAGACGACCAGTTTGACCGAAAAGTCAACAGACAGTCAAAAATGAAATTTTTTGTCAACATCCATATTTTGTCAAAAGATTCATCATTTGATCAATGGTTGATCATAATTCATCAAGAAAAGATCAGAAATCAACAAAACCCTAAGTTTCAAAATTATGGTTTTCTCCTAAAAAGTCAACTGAACTTTGACCGGCCATAACTCTCTCCTCGTTCATTCAAAAAATTCCAACCAAAGCTTGTTTTGAAGGAAATTCAATTATGTTTCAAATGCAATTTATCCAATGGTCATTGGATTTACCATTTGAAAAATATGAGCTCAGACTTTACAGGTCATTTTTAAAGTCAACAAAAAGTGGTTTTTTGTCAAAGGCCATAACATCAAGATAACTTCTCCAAATGAAAAAAAGTTTCCAAAGTAGCTTGTAGAGGACATCTTGAGGTTTCTAAAAAGTACAAGAACTCCTTCATATGATCAAAATTGAGGGAGATATGCCTTATTGAAGTTGGCTATTTTTTGGGAAAATGCATGAAACTAGCATTGATCAAAATGATTTTTTTTCCAAAAGAGGCCAAGCATTCATGATCCAAACATGTTTCTAATGATGTTAAAGGGCTCCCATGACCAACATTAGGCCCATGACATTTTTGTTTCTTTTTAATTTAATTTTATTACATTTAAAATTAAATTAAGAAAGAAATGGTTCAAGACAATTATCCAAGGCTTTTGTCCTTAGCATGAGTCACCAAGGTGGCTTAACTTCTGCAACAAAGAGATGGTACAACAGGCCTAGAGCAAGAGGTTGAAGAAAAATGAAGCCATGGTCAAGAATTCAAAGCTTTATATATTAAAAAATTCAAAAGTTCAAAGGCCATCAATAATTGTTAGCTTAAGATTTAAGCACTCTTGTTGCTCATATAATGCTTAGCATACCTCAGTAAAGAGAGAAACAAAAATTCAGAACAAACACATGCTTGTATAACTCTTGTATCAAACTTGAAATTTCCAAAGAAATTTGAATTTCGAATTTTTAGTTTAAGCTAACTTCAATCCAAACTAAACATTCAAACATCTTCCTCAAGTATCACTGAACCTATCCAAATCAATTTCAAGCCTTGAAACCTCAAGAACACACCTATATAGCTCACGGTTTGCACTTTTAAAAACTTCTTCGATTGCAATTATACACTCTTGATAAATGAATTCTAATGGAATATTCATGATTGGTGTTACTTTGTGAACGTTTCTGGAGCTTTAATTGAAGTTTGGTCACTTGTATGAGCATTTGCCATTTTAGGGTTTTTGAAGCTTGAAATGGGACTTTTCGTTTAAGGCAAAATCTGACCAAACTAAGGCCATGGTTGTGATCAGTGGATCATTTGCAGTCGATCCATGGTCCCATGTCTTATTTATATAGCTTGTATAAGATTTTTTGATTTGCAGGAGCTTTAGTGACGGAAAAACCGTTGGTAAAGCCTTTACCTACGGTTGCAGGTATTTGAAATGAAGAAGACGAAGACGTGGCGTCTTCTGGTTGGTTGGTTTGCGCGCGCGTGTATTTTAAGTTTCAGACCAATCATATGCTTTGCGTTCCGCTATCATATCATGTGCCTTATGATTACAGCCATCAGATTTCATTAATTCAAGATCCAACGCGCCTGAATGCTCATCCTTACCATACACCTTCCAGCCAACCACACCAGATCATATCTTTATATATTTTCCATTTTATTTTATTTTCTTTGCAAAATTATTTAAAAATAGTTTAAAAAATCAAAAAAATATAATAAAAATATTTTTAGGTTGATAAAATAATATTTTATTTTTTGATACAAAAATATTTTATTTTTCTTCATAATTGAAATATTTTGTTTAATTAATTAGATAATATTGTTATATTCATCTTTTAATTATTTCTAACTTATCAAAAAATCAGGAACAATATTTTCTTTTTATTAAATCAAGTTTATATATTATAGAATAATTTTGTACATATTTAGAATATTTTTCTCTTTAAGTTTAAATTATTTGTATAATTATTTGCATAATTATTGATTAATTAGCTTAATAATTTCCAAAACAATTTCAAAAATCCCAAAAAAAAAAATAATTTTATTTTAAAATTAATTGACACACAATTTGGACATATTTTAGACTTAATCTTTTAGGTTTAAATTTTATTTCTAATTCCTAACCTTTTAATTAAATTAATTATGCATTAATTTTTAATTAAAATCAACCATCCAAAAATCCAAAAAAAAATACTTCCTTTTATCTTATTTCAATTTAAATTCATAGATAAGTGTATAGGTTGTCAAATTCATGTAAATAGCGTAGTTTACATTTCTCGCACAATCGATGTAATAGCATAGATTTATTTTCCGCATTTTACATTCCCGCATTTTAATTTCTGTACATATAAAACTGTGTGTATGTCAAAGATAATAACTGAAGCGCTAGATCACTAATTTCAAAGACAAAAATATCTGAAAATAAAACACAATCACACTTGCACCTCTTAGGGTAATCCCTCTGTTACTCTTTTCAAAATCAATTCTATTGTTTCAAATGCAATTCAAATAATTTCTTTCTGTATCCAGTCAAAGAAAATTTTCTAAAAGAAAATAGGAAAGGACCTTATAAACTTAGGGTAGATCTCCTAATTGCTTGCTCAAAATCAAACAAAACAACAAATGTTTCACATATCACTGTTTTTCAAAACAAAACTTTCAAAAAGATAACACTTTGTATATATCCAAACAAGGATCATTACGAAGTTAAAAATCTTTTTTTCAAAACATCTTTCGAAAGATAGAACACTTTGTATACATCCGCACAAGGATCATTACAAAGTTAATTTACAAAGGTATTTAAAACCACATACAAGCATTTCAAAGCAAGACAAATGATTCAAACAAGTGAGATAAGTAATTAAGAGCTCATGGATAACCATGGATACAAAGGGGTGCTAATACCTTCCCTTTGTATAACCTACCCCCGAACCCAAAATCTCTTAAAGGTCTTTTTCTGTTTCTTTTATAAACCTTTCCTTAATTGGATAAAATAAAAGTCAGTGGCGACTCTCTGATTTTCAAAGCTCAAAATAAAAGAAGATTCAGTTCGTATCCCACGAAAAAAATCGAGGACGACACCAAGTTTCAAGCCTCACAGTGCAAGATTGCTCAGTCAATTGCTCAGATGATCAACAGTCGATTGTGTTGGACCCAAAAGTCAACTATGGTCAATATATAGTCAAACTTCATC
Organism: Vicia villosa; assembly: GCF_029867415.1. Classification (NCBI taxonomy): domain Eukaryota; kingdom Viridiplantae; phylum Streptophyta; class Magnoliopsida; order Fabales; family Fabaceae; genus Vicia; species Vicia villosa. The sequence goes on along the minus strand of NC_081180.1, from coordinate 203,942,629 downwards.
ATTTTTTGTCAACATAAATATTTTGAAGTTATATTCATCATTTGATCAAGGGTTGATCATGATTCATCAAGAAAACTCAAGCTTCATCAAAAGTCAAAAGTTACTAAATTAGGGTTTTCTTAAGCAAAGTCAACTGAACTTTGACCAGGCATCTCTCACATGCTTCATCATAAATTTCTTAACCAAAGCTCCGTTTGAAGGAAATTTAATTCTCTACAACAGTGTCTCTCTAAGAGCAAGGCCAAAAATGCTTCATTTGAGAGATATAAGGCAAAACATTATAGGTCATTTTGAAAGTCAACCAAAACACATCTTTTGTCAAAGCATTTTACATGAAGATAAAGACTTCAAATGGGAGAATGACCAGCAAGAGGTTGTAGTAGACATATTAAGGTTTCCAAAAGGTCCAAGATCATCCTCATGGGATCAAATTTGAGCAAGTTATAGGTTGCACAAGTTGGCAATTTTTGAGAAATGCATGAAACCTCAATTGGGCCATTTTGAATTTTTTGACTAATGGGCCTATCTTTTGGTTTCTAAACATGATCATAACCTTACCAAAAACCTCTAAAATCCATCCTCACATTTTTGTGATTTTTATTCAATTAAAAACTAAATAAATTTAATAAAATACAAGATAAATGGATTAAATTGCATGGCTTTTGTTTTGATCACATGGAGGCCCAAAGAATAAGCCTTCAAGCTCAAGAAACCTTGTGGCTTATTTTTGAACAGATATTGTCCAAAATTAAAAAGAATAACATAATTTTTAATCAAATCTCCATCTCTCAAATCACATGGTATCCAAGCCCATAAGTTGACCTAATCACTCTCTTATAAATACCTAACACCTTCAGACCACGAAGGACACGCGTGCTGCCTCCAAGAACAAACCCTAAATTAAAGCTTCAAGTTTTTCTCCAAACTAGGGCACGAACAAAAATTCCTCTTCAGCAACTTTTAATCCATTCCAACCATTTCAATTCCTTCCTGAGGTGTCAAAGGGTAAGAATGAATCGAAAACTAAGTTGTGCAACACCTGGAACTGGAATATCGTGATCCTCACTTTCATTCATACTTTAATTTTTTGTATTTTGCATATTCTTGTGTTTCAATCCAAACTAATCATATATTTGAGTTCCTAGTACAGTTTAGAGGAGGTCTAGGCCATTAGTTTGAAGTTTCAATGTGTAGCACACTATCTCCCATTGTTATGGCACCGAACTCTCAAAGTTTCGAAACCCTAGCTACAGGCGTCCTCAGCAAAAACGAACAACACCATTGGATTCGCAGGCCTCGAATTAGGGGGTAGGGTACCTTAGGCGTGTTAATAATCGTTATTTTTGCAGGTTTAAAAAATCCCACCGTCGGAGAAGACGGTGGTTTCTGGCGGGCCTAGTTCGCAGACATGTTAACCATTTGTGTGGCACCTTCGAGCGGTTCGATTGTCCAGTCAAACATACCTTGGACTCGCGCGTGGAAACTTTAATTTCAATTATTTTTTAATTTTGTTTTATTATATAACAATTGATTTTACGAATTTTTTTTTCATGAAAAACTTCATGACTGACCGTTACATTTAAAATTCTTATTAGTTAAAGCAAACTGTAAAAATCAAAATAATAAATTAAATAATATTACATTACATCATTTTATTTTTAACATATAATATATTACTTTTAGACATTTAATATTACTTTTTATCATTTGAAATAATACTTTTAGAAGTTTATTGAACATCGCCTACTATATAACTAAGGAGCGTGATGATCGTTAGAGAGGCGTTCACAAAAGAATTGGTGGTGATCCGGATGAAGTTAGCTGCCAGAATTGTGGAAACGGAGATGGGAGTAGGAAAATAAAACAAGCGGTATGCTTAACATTTCCCTATTGGTTAGTCATTTGGGGCAACCACCATTCCAATAAACACACATTAATTTTCGAAATAGCCCAAAAGTGTTTTTATGATGGTTATTCAATACGCATCCTATTAAAATACACCCCCACATTTTTAAGGTAGATTTAAAAATTATAGCCCAAATCTTCTTTTAACATAACCATCTAGCCCAAACTAGTACATATTTATAGATTATTTATAAAAGATAAAACTTAGATATAATTATTATTATTATACTCAAAATGACATAATTGTACACTCTAAATTCAAATGTGACAATATAATTCATAGTATTATGGATATAAGCGGATAAAAAAATCCAATTAAATCGATAATTTAAAGGGTTAATGAACTTTTTCGTCCCTTTAAATATTTTAAATTTCATTTTTAGTCCCTCCAAAATTTTCCTTCAAGAAATCGTCCCTTCAAAATTTTTCTTCCGAACTTTTGGTCCCTAACGTCAAATTTCGTAGCTAATCGGTGGCTAAAGTCGTAGCTAATCTCTAGCAAATTTGACGTTAGGGACCAATAGTTTAGAAGAAAATTTTTGAAGGGACGATTTCTTAAAGGAAAATTTTGGAGGGACTAAAAATGAAATCTGCAATATTTATAGGGACCAAAAAGTTCATTAACCCTAATTTAAATTAAACCAAATCAAAATAAAATTGATTTTTTTTGTTTGATTCTAATGTCGAACCGAATCAATAAAAAACTATGTGGTTTGGATTGGTTATCGGTTTTAGCTTTTAGGAACCGGTGAACCGAACTAATATAAATAATTGTGCTCTAAATCTTTTATTTCATCCATCATTAAGCCCAAAAAAATTATCAATTCAACCATACTTTATCTTTGTTTGCACTTCTGTCCTTTCAACAAAATACACATTTAGAACCAAACTCCAAAACATAGAAAGTAGAAACCATAAGTCACATAAAACTTGCTTTCATTGAATTGCTGTTTTTGCTGCCCGCCACCATTAGTTCTCTAACTACCGTCATTCTGATATGGTATGGTCGTCTTCTTCATGTCCAACCTCTCTTCGTCAATTTTCATTTTGTAACCTTTTTTATTTCTTCTTCTTCAACAAAATTTATTTTGGCCTTATTACAAAATAGATTTAAGGTGTGTTTGAGGTGTGAAACATGTTATTTGATGTGTACTTTATTGTGCTCTATTTGTTAAGCCTGCAAATCTCTTTCCAATATTCTGATACTAAGTATTAACTTTTACATTTGATAGTGAATTTATTTCACGTGCAATAGAAATAAAGTCACTAATTCATATGGATTAAGAGAAACTTGTAATTTGTTTGAAAAATAAAGCATGAAATGTATTATTTTAAAATCAATAGTATTAAATATACCAAAAAACATGATATTGGAGAATATACTAATGAATATAATATTTGGAAAAAAAACATTGTAAACTGATCAATCGAATCAAATCAAACCAAACTAAACCAATTAAGTTGGTTTGGTTCTATTTTCGAAAAATGTTAAAAATCGAACCAAAGCAAACCAAACTGATAGAAATATCAATGGTTTGAATTTTTTACCAAAAACATGTCCAAACCAATCAAATTTCACCCTAATTAGTATGCACAATGAAATTTTATATTAAGAGAAACAAAAAAAACTAAATATTATGTCGAAGCAAAAAACTTAACAATTTGTATAGCTCCTACAAATAATTTGTATAATGCATGTGAGTTCTCATTCGCGTGGCACTGTTAATGAACATCCTTGTCATAAAAATATGTATTCTATAATTTTCTACTTCTCTTTCACAACAATGAGAGTACCATGCAGTACCAGTGGGAAGAGGTACATGTCTCTCAAAATTAGCACAAGTTGAAAAATGGAAAATCTGGACTTTTCTGAGTGAGGTCCTCAAACATGGAATGTAGGTCTTTCTCTATGACAAGACGGCAATAACGGCAACATAATAACCAATTCACAAGCTGCGATTTGAACATAATCACCAACAACACAACATCACATCATAAGAAAATCAAAACTAAAGCAACAAGAAGAAATTATCCAATTGGGACATTTCATCAAACACATTGCGAGCGAGGACAAAATATGCATTTTCTCCATTTCTCTCTGCATAATTGAATAACAACTTGATTCTCATATTTTCGTTTCTATCACTCATTCTCATATACTTGTTCTTATCTTAATCATTTCTATGGTTGATTCATCCAAATTCTTGACACCAACAATTATAAAATTTGATGGATTCTTAGATCATTGGGCCATGCTCATGGAGAATCCTCTTAGATCCAAAGAATATTGGGATTTGATAGAGAATGGAGTCACGATTGCACCACCAAAAGCAACGCCGGTACAAAGAAAACTTGCAGACAACAGGAAGCTTAAAGATCTCAAGAATTATCTATTTCAAACAATTGATCAAACAATTCTTGAAACAATTTTGAGTTAAGACACAACCAAAGATATACGGGATTCCATGAGCAGGAAGTATCAAGGATCCACAAAAGTGAAAAGAGCTCAATCGCAGGCTTTGCGTCGAACATTTAAAGTTCTTTGCATGGAGGATAACAAAATTGTAACACCCTTCTAAACCCCGCGGAAAAATTAACATTAAAATCAGATTAAACATGAAGAAGAGTATTACAACGCCAACAAAATAAACAATATTCATGTCATGCCATAAAGGAACGATAAGCCAAAAATTATTCAGGTAGCATGTTAACACAGCGGAATATTCTTAACAACTGAATAATCAAACATCCGGAGTCGAAGACTTATAATTCAACCATAAACCATAAACAAAACAGAAGTCTATCAGCCAATTCTAAAATAACGTTCCCGGTGTTACACGACCAGAGCATGACACAGACCCAACTGACTCTAACGAACTACTTGACGAGCTAATCCTCACCAAGTACACGAGCTACTCCTCAATCTGAAAAATAACAACAGTAAGGGTGAGTTTCATTCGCATTAACAAATGTTATATGTATATAAACAATACAACTTCATCCATACATTATTCACCCAAATCAATTATATTCAGATTATATAGCAACATTCGTCAATTACAATCATTCATACCAAAATACACACAAATTGTAACATTGGACAACTTCCATTCATGTTACAATTATACACAACAACCTAATGCAATGCAACTAAATGCATGTGGTACCAAACATGGGATAACCCATCTCACCGATCCACCACCATAAAGATTCGGCTACTTCTCTCACCAATTCCACACAATGGGAATTAGCTACCGCTGTCCCACCACCATAAGGGATACAGTCCACAACATGATTATGAAATGCATGCATCACATACCGCGTGCTAATCATCAACACCAAACAACTGAACAATCATAATCATCAACCAATGCAATAACAATATAAACCACCACAACCAATTAAATCAAGTGTTTTAAATTAAATTCGAGTCACAACTCAAACACTATTTTATTGCATAAATCACTGAATTAGCCTCACTATGTTCGAAACGGCACATCAAACAGACTAACTGTTATACCCCAAAATTTGCCCGCATCTTTTTTCAAGAAAACTCCAATCTGAAAATTAAAAGTCTCATATAATCATGGATTTTTATTTCAACAAATATCCTGACATATGAAATACTTAGTTTTTAGAATTTTTCTTATACAGTAATTTGGCTTGCAGTTGAATTTATTCTTACGCAAACGCCAAATGCTGTTTATTACTTCACACATGCTATTTATTTATTTACAGATAAATAGTACTGACACAATGGGTACAGAGTTAAATCTTTTTGCAGGCGCAGAATCAGGAAACTCAGACTGTACTGGTAACAAGTAGATTATTATTATCTTTTGTTTCCCACTAATTTTTGTACTATATTCCATTATTTTAAAAAACTTTTCAAATCTCTTTTTCAAAAATCAAATCTCTCTTTTTCCCAACACTATCTCCACTTTCTTTCAAATCTTACTTCCACTCAAATTTTCCTTTTGTACGGAATCACATCATTCCCCAACGTCTCTATCCTTCTTTCCATTCTATAAATACCTCCCATTTTCTTCCATAAAATCTCACATCAAATTCTAATTCATCTCTCAAATTTCTACTTCATAATCCTTTCTTCTTCCCCGACAAAATGGCGAAGCGGTGGGAAACGTGTTTTCTTATGGTCATCACCATTGCTACGGTGATCATGTCTTTCTTCTGTCTACATAGCCCGGAACACTGTGGACCTGGGATGCTTATGCTCCCAATCATCTACATGTTACTATTTGTAGCATGGGTTATCAATCGTCATTCTTAAAATTTGATGTATTTCTTATTTCTTAAATGTACCGTTTATTCGTCGTACTGTTCAATATAGTATGTAATATTTGTACTGTCAGTATTAAATGTTGTACTATTTGTCATAATATTGCTTAATTACTAAGATAATATTTTGTGTGTTTTCTGCCAGTCAAATATTCCTATTTCTGTGCATTAAATGATTTTCAGGGTTATTATCGGTAATTTTGCCTGCATACCGTAAATATTAGTTATTTATTATGTCTATGTTTTTTTAACAAGTCATGTAAATAAACTTTCATTTTTCACATAAAACAAAAACAAAAACAACAAAAATAAAAAGAAAATTAACTTTAGACTGTTGATTTTTCACTTTAACTGCTGCTTCAGTACCTGAACAGTCAGTTGACAGCCAAACTGCTGGCAGTACAATTCTCAGTGTTTTGTACCATCAATCAAATCAATCTTTCACAATTCAAAATTCCAAGATTTTTGTGCTAGAAGTCTTCTGAATATCACGCGATTAGCAGAAACTCAGCACTGCACAAAAATCAGGTACGCTTAACTGTCTCCTATACAAACAGTCCCTAATCAGGGTTTTTCTTGTTTTTACAGGAACAATAAGTTTTTGAGACCTCAAATGGATTCCATGCACATCCATATATCTCAAAGTACCATCATACAAATTTTCAAACTTCAATTCACTCAGACGCACCGTCAGCAGCTCAAACAGTCAACAGACGACCCGTTTGACCAAAAAAGTCAACAGACAGTCAAAAATGAATTTTTTGTCAAAGTCCATATTTTTTCAAAGGATTCATCATTTGATCATTGGATGATCATAATTCATCAAGGAAAGATCAAAAATCAACAAAACCCTAAGATTCAAAATTAGGGTTTTTGCCTGAAAAGTCAACTCAACTTTGACTGATCATAACTCTCTCATCCTTCATCCAAAAAATTCAAACCAAAGCTTATTTTGAATGAAATTCAATTATCTTTCAAATGCCATTGATCCCATGGTCATTGGATTCACCATTTGAAAAATATGATCAAAGACATTACAGGTCATTTTCAAAGTCAACAAAAAGACACTTTTTTCAAAAGGACACACAAGGAGCTTCAAAAATCATTTTGACATGAGACCAAAGACATTGGTTAGAGGACTCTTTGAGGTTTCCAAAAAGTGCAAGATCTCCTTCATATGACAAAAATTGAGGGATTTACACCTTGTTGAAGTTGGCTAAATTTTGGGAAAATGCATGAAACCAACATTGCTCAAAAATGCATTTTTTCCAAATGGGGCCAAGTTTTCATGGTTCAAACATCATTTCCACAATATTATGGGCCTCCCACGACCAAGACCAAGCCCATAACATTTTTCTCCATTTTTTTGATTTAATTTTATCATTTAAAATTAAATTAAAAAGGAAAAAAGGAAGGATAAAGCATAGCTTATTTTCTAAGCTAAAGTCTCCACATGGGACTTAATTATTCAGCAAGGAAGGCAGCAAGTCAATCCTAGAGCAAGAGGTGTGGAGATCAAGCAATGTTGGCTTAAATCTTAAGCTTAAAAGTCAAAAATTCAACAAAGCTCATGAATACTTCTTAGCTTATTTTCTAAGCACTCCATGGCTTATATAAAGGCAAGAATATTTCAGCAACAAGGGGGCCAAAACACACACGAAATTATAGCAAGGCATAGCAAGAAAACTCATCAAATTTCTCAAAATTTCCATACACTTTGTAATTTTCAAATTTCATATTCCAATCAATATCAATACAAAACAATCATTCCAATCATCTTCTAAGATCATATAAAGTAAGAATGAACCCTTAATATGGTCCCATGAGAGTCGTAACACATGCATAGTGTTCTTCATGTTCATACATAATTAATTTTCGTTTTCCTATATTTAATCAACCTCAATGTAATCTAATCATTCCACTGAGTTTATGAGGTCCTATAAGCTAGATCTGGGCCTTAACATGTAAGCTCCCACGTGAGAATCACTCCATGCCATTAACAAGTGTTCATACGTGCTAAAACTTCAACTCCATCGAATCCATAGCTACAGCTTTCAAACAGCGAAACTAACATCATATTTGGACTCAGAGCATCCTAATTAGGGGATCTGGGTCATTTGTTTTTATTCCTAACGTTTATTTTTGCAGGTTTGTGAAGCTACCAAAAAATGGCATTTTATCGTGAAAATAGAGGAGGTTTAAAACCCCCGCTATTTGTGTGTAAAAATGAAAGAGACGGAGGTTGAAGACGACCACGCGTCCCAGCGTGGTTCGCCAGTCAACTTGTCTTCGTCCACGCAGGCAAAAGTGGGGCCAATCTGACTTACTAAAGGTCTTTATGATCCCACGTGACTGGTCAACACAAGTGTACCATGTTCTATTCAATCTGAGCCACATGATCAATCTCAAAGCCAATCCAACGCATCATACAAGCAGTCCATACCATGCACTCTCCAACCTACCACACCTGATCAGTATCATTTTAATTTCTTTATAAAATTAATTAAAAATAGTTTTAAAAATCCAAAAAATACACAAAAAATATTTTTAGACTTCTAAAATAATATATTATTTTCTGAAATAAAAATATTTTATTTTTCTTCAAAATTTCAATATTTTGCATAATTAATTAGTATATATTTATATATTTGCTTTTTAATTATTCTAACCAATCAAAAAATCATAAAAAAATTGTTCTTTATATAAAATATTGTTTATATATTATAAACTAATTTTGTACATATTTTGAATAATTTTCTCTTTAAGTTTTAATTATTTGTATAATTATTTGCATAATTATGTTTTAATTAGCTTAATCAATTTCAAATCAATTTCAAAAATTCCAAAAAAATTAGTTTTGTTTTAAAATTAATTGACAAATATTTTGTACATATTTTAAACTTAATTTCTAGGTTTAAATCTATTTTCATCTTTTTTCTTCATTTTAATTTAATTAATCATGCATTAATTATAATTAAAATCAATCATAAAAAATCCAAAAACATGCCTTTTATTTTTCTTGCAATTTAAATTCCTAGATAAATGTATAGGATGTCAAATTCATGTAAATAGGCTAGTTTACATTTCCTGCACAATCGATGTAATAGCGTAGATTTACTTTCCGCACTTTACATTTCCGCATTTTAATTTCCAGCAAATATAAACTGCGTGTATGTCAAAGATAAAATTGAACCGTTAGATCACTAACTTCAAAGATAAAATATCTGAATCCAAACACAATCACACTTGCACCTCTTAAGGTAATCCCTTCTCATTCTTTTCAAAATCAAAGTCAAAATTCTACTGTTTTGAGTACAAAATCGAACCTTGCGTTTATATCCGGTGAAAGGATAGATTTTTAAAGGAAATAGGATAAAGACCTTACAACTCAGGGTAGACCTCCTAGTTTGCTTGCTCAAATCAAAACAAACAAAATTCTCATACACTGTTGTTTTTCAAAACAAAACTTTCCAAAAAGACAATACTTTGTATACATCCAAACACGGATTATTACAAAGTTAACGTTCTTTTCAAAACATCTTTCGAAAGATAAACAAGCATTTTGTATACATCCACACACGGATCATTACAAAATTCAATTTACAAAAGTATTTGAAACCACATATGAGCATTCTAAAGCAATTGAAAAGTGATCGAAAAACAAGTGAGCTAAGCAAACTTAAGAGCCCATGGATAACCATGGATACAAAGGGTGCTAACACCTTCCCTTTGTATAACCTACCCCCTTACCCAGAATTTCTTAAAGGTCTTTTTTCTGTTTCTTTTATAAACCTTTCCTTAATTGGATAAAATAAAAGGTCGGTGGCGACTCTGTGAATTTTCAAAAATGCGAAAGCATTAAGCGATAAAAAAGAGTCAGTTCACGTATCTCTACAGAACAGAGGTATGGCCCGGAATTAAAAAACGGAGGTCCACAGAACTGGCGACTCTGCTGGGGAGATACTTTCAAAAACAAAATGTTTTCAAAAGGGGTTACCTTAAGAGAATAGATCACTTCGATGTTTTCAATTGTTTGACTTGATTGCTCTATTTTTCAAAGGTTTGTTTGGGTATTTTGCTTGTGTGAAAGATTCTAACCCGAATCTCGAGATACCTTAAGTATATGACAATAGACCAAGGAAACTGTACGGCATGTACCGATACGGTTGATCTGGTAGTCATCGTTAGTGCGATACTTTGGTTTATACTGATGTCCCTTGAAAACGATCAAGGAGTATATTAGGCTTCCGAAATGTCATTAAACACTAATTTGTCTTAGAACCTTTTTAGTTGAACTTGACTTGTGGCCTATTAAGTGGCTAGCTTTGAAATTGATCGAAGTTAGTTATCCTCGAGGAATATTTTGATCGGCCGCTCGAGCGCCGTATTGAGATGTTACTTCCAAGGATCATAGAACCCGAATACTATTCTAGGACAGGTTTTAACCAACTCAACTTCAGTGGGGAGGGTATCACCTATCAGCTCCATGCAAGCCTTTAAACCTAAGGCTATTGTTTGATTTGTTTTTGTGTGCCACATGTTTGCATCATAAGCATATCATTTTTGCACCAAACACTTCAAGGATCAAAGAGTTTACCTTTGTTTTTGCAGGTAATGGCTCCCGCCACCAAAGATTACATCCGAATCAACATCTCAACGGTACCATCTGAACTAAAAGACTTAGTGTCAGAATTCCCCAGGAATGTTCAATTCACTGAAAGGCATGGTCACCTACTCCATTTGGTTACCTCAAAATTTGAAGAAGACATGATACGGGTCCTGTTCCAGTTCTTTGACCCTGAACATCATTGCTTTACCTTTCCTGATTACCAGTTGGTACCCACTTTGGAAGAATTCTCTGAACTAATGGGATTGCCTGTTCGAAATCAATTACCTTTCACTGGTTTAGAAAGGATTCCAAAACCTGAAGTCATTGCTGCTGCTTTACATCTGCGAAAATCAGAAATCGAGTCCAATTGGGAAACAAAGAGTGGAGTTAAGGGTTTGCTTGCCAAGTTCTTATTGGAAAAGGCTCGACTACTGCTAGAAAACAAAAGTTATCCAGCTTTTGAGGAAGTTATGGCACTTTTGATCTATGGGTTGGTTTTATTCCCAAATCCCGACCAGTTCATAAGTGTACACATCATCAACCTTTTCCTAATCCGTAACCCGGTACCAACATTGCTGGGAGACATTCTACATTCTCTACACACTCGTACCATGAAGAAACGAGGAACTCTCATGTGCTGTATACCACTACTGGCTAGGTGGTTTACATTTCATCTTCCCCGATCAGTGTTGAGAAATGAACAAAGAATGCAATGGTCTCGCAGGATTATGTCTTTGTCTCATTCAGATATCCGGTGGAACAACTTCTTTCAAAGAGACATTACTATCATTGATCATTGTGGAGAGTACCCTAATGTGCCACTCCTTGGCATCAAAGGAGGCATCACTTACAATCCCTCTTTAGCTCTACGCCAATTCGGATATGCAAGGAGCAACGGTCCTCATGACATGATTATCCATGGCATTGTGTTTGATTACGAGAATGATTCTCATAGACACCGACGAAGGTTCATACATGCATGGGGCAGTGTCTATAGAATAGAAAGCAAAACTCTGGGGCAATGGAATTCTATTCCTATGGAACCCTACCTCAGATGGGTCCGCACTCATGCTCAGAAACTCCTTATGCCATATCCTGCTGTTCTACCTGTGACTATTGAACCAGAGGTCGAAGGATATGAACCTCAAGTTATTCTACACCCGGACATGCCAACTGACCTAGAAGAGTTGCAAAAATCTTGGGTTCAACTCAAAGAGGAAAGAGACACCTTCAAATCATACTGTCAAGACTATGAGAGAAGGATATTGGAGCTCACCGGACAGCTTCAAGAAGAACAGCAGATCAACACATTCCTGGGGGCAAAGAGAAAGCGTCCACGGGAGACCTGAAGGATCATTTATTTTATTTCTGTCTTGTAAGCCCAAATGAGGCAAAGAAAAAAGAAGCAAAAAAAAAAAGAAATAAATTGATTAACTAACGTTTGTTTCTTCTTTAACAAATCTAAACTCTAAGATCCTTGAAACATTGCACACACATTTCACTTCATGCATTGCATATACATTTCATACATTGCATTCATATACATTGCATATACATTTCATACATTGCATACACATGGCATCCAGTCATACACATTGCATAACAGGTTCACATGACGGATTTCTCATCTTCTCGCTGTTTATTTCAGTCAGAAGAGATGGAATCTGAAATGAGCATCAAGAATCTCGAAGCACAGAATGCCCAAGTTCAAGTGGCAATTCTGGAACTGGCAAAGGGGCAACAAGAACTGAAAGCCCTGATAATCAAGAAGAAAAAGAAGCCCAAAGGATCTGTAGGCGTGAGTCACCTGAAAAGGAAGATCAAAATCCCAGTCAAAAAGTTCAAAAAGCCACCGATCCCTGAAACAGTCGGTGATGATGAACAAGAAGACAATCAAAGCAACCAGGGTTCTGCTAAACCCTCTCTCTCTTCAAATGAAGAAAATGATCATTCTGGGGACGAACCGGATGATGAAAAATACCAACAGCTGGAAGACCGTATGAAAGCTATGGAGATACAAAAAATACCTGGCTTAGATTTCAATGATCTGGGGCTCATCTCGGATGTTGTTATCCCTCCAAAATTCAAAGTTCCTGTCTTTGCAAAATATGATGGAGTTTCTTGCCCGAAACTACATCTGAGATCCTATGTGAGGAAGATACAACCTCATACAACAGATAACAAATTGTGGATTCACTTCTTCCAAGAAAGTCTGTCGGGTACACAACTCGAGTGGTACTACCAGCTGGAAAATACCAAGGTTCATACTTGGGAAGAATTAGCTGCTGCTTTTTACAAACAGTACCAATACAATGCTGATCTTGCGCCAACCCGTACTCAACTAAGGGGCATGTCTATGGGACCAAAAGAAAGTTTCAAAGGATATGCACAAAAGTGGAGAGATATGGCTGGAAGGGTTCAACCACCCTTATCTGATCGCGAACTAGTCGACATGTTCATGGGCACTTTAACTGGCCCTTTCTATAGCCATTTGCTGGGAAGCTCATCATCAGGTTTCACTGACCTGATACTGACCGGAGAACGTGTCGAAAGTGGCATTCAAAATGGAAAAATTCAAATAGGTTCCTCCTCTGGTACTACAAAAAGGCCCATCAGCGGGAGAAATGAGGTCAATGCAACACAAATTCAGAAAAGTCGCAAAAGTGAGCAGCATCAATCTGTAGGGGCAGTTCTGATCTCCGCATCTGCACCTCAAAAAGATCAACAGCCAAAATATACGCATCGACCAGATGCACCAAGAAGAAATTTCACCAGAATCAACATGCCAATCTCTCAGGCATTGCAGCACTTGCTAAAAGCAGATCTGATCACATTAAAAGGTCCTCCAAAGAATGTCAACACTTCCTCTCCGAATTATCGCCCTGATGCGACATGTGCCTATCACTCAAACTGTCCAGGACATGACGCAGATCACTGCTGGGCCCTGAAAAATAAAATACAAGATATGATAGATGCTGGTGAAATTGAGTTCGATCCTCCAGAAACTCCAAATGTCATCACTGCACCTATGCCAAAGCATGACAAAACTGTTAACGCTATCCTGGACACTGTTTACATCTATGATGTGAACGAATTATCAACTCCACTCTGCGAAGTCAAAGGAAAGCTAATCCGAGCTGGTTACTTCCCAGGATGTGACCCCGACTGCTTTTACTGCTCCTGCCTGCCCAATGGTTGTGAAAATCTGAGGATGGGAATTCAAAAATGGATGGATCGCCGTATCATTATGTTTGAGAGGCTCCCTTCTATGGACGTGCTGTGCGAAGTCTTTGCAAACGGGATGAGAATAGAGGATGCCTCAGTGATCTCCAGCTTACCATTCAAAATCTCTGCCAAGGCTCCATTCAAAATTTCTGCTACACTCAAAGTGGCATCAGTAGTCATTGCTAGTCCAACTCCATTTCCATACTCCTCAGACAAAGCTGTCCCATGGGGATACGACACTAATGTTTACGTTCATGGAGTTAAGCAGGGTACCTCGACTGAAGAGACCGCAAAGTTAACTACTCCAACTGTGGGTAATATTGTGGGTACCAGCAAGATCACGAGAAGTGGAAGAATCTTTTCACCAGAAATTTCTCCAAATGTTGCTGCTGGTCCAGTCCGAGTCCCAGTTCCTAATCAAAATGTCAACGCTCGAGGCAAAGAGCCACAAGTTGAACAAGTTCAAACCCCGGTGGAGATCACTGCTGAGGATCCATCAAAGCAAGAAATGGAGGAAATATTGAAAATCATCTGCAAGAGTGATTACAATATTGTTGAGCAACTGGGGCACACCGCTTCAAAAATCTCAATGCTATCTCTGCTAAAATATTCAGAAGCTCATGCCAAAGCTCTGATGAAGTTCCTGAAAGCTGCGCATGTGCCTCAAGAGATCTCAGTCGACCAATTTGAGAATTGTGTTGCCAATCTAACCGTGAGCAATGGTCTCGGTTTCTCTGATGTGGATCTAACCCCTGCTGGAAAAAATCACAACAAAGCCTTACATATCTCCATTGAATGTAATGGCACCACTCTATCTCATGTGCTAGTAGATAACGGTTCTTCTTTGAACGTGTTACCGAAAACAGTACTAGAAAAGCTTGACTTCGAAGGAATTGTGTTACAACCAAGTGATGTTGTGGTAAGAGCCTTTGACGGGTCAACCAGAACGGTATACGGAAAAGTGAATCTCCCAATCAGAGTGGGTTCTCAGATCTTTGATTCTATCTTTTACGTAATGGAAATTCACCCAGCCTACTCCTGTTTACTTGGACGCCCTTGGATACATGGGGCAAACGCTGTAACTTCTACCCTGCATCAGAAGTTAAAATATCCAGTAAAAGGAAAGATTGTCACAGTCTATGGCGAAGAGGAATATGTGGTTAGTCACCTAAGCAATTCCAAATATGTTGAGTTGGAGGACGAATTCATCGAAACTCCATGCCAATCATTTGAGGTGGTCTCCCCAGATGTCTCTACCACCAAGCATATTCCTGCTACTCCAACTACAACTATGGCTTCTCTCAAAGATGCCAAAGCCATGATTGAACAGGGTGATTGCACAGTATGGGGACAGCTTCCCGATATACCCTACAAGTCTGACAAGCTAGGTCTGGGCTATGATAGTGAAAATCAAAAGAATGATCAAAGTCCTCGTTCTGGAGGATTAATGTCACACTTCGTCAGCCAAGAAGTAAACGCTATTGAAGATGAAGGAGTGTTCATGAACCATATCATTCAGCCATATCCAGATGAGATTCCACCCATTTCCATGGGAATGTGGGATGCTGTGGGAGAACCAAACGGCGGGTATAATTATCAGTATGCCGCACCTCAGAATTCTTATATTGCTATGGAAGACCTTACCCCGACTGGATGGGGTGATCAAATTGGAAATGACGAAAGTTTCACAAGTCCCGTCACTGAGCAATATCAAAATCCACCCAAAGAAGTATGGGACACGCTAGGAGAACCCAGCGGCAAATATGACTATATGGTGAAATATTCCGCTCCTCCGAGCTCACAAATTGCTATGGAGGACATTGTCCCAACTGGATGGGATGAACAGTACGATGACAATTTCGCTTTGAAGAAGCCAGGGAAATACCAAATAACGAGGGTTGCTTTCTGTCAGCATACACTCCTCATCAGGATGCACAAGTCTCTATTCAAAACATCATCCCGACTGCATGGGACGGCCTTATCGAGCATCTCGCTCAGCCAACAGAGATATCTCAGCCTGGGCTCTCGTATCCAGCAGAGTATATCCCTTATCCCGAAGGATCACCGGCTCATTTTCCCACTAATGAAATCAATGCTGTGGAAGATGAAAAAGACAACTGCAACTGGAACAGCTGGGTACTCCCTGCTCACAACAGTGGATTGAACAACTGGAAAGCTGAGGATGTGATCTCCTTTGACCAGGAGTAAATGCCATTTCCTGTTTTCTTTGTGTATATTGTGCAAAGATAAAAATGGTTCCTGAACAATCGAACCATGAGCTTGAAAGCCGTGTGCCTTAGCACACTGGTCCTTCTATAAGGGCTTATCATATCATGATCATGTGCATTCAATAAAATCATGGGACGCTTGCATATTTAAATTTTGTGATCCTTTTTCCTTCTTTCTTCGCTTTCAAATAGCTATGTTTTTTCTTCACACACACTCACATAATTAACATGCAGATTCACATACACTCTGGATCCAGTCAACAACGATTCTGCTATTGCCCGTCATGACTTTGAAAATCCGATCTACCAAACTGAGGACGAAAGTGAGGAAGATTGTGAAGTGCCAAGAGAACTTGCAAGGCTGCTAGAACAAGAAGACAAGGCCATACAGCCTCACGAGGAGCCAATTGAGGTCATCAACTTGGGCAGCAACGAAGAAAAGAAAGAAGTCAAAATAGGGGCTGATTTAGAACACAGCATCAAGCAAAGACTGATTCAAATGCTGCGAGACTACGTCGAGATATTCGCCTGGTCCTATGAAGATATGCCAGGCCTTGACACGGACATTGTAGTTCATCGCCTGCCAATCAAAGAAGGTAGCACTCCAGTCAAACAGAAACTACGAAGGAGTAGGCCTGATATGTCAAAAAAGATCAAAGACGAGGTTGAAAAACAGTTCAATGCCGGATTCCTAAAAGTTGTAAGTTATCCTCCTTGGATAGCTAACATCGTGCCTGTACCTAAAAAAGACGGGAAAGTCAGAATGTGCGTGGACTACAGAGATCTGAACCGGGCAAGCCCCAAAGATGATTTCCCTTTACCACACATCGATGTACTGGTTGACAATACCGCACAATGCAAGGTATTCTCCTTTATGGACGGATTCTCAGGGTACAATCAAATCAAGATGGCACCCGAAGACATGGAAAAAACAACCTTCACAACACCCTGGGGAACCTTTTGTTACAAAGTAATGCCCTTTGGTCTGAAAAACGCAGGAGCAACCTATCAACGTGCAATGGTAGCGCTATTTCATGATATGATTCATCAAGAAATAGAGGTGTATGTCGATGACATGATTGCAAAATCCAACACCGAGGAAGAACATCTGGGTCATTTACACAAGTTGTTTGACAGACTCAAGAAATACAAGTTGCGACTGAACCCAAATAAGTGTACCTTTGGAGTAAGATCCGGCAAACTCTTAGGTTTCATCGTCAGCAGCAAAGGTATTGAGGTTGATCCCGCCAAGGTTAAAGCCATTCAAGAAATGCCTATACCTCGTACCGAGAAACAAGTCAGAGGATTCTTGGGACGTCTAAATTACATCGCCCGATTTATTGCCCACATGACTACTACTTGTGTGCCGATCTTCAAACTGTTGAAGAAAGATCAAGTGGAAAGGTGGAATGACAAATGCCAGTTAGCCTTTGACAAAATCAAAGAATATCTCCAAAAACCTCCAATCTTGTTGCCACCTGTGGAAGGCAGACCTCTGATAATGTACCTAACTGTGTTAGAAGACTCAATGGGGTGTGTACTAGGACAACATGACGAATCCGGCCGAAAGGAGCACGCAATCTACTATCTTAGCAAAAAGTTTACCGATTGTGAAACAAGATACTCACTACTCGAAAAAACTTGTTGTGCCTTAGCTTGGGCAGCTCGCCGACTAAGACAGTACATGCTAAATCACACCACTTTCCTAATCTCCAAGATGGATCCCATCAAATACGTGTTCGAAAAACCTGCTCTCTCTGGAAGAATAGCGAGATGGCAAATGATCTTAACAGAATATGACATTCAATACACTTCACAAAAAGCAATCAAAGGAAGTGTGGTAGCTGATCATCTGGCTCATCAAGCAGTGGATGATTATCAAGCATTGAACTTTGACTTCCCAGACGAAGACATTATGCTAGTCAATGACTACAAACAACCAGGACCAGAAGAAGGACCCGAGCCAGGATCCCGGTGGACTATGGTTTTTGACGGAGCTTCTAATGCACTTGGCAATGGCATCGGAGCTGTGATCATTTCCCCCGCAGGAGGTTATACACCATTCACTGCCAGGTTATGCTTCAATTGCACTAACAATATAGCCGAATACGAAGCATGTATTCTGGGTCTTAAAGCTGCAATCGATCTAAGAATCAAATTCCTGGAAGTCTACGGAGACTCGGCCTTGGTAATCTACCAAGTCAAAGGGGAATGGGACACGAAGCACCCGAATCTAATTCCTTACAAAGAATATGTGCTGAGTTTGATTCCTTACTTCGAAGAAATCACTTTCGAACACATCCCACGCGAGGAAAATCAACTAGCTGATGCTTTAGCTACCATGTCATCCATGTTCAAAGTCAGGTGGGACAACGAGGCGCCTATGATCACCATTTACAGGCAAGATGAACCATCCTATTGCAATGAGATCAATACCGAAGGAACCGAGGAAAAACCATGGTTCCATGAAGTAAAAAGATATCTCGAAGCTCAGGAGTACCCTGAAGGGGCATCCATTAACGACAGAAAGTTTCTAAGGAGATTTGCTGCCAAATTCTTTCTAAGCAATGGAACCCTATACAAACGCAACCATGACTCGACTTTACTTCGCTGTGTAAACAAGAAGGAAGCAGAACAGATCATGGAAGAAATACACAATGGTGCCTTCGGTACTCATTCCAGTGGACATACAATGGCTAAAAAGATCCTGAGAGCAGGTTATTACTGGTCTACCATGGAAACAGACTGCCATCATCACTCCCGAACATGTCACAAATGCCAGATATACGCTGACAAAGTACATGTACCTCCAGTTCCATTAAGCGTCCTGACGGCTCCTTGGCCTTTTGCAATGTGGGGTATTGATATGATTGGAGAAATCAAACCTACTGCCTCCAACGGACATCGCTTTATCCTGGTCGCTATTGACTACTTCACAAAGTGGGTAGAAGCAGCTTCATTTGCTTCTGTTACCAAGAATGTGGTGGCCCGGTTCATCAAATACAATCTCATTTGTCGGTACGGCATCCCTGAACGGATTATCACGGACAATGGCACAAATCTAAACAACAGAATGATTACTGAACTTTGCACACAGTTCAAGATCAAACATCATAATTCTTCTCCATATCGACCAAAGATGAACGGCGCGGTGGAAGCTGCCAACAAGAACATCAAGAAAATCATACAAAAAATGACAGTAACCTACAAAGACTGGCATGAGATGTTGCCTTTTGCTCTTCATGGTTATCGCACATCTGCGCGTACTTCAACAGGGGCAACTCCATTCTCCTTAGTCTATGGTATGGAGGCAGTTCTTCCAATTGAAATTCAGATTCCTTCCCTAAGGATTATGAAAGAAGCCAATCTAGACGAAGACGATTGGATTCAAACACGGTTGGACCAGATAAACTTGATTGATGAGAAAAGGCTCGCAGCTATTTGTCATGGTCAGCTATACCAAAAGCGTATGATCAAAGCCTTCAACAAAAAAGTCAAAAGTCAAGCATACCAAACTGGTGGCTTGGTTGTCAAACGCATCATCTTACCACAAGGTGATCCCAGAGGCAAATGGACTCCCACCTACGAGGGACCATTCATAATCAAGAAAATATTCTCCGGCGGCGCCATGTTGCTTACCACCATGGATGGCGAGGATTTCCCACACCCTGTGAATGCTGACATAGTCAAAAAATACTTCTCTTAAAAAGAAAAAAAAACAGCTCGCTAAGTTGAAAACCTGAAAGGGCAACTTAGGCAAAAAATGAGCGTCTCGGTGGATTGAAAACCCGAAAGGGCGGTCCAGGCAAAAATTAGAGACTAAACAAATACTATCCCGGTAGGCTGAAAACCTGAAAGGGCAGCCTAGGCAAAAGTTAGGGAATGAAGCATACAACTGTGTTCCGTTCAGCTGCCTACTCACCATCAAGATTCAACACCTCAAAGACACCGATCAGTCCAATCACTTTCTTCCAACAAGTGAGGGATGAGATGCTCGAAGACAGATTGGCAATAGCAGAGTTGAAACTTGACTGGATCGTTTTCACATAGCTATTTATCTTCATAAATATTTTCCAAAACTTTCTGACAATTTCCTACTTCTAGGATTGTTGTCTCCCTGTGCTAACCAGCCTATCATGGCTCTTTTTCAAAAATCAATGCAGCTTAGGCTCAAAAATCACTATTTTCACTTTTTCTGTTTTAAATACGTAAGCGTCCCAATGATAATTTTGAATGAACATGTGCATTTGAATATGATTGATGTTTACCAGGAAAAACAGGAATAGCATTCAGGAAATGTCCCAATTATCTGGACATCATTCCATCAGAAGAAAATCCCCAAGAGAAACGCATTTCTCAGCAAATTCCTCAAAAAGATTTTCTCTTCAAAAGAAGTCTTATCCCCCAGCAGGGTTGTTCCAGATTACTATCTTCAGAAGGTGTGATCCCCGCACCCGGACTTGGTCAGATAGTGCATCGGAGGATTATGCATCTTCCTCATTCCCATTTGAAAGGGCATCAGAACTTCCAGCTACCTTTCATTCCCAAGAGATATTCAAAGATCCTTCAACAGAGTACCAGGGTTCTCAAAGAATTTCCCCAGCCGAGGGTACTCAAACAAGACAAAAGATCATCAACGATCACAATATAGTCATATCCAGATGACTGGCGGAAATTTATTTTCCCAAATAGAAGCTTGACATCTCACATTCATACATCACATATTCACATTCATATTCATTCACATCATATTCACATTCACATTCATACATCACATATTCATTCATAATCATATTCATACATCATACATCATGCATCATGCGCATATTCATACGCATATTCATACACAACATCACATGCATATTTCTCCGGGAATATCTCACATTTACATGCATCATAAACATTGCATATCACTAACTTGATTTTTCAGGTAGACGGATATCTTCAACAAAGATGTTCTCAATCACATGCAGTGTTCACCTGAATTCCATGAACGGTTCTCTCAGATATAATCAAGCCGAAGATTCATTCTGATCACTTACCAACTCAAAAACAGGCATTGTAGATCTAAAGCGATACCTCAGACGGTTCCAGAACGATCTAGCATCACAGATCTAAAGCGATACCTCAGACGGTTCCAGAACGATCTAGCATCAAAGATCTAAAGCGATACCTCAGACGGTTCCAGAACGATCTAACATTGCAGATCTAAAGCGATACCTCAGACGGTTCCACAATGATCAACTTCCAAAATCTAAATCGGAAAAACTTTGGACAAGTTCCGTAACGATTATCTTCTCTGATGAACAAACCATCAACACATTTACCAGGTGGCATCTGAAAGCCCATCTCAGGTAATGTTTCAATCTGCCAACAACATTTCGCAGACGACATTCAAATGCAACTTCCAACATCTCTTCTGATCAAGGTAAGTGCAAATTTTCAGGGCATCTAAATATTCAATCATCTTCTACCTTCAGATTTCAGACAATCTCTTCAGGTTTAAGAAGATTGAATAGGGGCAACTGTTATACCCCAAAATTTGCCCGCATCATTTTTTAAGAAAACTCCAATCTGAAAATTAAGAGTCTCATATAATCATGGATTTTTATTTCAACAAATATCCTGACATATGAAATACTTAGTTTTTAGAATTTTTCTTATACAATAATTTGGCTTGCAGTTGAATTTATTCTTACGCAAACGCCAAATACTGTTTATTACTTCACACATGCTATTTATTTATTTACAGATAAATAGTACTGACACAATTGGTACAGAGTTAAGTCTTTTTGCAGGCGCAGAATCAGGAAACTCAGACTGTACTGGTAACAGTAAATATTAGTTGTTTATTATGTCTGTGTTTTTTAACAAGTCATGTAAATAAACTTTCATTTTTCACATAAAACATAAAACAAAAACAACAAAAAAGAAAATTAACTTTGACTGTTGATTTTTCACTCTAACTGCTAC
Source organism: Vicia villosa (assembly GCF_029867415.1). Classification (NCBI taxonomy): domain Eukaryota; kingdom Viridiplantae; phylum Streptophyta; class Magnoliopsida; order Fabales; family Fabaceae; genus Vicia; species Vicia villosa. Next base: position 203,920,390 of record NC_081180.1, on the reverse strand, counting down.
ATCAATACCTGGACAGTCAGTCGACAGCCAAACTGCTGGCAGTACAATTCTCAGTGTTTTGTACCATCAATCAAATCAATCTTTCACAATTCAAAATTCCAAGATATTTGTGCTAGAGGTCTTCTGAATATCACGCGATTAGCAGAAACTCAGCACTGCACAAAAATCAGGTACGCTTAACTGTCTCCTACATAAACAGTCCCTGACTAGGGTTTTCTTGTTTTTACAGGAGAAAAAAGTTTTTGAGAGCTCAAATGGATTTCATACACATCCATATATCTCAAAGTACCATCATACAAATTTTCAAACTTCAATTCACTCAGACGCACCGTCAGCAGTTCAAACAGTCAACAGACGACCCGTTTGACCAAAAAAGTCAACAGACAGTCAAAAATGAATTTTTTTGTCAAAGTCCATATTTTGTCAAAGGATTCATCATTTGATCATTGGATGATCATAATTCATCAAGGAAAGATCAAAAATCAACAAAACTCTAAGATTCAAAATTAGGGTTTTTGCCTGAAAAGTCAACTCAACTTTGACTGATCATAACTCTCTCATCCTTCATCCAAAAAATTCAAACCAAAGCTCATCTTGAAGGAAATTCAATTATCTTTCAAATGCCATTGATCCCATGGTCATTGGATTCACCATTTGAAAAATATGACCAAAGACATTACAGGTCATTTTCAAAGTCAACAAAAAGACACTTTTTTCAAAAGGACACACAAGGAGCTTCAAAATTCATTTTGACATGAGACCAAAGACATTGGTTAGAGGACTCTTTGAGGTTTCCAAAAAGTGAAAGATCTCCTTCATATGACAAAAATTGAAGGATTTACACCTTGTTGAAGTTGGCTAAATTTTGGGAAAATACATGAAATCAACATTGCTCAAAAATGTATTTTTTCCAAATGGGGCCAAGTTTTCAGCATTCAAACATCATTTCCATGATGTTATGGGCCTCCCACGACCAAGACTAAGCCCATACCTTTTTTATCCATTTTTGCATGATTTTATCTTATTTTAAGATTAAAATTAAAAGGAAAATGCATGGATAATGGTTAGCTTACAAATCAAGCATGACTCACCTCAAAGAATCTTCATCTTTCTGCAGAGAATTGAAGGGCAAGGCAGGTGCATTGAAGGCAAGATGACTTGGTCAAGAATTCAAGCTTTTTTAATATTAAAAAACCAAAGTTTCAACAAAGGCAACTAAAGACACTTCTTAGCTTCAATTGTAAGCACTCAATGCTTATAAATAAGCTATCATAGTTCAGTAACAAAAAGAGGGCGAGTTCAGAAGCATACATAAGCTCATAACACTTGTAATCACTTGAAAAAAATTCAAAGAAAACTCAAATTCGAATTTGTAATTTCAGTCCATTTCAATACAAACTAAGCATTCATACACCTTCCTTGAACATCACTGAAACTATCCCAATCAGTTACAAGCCTTGAAGCTCACTGAATCGAGCTATACAGGTCCAAATTTGTTCAAACTAAAATCAATTCGTATCTGGTTATTCACACACGTTTAACAAGATGTAGACATACTATTAAGTTTGGTTTGAGGTGTAGATCATTTCTGGAAACTTAATTGAAGTTTGGACACGTATAAACGAAACTACCATTTTAGGGTTCATAGCTTCAAAATTAGGGCTTTCCAAATTAGGCAAAATTACAAGTTCTAAATAGCACCATTAGGTTCGTATGGACCAGACGAATTGAATGGTACCATCGCGTCAAATTTCTTTGCACGTTTACCCCTATTCGCTATTTTGCAGGTTTGAGGTTCATCAATTACAGCGCATGTTTCATAAAAGCGCTGTAAAAACCCCTGGTTGAAGGTTGAAGACGATGAGGTGTCTCCCCCTCATTGGTCCAGAAGCGCGCGCGTGTTTTTAAATTTTCCTCTAATTCTGTGCTTTGCAGGTGCAACGTGTCCCATGAGCCTCAATTTCTGGACCACTTGATTTCATTTAATGAGTCATCCAACGCTCCAGATCACGCGTGCACATCATACTCCCTCATAAATTTCCACACAGGATCAGTATCCTTTTATTTTCTATTTTATTTTCTATTTTATTTTAATTTCTTTGCTAAATTAATTAAAAATAGTTTTAAAAATCCAAAAAATACACAAAAAATATTTTTAGACTTCTAAAATAATATATTATTTTCTGAAATAAAAATATTTTATTTTTCTTCAAAATTTTAATATTTTGCATAATTAATTAGTATATATTTATATATTTGCTTTTTAATTATTCTAACCAATCAAAAAATCATAAAAAAATTGTTCTTTATATAAAATATTGTTTATATATTATAAACTAATTTTGTACATATTTTGAATAATTTTCTTTTTAAGTTTTAATTATTTGTATAATTATTTGCATAATTATGTTTTAATTAACTTAAATCAATTCCAAACCAATTTCAAAAATTCCAAAAAAAATAGTTTTGTTTTAAAATTAATTGACAAATATTTTATACATATTTTAAACTTAATTTCTAGGTTTAAATCTATTTTCATCTTTTTTTCTTCATTTTAATTTAATTAATCATGCATTAATTATAATTAAAATCAATCATAAAAAATCCAAAAACATGCCTTTTATTTTTCTTGCAATTTAAATTCCTAGATAAATGTATAGGATGTCAAATTCATGTAAATAGGCTAGTTTACATTTCTTGCACAATCGATGTAATAGCGTAGATTTACTTTCCGCACTTTACATTTCCGCATTTTAATTTCCAGCAAATATAAACTGCGTGTATGTCAAAGATAAAATTGAACCGTTAGATCACTAACTTCAAAGATAAAATATCTGAATCCAATCACAATCACACTTGCACCTCTTCAGGTAATACCCTTTTCATTCTTTCAAAATCAAAGTCAAATTATACTGTTTTGAGTACAAAATCGAACCTTGCTTTTATATCCGGTGAAAGGATAGATTTTTAAAGGAAATAGGACAAAGACCTTACTACTCAGGGTAGACCTCCTAGTTTGCTTGCTCAAATCAAAACAAACAAAATTCTCATACACTGTTGTTTTTCAAAACAAAACTTTCAAAAAAGACAATACTTTGTATACATCCAAACACGGATTATTACAAAGTTAACGTTCTTTTCAAAAAACATCTTTCGAAAGATAAACAAGCATTTTGTATACATCCACACACGGATCATTACAAAATTCAATTTACAAAAGTATTTGGAACCACATATGAGCAATTTCAGAGCAATTGAAAAGTCATCGAAAAACAAGTGAGCTAAGCAAACTTAAGAGCCCATGGATAACCATGGATACAAAGGGTGCTAACACCTTCCCTTTGTATAACCTACCCCCTTACCCAGAATTTCTTAAAGGTCTTTTTTCTGTTTCTTTTATAAACCTTTCCTTAATTGGATAAAATAAAAGGTCGGTGGCGACTCTGTGAATTTTCAAAATGCGAAAGCATTAAGCGATAAAAAAAGAGTCAGTTCACGTATCTCTACAGAACAGAGGTATGGCCCGGGATTAAAAAATCGGAGGTCCACAGTATGCAGTTATGTGATTGTTATGTGTGTATGAGATGTGATAAGTGAATTTGGTGATTCATTTGATATGAATGATTGTTGTGTTATAATTGTGATATATGTGATTGAAACATATGTGATGTAGATGTGAAATTATATGTACTTAGAATCTAGATGTTGGTGAAATATGATTATGTACATTGTTTAGTAATCATGTATGATTATGTGGAATTGAATGAACTAGGTTGTATGGCAAGAACATGTGAATCTTGATTAATGGCATATGATGCATGTTTATATGAAGAGTGATGAATTCTTGGAATGTATTCTTGTTATGTTTTACATTTCCCATATTATGTTTATCTATAAGAAGTTGAATTCTCACCCTTCTGTTTGAATGTTATCCTTTGTTGGTAACATGCAGGTTTCATGAATAGTGATGCTTCGAAGGAGGCTTAGCGTCGAGATTTAGATCTCTAGTAGGGTGTCGTGATTAAGTAGTCACTTGTGCTCTGGTCATATGTAACACATGGGAGTTGGGTTTTATGTTTTTATGACTCGATGTTATGAGATATTTGTTTACTCATATTGTATTCGTATTTGAATATGTTATTCTGGTTAATGTGTGGCCTTGAGCCAAGATGTTGAGACATGGTGGATGATGTATGGGAATCATCCTATTTTACCATTTATTTGATGTGATGATTATTCCGTTGTGGTTTGCATGTTGTTTTAAATTCCCGTGTTAATTGGAAATGACCATTGCATGTTTAAAGATAAAATAATTGTTCTATTTTGAAATATGTGTAACGCCCTCGTGAGATGCATGCTTCTTTACTCTGATTTATGCAAATGTATGCCTTATTTGGTTAGTATAGAAATGGGGGTGTTACATTTTACCCTTGAATGTCTTTGATATGGGTTCCAGTTTCATCCATCGCTTCTTGTGGGTGTCTTTGTTGATTTACTTTCCTTTCCAAATTCATTCATGTTTTACCCTTGAGTGCCTTTGATGTGAGTTTCAGTTTCATCCCTCGCTACTTGTGGGTGTCTCTGTTTATTTGATTTCCTTTCCAAATTCATTCATGTTTTACCCTTAAGTTCCTTTGAAGTGGGTTCTAGTTTCATCCACAGCTTCTCGTGGGTGTCTTTGTTGATTTTCTTTCCTTTTCAAATTCATTCCCGCTTTACTCTTGAATGTCTTTAATGTGGGTTCCAATTTCATCCATCACTTCTTGTGGGTGTCTATGCTGATTTGCTTTCCTTTCCAAATCCATTCACGGTTTACTCTTGAATGTCTTTGATGTGGGCTCCAGAGATATTTCTTTCTAATATTTTATATTTTATAGAGTTAAAAAAATTATCCTTATGACAATCATACATATTTTCTAAAAATTATTTATTAATATTTTTAATTTAATATCAAATTAATTTTTATTTATATTTTGTTATATATTTTTTTATTTTAAATTATATTTTATGGGACCAAATAGGCAAATTATTTTCTTATCCTATCATGCCAAATTCTAACCCAGCTCATATTCAGAATAACAATTTGAACTAGTGAGGCATGATAGAATAAGTTTCAGGATTAACTTATCCTATCATGTTGTGTCAGCAAACACTAGATTGAGATAAGATATGATACAAATATCATATCCCATCTCTTATCTTGCGCATCAGGCCCTAATGGTATGGACTATGAAAGCTCAGTCAAAACCTAAAAGAGGAGCAATGTTCTCTAGAAAATAACAAAGAGCAAAAATTAACAAACAAATATTAGATTTTTTTTTTGCTATCAATTAAATGTTAAAAGAAAAAACATTAAAAAAACAACTAAATAAAAACTATATCTCTCATAAAAAAAGTTTTATATACACATGTAAGTGTTGATTTTATTTTATACATTTATTTTGATATTAAATATTTATTGAGATTTTGTAAAAAAGAAATCATTTCACTAGTATAAACTAAGACATGATTTTAATCATATATAATATATCAACTATCAACTACTCAACTACTTAACTAAGAATAAAACATACCACTAAACACCCTAATTTACCCTTAATCAAAACAAAAATTACCCTTACAAAAGCCCTTAATCGTAATTTGCTAAATCAAAGTTTTATTCCCACCAATCAAATTTCTCCATTCTTTCAAGTGACACACATATTTTCCACTTTTCTCTTTCTCCATCCATCCCATTTGAAAATACCTATCTTCCCTCACTTTTCCCTTTCTCCATCCATCTCATTTGAAAATATCTATTTTCCCTCACTTTTCTCTTTCTTCCTCCTTCTCTCTCCTGAAACCCTAGCAGTCCAAAATAACATATTCTCCCTTCAACATCCTCCTTTCTCTCACATCAATTTCGTTCTCTCTCCATACCCTTTCGTTCCTTCTCCATGCCCTTTCGTTCTCTCTCCATACCCAACCAAGACTTATCCTTCCAGCTTCCTCTTAAGCTTTGAGCATCCTTGCACTAAGGTAAGATATGATGTATTTGTAGTATCTCATTCTTTTCTTCTTCCAGATCCACCGATTTTCCCCACCGATTTCATCTTCCTTCCTCAAACCTTCATTGGTTATTCACTTATTCTTTTTTTCTCTTCTGTTATTCAGTTTTTCGATTTAAAGTTTTAGATATGAATAGTTCGATCTAATTTTTGTTTCGTGTTATTTTTGTTTTGTTTTATTTTGTAGATTGAAATGCAAAGATGCTCGAACGAGAAGAAAACAGTAGAAAAAATTTATTGTTTATAATGGTTAAATCAAACTGGAAGACTTTGTGTTTCATCATGTAAAGCTCTTCATTTCTGGACATGGCTTTTGGTTGTTTACCACTATAACTGATAAACTGTGTGTTAATTGCTTTTTTCTGGTTTGCAGACGTGTTCGATGAAAGGTCTCCGCCGAAAATGCCTCTCAGCGCTTTCTGTGTATTCCTTTTTGCAGGTATATTTATCTTGCTTTCTTGGTATTATATTGCTGCTGGCGAATGTGTGTTCCTTAAAAGAAGAATAAGGTAAAAAAGTTACAGAAGAGTGTGTTATAAAGTTATAAAAAGTTCCATTCTTATGTTATAGTGTTTCTGCTGTTTATATTATCATGTTATAGTGTGTTACAATGTGTGTTGTTTTTATGTCATGGTTGTGTTTCGTCGGATCTGAGATTTGGTTGGAGCATCACTTCAGATTTGTACATTCTTTAATGTTATTAAAGGACATCATTCATTGTCCTGTGTAACCATGATGAGCCATTAATGGTTGTGTTGGAGGGAACAAGAAAATTGGCATTTTATGATGTATTTTTTGATCGAACTGATACATCACAGTCTTATTCAAGATCACTTGATGTTAATTCAAGATCACTTGGATGTATCTACTTTCTAGCAATGAGAATCTACATGGAAGTGTTATTTTTTGAATACATCCAAGTAATAGATACCTCTCACATCTGTTTACACCTTTTTTACACCTTTCAAGATCATACTAATAATAGATACCTCTCACATATGTTTACACCTTTTTTACACCATTTTCCACATATTTTACCTCATAATGTCACGATTCTTCTTTTAATGTCATCTTCAGTGTTTTTTTTCAAAAACTGTATTTTGTCCTTACTCCTTTATCATGATTTCCAATAATAGAGTTAAGTTGTTCAGGCATTTACCACACTATGAACATGGGAGTCAACTTCCAGATCTTGAGGCAAAGTTTTTCGATCTTAAGGCATTGCATCTTGCTGTTTATAAGGTACTCCATTATCCTGTCATTTGATGTCAATGCAACTATATACATTTATTTATTTTATTTATATACCAATATTATTTTTTCTTATGTTGTTACTCCGTTATGAAATGGATTATCACAGTATGTTGTTATAATAGTTTTTACTTCTTCACGTGTAGTTGTATGAAAAGGGATATTTTATGTTGTTTCTATACTATACCAGAAGTTTAGTGAATGAGAAAATATGTTAAACTCGCTTGGTCCTGGTGAAAGTATGAACCAGAGTTGTTTCCAGGACTAATCTATCAAATGAAGCAGCCCAAGATAGTTTTTCTTATATTCGTATTTGGAAAAAAAATCTTCTGACAGGAGCCAAGGTATCGTCGGTCTTGAAATATTCCCATTTAATCTTATATGTTTACCATTTTCTTCCTCATTGAACTAATGTTTTAGTTTGCATCTGTTAAGGTGAGAGACGAGACTTATACAACCTTTGAGAACATATATCCAATGCTTATTTAGTTCAGGAAAAACTAACAATGGTATGTAAATGGATTTATATCCACAACCTTTTCAATTGGGATTGGATATACATGTCATGATACTTGGGAGAGGGTTATAATTAAATATATCATTTTGTCTTCTATTTTGATTTTTCCCTTCAGTTGTCAAATTATAATTACAATCCAGACCTTAGTTTTTAATTGAAAGATGAAATATATCATGTAGATTTTTTCTAATGTTTCGTTTCCTGAAGATATTTGCTAATGTCATGGGATACATGCTATTTATTAATGGAAGATTATCATCATGAGCAAGAGCAAAGTTTTTTGGCTGAGAAGAACATGGATTGTGGGCTTGACTGAGCTGTAAATACTGAGACAAATGAGATATTTGGAATCAGATAAAGTAAGCCGCTTTTGTTCTGCTTGTGATAAATGGATCTTGATGTAGTATAATGAAAAAACTTGTATCTTTGATAATTTAAAAACAAGATTTTTAAAGAGGCTGGAAAGGGCTTAATGGTAAATAGTTGAGTCTTTTTTACCTTTATTTTAAGTTAGGTTCCTTAAACTTATCTATAGTATCAATAAATTTGCTGAATGTTGTATACATTCCGTCCATTTTACTTTGTCGGTTTAATCTTACTTTCATTGACAGGTTAATGGGGCTGATAATGTTGGATGATAAATCATGTTGTATACATCTCAAGACAAATAGGACATTCTGTGTGTTAACATGTAAATTATTAGCATGATTTTTGTGATTGTGAAACATGTTTTTACTTTATTGTACTGCCAGTAGAAATATATTGTTAATTATAAGTACATAATCACTAATATACTCATTGTCATGCTGAACTATTGTTCATGCATCACCTTTGATATAATGGTATAGGCCTTATGGTGTAAAAATTTGTTTCCGAAAGTTTCTCTACTCAAGCTGGAAGAATATTTGCGGTGTTTTGGATATTAACAGGTACTATTTGCGTAGCTCAGTTTTTCCTCTACATGGCTGAATTAAACACTGAAAGCAAACAAAAGGCACTTGTCTATTGGGTTCTTACCAGAAAAATAACTAATTACGATTTGGAACCTGCTGATCTTAATGAGGATGGCACTGTTGGGTTAGTTGATATTTCTTTTAAAGTCTTAAGTTTATGTTTGGTTATCATTTTTGGATGATGCAACCTGTTATACTTTGACATTATCGAAGACTTTTATGGATGTCTTAAATTTATATCAATATCTTTGACATTATTGTTCATATAGGGCTGCTGAATTTGTTATTTATAAGCTGAAAGAGATAGGAAAGATTAGTCAAGAAGATGTTACACTTGTGATGGAGTTTGAAGAGCTTGACATTGATCAGTCTGGTACACTGTTTGTTTCTGATATAACAGTTGCTCAACCATCTTAGACTAACTTATTTACAAGGAGCATTGATGCTCGTGTGATAAAGTGAAAGTTAGGGAGTTGATCTAGAAATTGATGTGTATAGTTATATACAAACTATAAAGTTGTTTGAAATTTTGTTTTTTACCAACTCATATTACATTGTAAAGAGGAGCCAAGTTTATGGTCAATAGTGTGAAAATGCTTAATTGAACTGTTGATATATGTTCTTTATTTTAAATGAATGATGCTTCCAAATTCAAAAAACAATTTCTCATAAATGAATCCTTAAAGTGAGTGTCATAAAATTATCTTTCAGTCATCAATATTAAATTGGTGGACAAAATCAAAAATATTCCTTAAGAAACGGTTTCCCAAAGGTTTTTATTTAAACAATACATAACTGAAACACTGAAAAAGTCAATAAACTACTCTTAATTAAAATAAAATTTACACATAAATTACTATTAATAAAAATAAAATTCACACATAAATTACTCTTAATTTGATAAAATTGGCATGCCATGTGTTTATGGTAGTTTTTGGTCATGAGAAAGTCAATCAAACCAAAACAACAAGTTTAATGAATGTGACTATGAAAATACATAAATGTTAAGGAAATTCTATATACAACTTCAAAATATCCTTCGAAGATGCATATTCAGACGAATCACAAAAGTGATTGTTTCAAAGATACAACTCCGAAAACACCCTTAATCCGTGAGAAATGTGTTTTGGATATGCATCTCCGAAACTCTGGAAGCTTCAACCTAAATCACCCAAGAATGCAATACAATAATAAAATGTTCAATCTCACGGGTCACTATCACCATAATATTTACTTTATTTTAATGAACAATTTTTCTTTATTTGAGAAGTAAATTTTTTATTTTCAAAAGTCAAAATTTTCTTTTTCTTTATTCATCGCACGTATCTATTTTTTTCTTCTTTTTGTTTAATTATTAAATACAATTTAATTTATATGATCATTGGTCATTTTATAATTAAATAATTTATTTTAAATTTATATGTATATCTAAATATATTTTATAGGATATAAATAAATAATTGTAAATTTTACTGGCTCCTGTGAATTTTATCACTGAAATTCATTATTTTTACGGGTCACTATCACCACAATACCTTAGTAATATTTTTATTTATTTTAACCAACCAAATATTTATCAATATTTTATTAATAAATATTTTATTAATGATATTTGTAAATATTAATAATTATTAGGAATGGACTAATCAGCAGTAACCAAATCTTATAATGATCTACGATAAGAATGGACTTACCCGTGCGGACGCACGGGTCTTCTACTAGTTTATAAGATGATAATTAATACTATAATTATTAATATGAATTTACTCTTTCCTATTTTAATATATAAAAATATTTGTTGATCCTTTTATTAACCTCTTTTAAGATCTCTTATACATAATTAGCTTTGTATATAATAAAAAAAATTATAATATTTTTATTTTAAAATAATTTAAATTTTATAATATCAAATTTTATAAATTTGTATTTCTTAAACCTTAATTAACCTAATTACTTTCTTAACTATAATTCATTAAAATATTATAATAAATAAAACAAATTTCATTTAAATATTTATTTTTAAAAACTATACACAATCTAAATAAAATAATTTTTATGAGACAAGAGTAGTCACCCAACATATTTTGCTTAAATATATCATATATTTTATATATAAGAAGTTGTAAATCATTTTAGTATTATAAATAGTACTTGGAAGTAAGTATTAAAAACAAAAACCAAAATTAGTCAAAACATTAAAATTAAATGAATAGGAAACCGAACCATAATATGAAAAAAAAACATTTCTCTTTATTCTTATGCACACTGAATTAATGTGTGGTGCTTCTCATAGATTAAAGCTGTGCATCGGAAACTAACATCAACTTAATCACATAGGGGTGAATTTACAATTATTAAAAGGTACAGTACCACAAGTTATAATTTTGATTTTTCTAATGACATGTCATTTAATTAATTTTTAAACCAATCAATTGTTTACATTTTAGATGGGTAATGTTACCCAACTTATTTTGTTGGATAATTCTTTCTAACATAACCTTCAAGTCATAAACCCTTCATAAAACCAATAGCGTCAACCTCAGAACTTGCAAGAACTGCAAAACACCAATTCGACCCTTCCCTCAATCACCCTCTTACTTGTCGATTTCATACTGCCCATTATGGGGGAGAAACAAAGAGAAAGTTTGAGAATGTCTATGAGAGGGGTACCATGAAAACTCCCGGCTCTGGAAAAATTCTTCAGTATTGGCATTGTTGTGGATCTAAAGATCCATTTGATCTCGACTGCTCCGCTTCTCCTCACGCCCTCCGGCGGAGATCCACGAGTAATCGCAACAACTCAACCTCAACATTTGGTAGCAATGATGTTCCGATTCAAAATCCGAAACAACGTCATCACAACAATCACCGAGTAGCTATCATAAACTTCATTATCATCGTGATTTTGGCCTCGGCGAAGACGGCATCGGCATCGTTGCACTGATGACAAAAAGGAGGCTGAAATAAGGCGGACGTCGAAGCAGAATCAGAATCGAGTCAACTGCAACACCCACACGGTTTCGCAAACGACCCGGAACCACCACTTCCACATCGAAAACTCTCCATCCGCGCCATTCACCTGCATAATCACTCCAACGCCAGTCACGACGCAGAACCAAATTCAGCAACGTTCTTGTAGCAGCGGCTTTCGAAGCTCCATTGTACCGCGTTTGAACACTATTGATTGTTATATCGTCATCTTTAACCTACAATCATCAAAGGACAACACAGAGAACAATGGCATCGGAATAGAGGGCCAACCAAAACAGAAGAAGGAGATTGGAAGCAAAAACAACTCGCGGCAACGTATACCTTCAGGCCAGTCACAACAATGTCGAAGAATTCATTCCCATCGCAACCAAAATGCATATGGATCGAAGCCACTTCTTCTGAAGAATCTTTCTCCTTCGATTCGGTATGTATTAACTTGTTTTTCTGATTATTGTTTGTATGTGGATGCTCTGATATGTATGTTGCTACTGATGTTGGCATGGGTTTTGCATTTATGGTTTGAATGTTTGCTAATTTGATTGAATGAACAAAGTGAAGGATAGAAAAACACTTATAAAGGGGGGTTTGAATAAGTGTACTTTAAAAACTCTTAAGATAAAAACAATTGCACATTGATTTTTATCCTGGTTCGTTGTTAACGAAACTACTCTAGTCCACCCCCTTAGAGTGATTTACCTCACCTGAGGAATTAATCCACTAATCAAATTCTTACAAGAGTTATACAATGCTTCTTAAAAAGCTATAATCACAACTGTGATATTTCTCTTAAAGTTTAAGCTTAATCTCACTAAGATATTACAACAGTAATGAAGTGAGGTTGAAGATGAAGTTTGAGAGCTTCTGAATTTGACAGCGTTTCTGTATGTTTGCGCAAAAAGTGTTGTATTCAGTTTCTCATCATAACTTCTATTTATAGGCGTTTGAGAAGATGACCGTTGGGAGCATTTAATGCGTTGCGTGATCCGTACAGCATTGCATTTAATGTTTCACTCTTTTGTCAACTACCTCGAGCCTTGCTTTTCCTGCTTTAACTGACATTGCCTTTAATAGCTTCTAACGTTCCTTTTGTCAGTCAGCGTAGCCTACCATCTTGTACTTGCTTCTGATCTGATCTTTGTAGATACAACGTTTGAATATATCAGAGTCATAGCATCTTGGTGCAGAGCATCTTCTTGTCTTCTAACCTTGAAGTGCTTCTAGCGTGATACCATGAGAACTTCAGTGCTTCTGCTTCTAATCTCAAGTTCTTCTGATGCTTCAATAGACCATGTTCTGATTCTGCTTGACCATCTTCTGATGTCTTGAGAGAGCATGTTCTGATGTTGCATACTTGAACCTTCTGAGTCAGTGCTTCTTGCGCTGATTTTGTGCATACTCTTTATATATTTCCTGAAATGGAAATTGCATAGAATTAGAGTACCACATTGTCTCAAGCAAAATTCATATACATTGTTATCATAAAAAATAAGAATATTGATCAGAACAAATCTTGTTCTAACAATCTCCCCCTTTTTGATGATGACAAAAACATATATAAATGATATGAATTTGCAATCAGAATATCAGACGGCTAAAGACAATTACACAGTTATAGCATAAGCATATAAACATAATGTGTGAATATGTCTCCCCCTGAGATTGACAATCTCCCCCTGAGATGAATAATCTCCCCCTGAAATAAATACTAGAAGAAACTTATAAATAAAGAACTTCCCTGAGTATTTTCCATTTCAGTTGAGACGTTCACAACTGTCTAGAACTTCAGAACATCCAGAGCTTCTGCTTCTTGCTTCCATAGGACAGCTTCAGAGCTTTGAATTTCTTCTTGAATCATTGCACGCTAGATTGTATCAGAACATTGTTGAATGTACCAGAGCATCATCAGAGCATCTCTACATCCTGAAATGTTTCAGAACAAACTAAACGACAAAAGTCAGAGCATGAATGAATCAGAACATAAAATATGTATCAGAGCATATAGTATGTGTCAAAACACATAAAATGCATCAGAACATATAAGGAATAAGAATTTGTTAGAGCATATTCTGCCACGAGAATATCAGAACATTCTTCCTTCTTGCTTCTGATCTTGAAGCTTCACAGCGCTAAGCTTGCTTCAGATTCCATGAGCATGTTTCTATATAGAATTGCTTTTCCCCATGTCTTTGCTTCTCATGTTGAGCTTTTTCAGAATGTCTTCAATCCTGCAAAAATCTCAAAGACATAGAACTTGCAAATTCTGTTAGAAATGTGGAGACTTACTCCCAACAACTGATAATATAAATCAAATCATTTATCACATTTTCTCCCCCTTTTTGTCATAACATCAAAAAGCATAAAAGATTCAGATGAAAAATAAACAATAATGAGAGAAGATAAAGATTCATTGATTGATAAAAAATGTATCAGAAGATACAGAAGATGCAAGCAAAAACAGATGCAAAAATAAAAGAAACAACTAAGACCAAAGGACTACGACTAGCCTAGCTTAGAAACTATTCTGGCGAGAAGGTCTTGAATCTCAGTGGTACTTTCAGACTGCTTCTTCATGAAGGATCTGAACTCTTCATGTGCTTCATCATGCTTATCCAAGCGAGAAGCTATAACATCTTGATTTTGTTGAAGGGCCTTGATAGCGTTCACCAGAACGGAGGGTTCAGCAGAAGAAGATGCACAACTATCATTTAGAGGGATAGCATTACCAGCAGCAGCATCCAAAGTGAGAACATCATCTTGTTATTCCTGAACAGGAACTTCCTCAACAGGATGATTCTCAGCATCTTCCATCTCAACATCAGAGTCTGAGTCAGAAGTATCTGCAGCATATTCTGGATCAGGGATCACAAAATCTTCATTCTCCAGAGCTTGAAGAATCTCATCCAGATTCTTTGGAGGAATGGGATCAGCAACTTCTGAAGAGTAGATAACCTCAGGAATGACCATGTCTGGTGCTTCCTCAGAAGGATTCACCCTTAGCCAGTTGAATAGCCATTGAAAATCTCCAGTCAGAACCGGATATTTAGGCTTCCTTACAACAATCTCCCAAGAATGTGCTTCTTGTTCAGCTGCAGGAACTTCCACCAGTTCATTAACAAAGGCTTTCTCTTCAAAGTAATACCTGCCTCCAAGAGGACTATGCCAGAAGTCTTCATAGGATCTTAGGAATCCAAGATGACCAGGAGCTTCTGCTATGCATTCCTTCTGAAGCTTCAGAAACTCAAGGTCCATTTTCCTTCTGAAGATCCTCCAGAGATGCATTCCTTCTGAAGCTTCAGAAACTCAAGGTCCATTTTCCTTCTAAAGATCCTCCAGAGATGCATTCCTTCTAAAGCTTCAGAAACTCAAGGTCCATTTTCCTTCTGAAGATCCTCCAGAGATTTCTCAATTCAACATCATCCATCCTGGCATGATGTGCTGCCTTCAGCGTCTCTAAACATGTCTGCATTCTCAGATTTAATAGTTCAAAACGTACACCAACAGAAAGTTCCCGGCGGGATTTGAGTCTGGTGACGGCAAAATCTGGTTTCAGAAAGAAGTAGGGTTGAGGTTCTCTATCAAGACAGAGAGATGATTCTGCTTCATTCTCAGAGTCTAACACAACCAGCTCAGGTTCAGGACGGGGCTTTGGTGTGTAGTTGCAGTCACAGAGCAATTGTTCATGTGACTCAGAATTTGGAATGTCAGATAAGGAAGGATTATTTTGAGTGGGGGAAGAAATGGGTTCATAGTTAGCATGAGGAGGAGGTTGAGAAGTGGAGATATTTGAGTGAGGAGGAAAACGGGTTTGAATGGGTTGGATATCAAGAACAAGAGTTTCAAGGGGATGGTCAGAAACAGTGTTGGTTATGGGTGAAGAAGGAGGGGTAAGAACATTGGGAAAGGGAGAAGAAGGAGGGGTGAGAACATTGGTGTTTTGGGGTGATTCTGCTGGGGCTGTTTCTGGTTGTTTTTCTGGTTGAGGGGTAACCGAAACTTTTGTTGATACAGGTTCTGAAATTAAAACAGAGACAGATACAGGTTCAGAGATATGTATACCTTTGGATATCTTCTGAGACCCTTCAGAATCATCTTCAAGTCTTTTTCTTTTCTTCTTCTCATAGACATATTTTACCTTGCCAGTGCAATTTCTCTCTTTCTGGCAGTCTCCTTCAGTTGCTCTTCCTTATTCCTCTCTTCTTGAAACACTTCTTCTACTTGCTGATGCACAGCTTCTAGAAATTCTTCTTCTTCAACAATAACTTCCTTTTTCTTTTTATTTTTCTTCCTCTTCTTCTTTTCAACTTCCTTCTCATCCTCAGCTTTCTTAGACTTTCTCTTTCTCTTCTTTTTCTCAGCAGCTTCTTGTGCTGTATTTTCAACTAAAACTTCTTGATTTTCTTCAGCAACAACTTCTTGAACTTCTTCAACTTCAGCTTCTTCCAAAACAACATTCTCATCACCTTTTGCAGTAGCTTCTTCTTGAGTTTCCTTCTCCTTGATGACAGAAGGACGATCAAACTTGCGCTTTGTCCTTCTTTCTAAGTTGACAACAACTTCTTGAGTAGCTTATGAAACATCTTCTAAGACTGCAGGCCTAGAGGTAGAGGCTTTCTTACGACTGACTCCAACAGGAGCATCATTGGCACCATCTTCCTTGAGAGTGTTAAGATATTTAGC
Source organism: Vicia villosa (assembly GCF_029867415.1). Taxonomy (NCBI): domain Eukaryota; kingdom Viridiplantae; phylum Streptophyta; class Magnoliopsida; order Fabales; family Fabaceae; genus Vicia; species Vicia villosa. Next base: position 203,903,954 of record NC_081180.1, on the reverse strand, counting down.
CTTAACTTTTGGCAGCTCACTTCTGAAGAACGTTTCAAACTCAGCAAGAACATGACTTCTTTTGCTTCTTGCCCCAGGGAGAGGTTAAGGAACGTTTCTAACAACTTGAATAAGATTCATCTTTCTCAAGGTGTTGGCGTTTAAGAAACTTCCTCTAGCAATAACAGGATCCTTGACAATTCCTTGGGCTTCCAAGTCTTCAATAGTCTTGGTATGCACCAGAAGATTGCTAATGATTCTTCCAAAAGGAATAATATTCCTTTTCTTCGTTCTGAACACATTTCTGGAGTCCTTTACAGCATGCCACATATGATTGAAGATGATGTAAATGATATCAACCTTCTTCTGAGTACCCATGCAATACAGAATGTATTGTTGCTCTTTGTTGACAAAGTTTGGAGAATGGGTTGCTTTTCTGTGATAGAAACACCCTAGAAGAATCTTGGTCCAGACTTTGTAAATTTCCTTCATATCTTTGACGTCTTTTGTTTTCTTCACATTTGTGTATAGTTCAGTCAGAACAACATCCCAATCTGTTCTTTGATCAGATTCAAAGACACCAACAGGGTTTCTCAAATCGAACATCATTCTCAGAATGTTCTCAGTGATGACAACCATTCTTCCATGAACAAAATAGATAATTGCTTTAGGGGAAACAACAGCATGCACCCAAAATTCTTTTACCAGTTCTGGATAAACTGGTCCACAAAACTCAAAAAACAATGAAGTCCATCCTTGAAAAAGCATGTTATTCTTGAGACGGAAATTGTGTTCTTCCAGACTGTCGAAATCAATAATTAACTCACAAATCACTTCTAACTCATTCCTCGGAATCGAGCAAGTGATTACTGGAACAATCTGTTGTTCTTCTCCTTGATGATGTTGTTGAGACAAGGAACCAACGACTTGCAATGAAGAAGCAGCCATTTGAGCACAACTGAGATTACTGGGTTTCTTCTTGGTTTTGTGTTTAGGGTTAGAGAAGAGGGCGAACAAGTTGCAGAAATGCATGCAAGAAGAGAGAGAATGAGAGCGAAAAAGATAAACGTTATGATTTGAAATGAATATATAGAGGCGGATTTGAAAAAGAAATGCAATGAATTTATGAGAGTGAACAGTTACAGAATCAATTGAAATCAAATGCATTAAATTATGAGTGACGTTAGGTGAGAGAACATGATATTTGAAATGATTCGCACAGTTACCTAGAGCGGCGTCCCATCAGTTTCACGCACGCTTTTACCTATCGTGTGAACACGTGTTCACCATCAGAAAGCGCTTGGTGACAGCTGTTTTACATAGAATTTTCTTTTGATGAAAGATAGAACTTCTCATCTTCTGATTCTGATCAAGTGTTCTGACTACCATTCTTTAGAAAGGATCTAGTTCTGATAGGATCATCCTTCTTTCCAAGAATGACATCTTCTGAGTGAGCAGATGTGAGTCTAGAAGATCTTCTAACTGTTGGCTCTTCAGAAATTCTTAGATTCTCTAAAGATGCAGCAACTTGATCTTCTGATCCTTCGCTTCTGAGATCCTCAGCTTCTGATACTTTGCTTCTTGGATCTTCAGCTTCTGAGATTGAGATATCTATATCTGCAAAATTCTCAAACTGCCTTGGCTTTTCAAGACCAAGCTTATCATCAAATCTGATATTGATTGATTCTTCTACAACCAATGTTTCAGTACTGTATACTCTGTAGCCTTTAGAGCGTTCAGAATATCCAAGAAGGAAACACTTATATGCCTTAGAATCAAACTTACCAATATGATCTTTAGTATTCAGAATGAAACAAACACATCCAAAAGGATGAAAATATGAGATGTTGGGCTTTCTGTTCTTCCACAATTCATAAGGAGCCTTATTTAGAATAGGTCTTATAGAGATTCTATTCTGAATATAACATGCAATATTTATTGCTTCTGCCCATAAATGCTTAGCCATATTTGTTTCATTGATCATGGTTCTGGTCATTTCTTATAGAGTCCTATTCTTTCGCTCTACAACTCCATTTTGCTGTGGAGTTCTAGGGCAAGAGAAATCATGGACAATACCATTTTCTTTGAAGAACTCCTCAAAGAATTTGTTCTCAAATTCACCACCATGATCACTTCTGACCTTTATGATTTTGCACTCCTTCTCGGATTGAATCTGAGTGCAGAATTCAAAGAACACTGAATGAGACTCATCCTTGTGTTTTAAGAACTTTACCCATGTCCAGCGGCTATAATCACCCACGATGACTAATCCATATTTCTTCCCTCTGACAGATGCTGTTTTGACTGGCCCAAACAGATCAATGTGCCGAAGTTCTAGCGGCCTAGAGGAAGAGACAACATTCTTAGATTTGAATGCAGGTTTGGAGAACTTGCCCTTCTGACATGCTTCGCAAAGAGCATCTGATTTGTATTTCAAATTTGGGAGTCCTCTGACCAGATTTAGTTTGTTAATCTGAGAAATCTTTCTCAAACTAGCATGGTCTAATCTTCTGCGCCAGACCCATTGCTCTTCACTAACAGACATAAGGCAAGTCACCTTCTGCTTCTCAAGATCAAAAAGATCAATCTTATAAATGTTGTTCTTTCTCTTGCCTGTAAATAGGATTGAGCCATCCTTCTGACTTACAGCCTTGCAAGACTTTTGATTGAAGATTATGTCATAACCATTGTCACTTAATTTACTTATGGACAATAAGTTATGCGCTAATCCTTCTACAAGAAGTACATTAGATATGGAAGGAGAGTTACCAGTACTTATGGTTCCCGAGCCAATAATCTTGCCCTTCTGATCTCCTCCAAACTTGACTTCTCCACCAGACTTAAGCACCAGGTCTTGGAACATAGACCTTTTTCCCGTCATGTGTTGCGAGCACCCAAAGTCCAGGTACCATGACATGTTGTGCTTTGTCTTCTTTGCTGCCAAGGATATCTGCAACAGAAATTATCTTCTCCTTAGGTACCCACAACTTCTTGGGTCCTTTCTTGTTAGTTTTCCTCAAGTTCTGATTGAACTTGGGTTTAGCATAATAAACAACAGGAGGTACAGCATGATATTCCTTAGGTTTAGCAGCATGATATTTTCTAGGTTGTGTCACATGCTTCTTAGTGTGTGTAACATGAACGCTTTTGACATGTGAAGTGAGCCTAATATTATGTGAGTGGCCATATTTGAACTGATCATACAATGGCTTGTATGTGATTTTCATATCATCTACAGGTTCAAATTTGTGTGGGATATCACCCTCATAGCCAACGCCAACTCTTTTGTTTCCAGAAACACCATATATCATAGAAGCAAGATGACTTCTGCCAATACTTCTAGATAAGAACTTTCTAAAGCTCGAGTCATATTCTTTCAGAATATGATTGAGACTAGGAATGGATTTTTCTGAGTCAGAAGGAGATCCAATATCTTTGGATAATTTTAAAACTTTTTCCTTCAGTTCAGAATTTTCCACTTCCAGCTTCTTAGTTTCGGAATCAAATAGCTTTTTCAGCTTTTTGTATTTGATACTAAGATGAGCCTTGAGTTCCAGAAGTTCTGTTAAACTGGAAACTAACTCTTCTCTAGATAGTTCAGAAAATACCTCTTCAGAATCTGATTTTGATGTAGATTCTGATCCATCATCAACTGTGGCCATCAGTGCAATGTTTGCTTGCTCGCCTTCAGAGTCTTATTCTGATTCTGAATCTGAATCATCCCACGTTGCCATAATACCTTTCTTCTTATGAAACTTCTTCTTGGGATTCTCCTTCTGAAGTTTTGGACACTCATTCTTGTAGTGACCAGGCTCATTGCATTCATAGCATGTGACCTTCTTCTTGTCAGATCTTCTGCTTCTAAAAGATTCTCCTTTTTCAAGCTTCTTAGAACTTCTGAAGTTCTTGAACTTCCTATGCTTGCTTTTCCAGAGTTGGTTTACCCTTCTGGAGATCATGGACAGTTCATCTTCTTCTTCTGATTCTGATTCTTCAGAATCTTGTTCTTCTGCCTGAAAAGCGTTAGTGCATTTTTTATAATTAGATTTAAATGCAATAGACTTACCTTTCTTTTGAGGTTCATTTGCATCCAGCTCTATTTCATGACTCCTCAGAGCATTGATCAATTCTTCAAGAGAGACTTCATTCAGATTCTTAGCAATTTTGAAAGCAGTCACCATAGGACCCCATCTTCTTGGCAAGCTTCTGATGATCTTCTTGACATGATCAGCCTTGGTGTATCCCTTGTCAAGAACTCTTAATCCAGCAGTTAGCATTTGAAATCTTGAGAACATTTTCTCAATGTTTTCATCATCCTCCATCTTAAAGGCTTCATATTTCTGGATCAAGGAAAGAGCTTTGGTCTCCTTGACTTGGGCATTTCCTTCATGAGTCATTTTCAATGATTCATATATATCATAGGCAGTTTCCCTGTTTGATCATCACTCATCTCTTATCTTGAGAGCTTTACACCACTAGCTTTCACTGGATGTTTGTAACCATCCACCAGAAGATCCCATAAGTCACCATCTAAACCAAGAAAGTAACTTTCGAGCTTATCTTTCCAATATTCAAAGTTTTCACCATCGAATACTGGTGGTCTAGTGTAGCCATTGTTACCATTTCCATTGTATTGCTCAGCAGAGCCAAATGTAGATGTAGGTGTTGGAGTTTCAACCATCTTGACTTAGCGTTTTTCTCCTCCTGAATCTTTTCTAAACACGGTTAAGTGCTTGCACCTTAGAACCGGCGCTCTGATGCCAATTGAAGGATAGAAAAACACTTAGAAAGGGGGGGGGGGTTGAATAAGTGTACTTTAAAAACTCTTAAGATAAAAATAATTGCACAATGATTTTTATCCTGGTTCGTTGTTAACGAAACTACTCCAGTCCACCCCCTTAGAGTGATTTACCTCACTTGAGGATTTAATCCACTAATCACATAAGATTACAATGGTTTTCCACTTAGATACCCTCTAAGTCTTCTAGAGTATTCTGATCACAATCTGATCACTCTAGGAACACAATGCTTAGATACCCTCTAAGACTTTCTAGAGAATCCGATCACAACTTGATCTCCTCTAGTTCTTTACAAATGAATGTATACAAATTCTTACAAGAGTTATACAATGCTTCTTAACAATCTATAATCACAACTGTGATATTTCTCTTAAAGTCTAAGCTTAATCTCACTAAGATATTACAACGGTAATGAAGTGAGGTTGAAGATGAAGTTTGAGAGATTTTGAATTTGACAGCATTTCTGTATGTTTGCGCAAAAAGTGTTGTATTCAGCTTCTCATCAGAACTTCTATTTATAGGCGTTTGAGAAGATGACCATTGGGAGCATTTAATGCGTTGCGTGATCCGTACAGCATTGCATTTAATGTTTCACTCTTTTGTCAACTACCTCGAGCCTTGCTTTTCCTGCTTTAACTGACGTTGCCTTTAATAGCTTCTAACATTCCTTTTGTCAGCCAGCGTAGCCTGCCATCTTGTACTTGCTTCTGATCTAATCTTTCTAGATACAACGTTTGAATATATCAGAGTCATAGCAGCTTGGTGCAGAGCATCTTCTTGTCTTCTGACCTTGAAGTGCTTCTAGCGTGATACCATGAGAACTTCAGTGCTTCTGCTTCTGATCTCAAGTTCTTCTGATGCTTCAATAGACCATGTTCTGATTCTGCTTGACCATCTTCTGATGTCTTGCGAGAGCATGTTCTGATGTTGCATACTTGAACCTTCTGAGTCAGTGCTTCTTGTGCTGATTTTGTGCATACTCTTTATATATTTCCTGAAATGGAAATTGCATAGAATTAGAGTACCACATTGTCTCAAGCAAAATTCATATACATTGTTATCATCAAAACTAAAAATATTGATCAGAACAAATCTTGTTCTAACACAAAGAATGGAGAAATAGTAGGTGAAACAAGGAAGGAGGAAAAGCTGACCAAAGTTAAAAGAAATAGGATGGGCCGGGTTGCTCCATCACAAAATCAGGGTCTATTAATTTTTGTGTTTGTTGGTTTCAAATATTCATTTGCTAAAGCCCAATCCGGATCCTATTAGCACTCTATGCTACGAAATCACCCCTCCCAGGGAAAAATTCATTTGCTTTTAGGCCTTCCTTTTCAGCCCAAATGATTTTATTGATTGTTCACACTATCCATTAAACTATCTTTATTATTTAGCCCAATTAATCTTGTTCTTGTTCTGTTTTTCTTTTTATTTAATTTTCAAATTTGTTTGTTTTATTTTAAATAGGCTAGCATTAGATTTCTCTTTAATGATTAAAAATAAAAAATATATATATTTAGAGTTTAGATTTAATTAGTCTTTGTTTTCCATATAAAATAATATCAAAAATATGTTTGTTTAAATTTCAAATTTTTCTTTTAGAATTCAATATGCTTATATATAAATTAAATTAAACAGATAAAGACAAGCGGGATCGAATGTAAATCACGTTAATCAGACAATGTTCTAGTTATACATATATAGAATTACTCCTGGGCAATATTTTCTCCTTATAGCAAATAACCGTTTAACGGGGACTTGTAGCTTTGTTGAGGCGGTAAAGCGGCAAGCAACAAAAGTTTTGGAAATATTTATCCGGGAAATTATCGTGTCCACAGAGATTGGTGCTACCGAACTGCCGTTCGACGGATTCTTAGTTCTTGAGTTCGGGTTAAAATGGGTTTAGACGGTAAATGCGGAAATTTAACTTATGAACATAAAATAAATTCATTCTTGATAGATAATAGCTTATCTGCTTTGAATCTAAACTACTCATTAAAAACTTAGATTTATCACTCCGCCGTACTCAATCTACAATACTCGTCAGAATCACCACATATCCCTCACATCAATGTCCATGTCTGCAACACCGACAGAGTTCAACTATATTGCTCTTTCGACGATGTCTCAACCGATCGAACAACACAGAAGCATTAAACTCAGATATTATGCGGATGTTAACCCCAATCCTATGTCTAGAATCAAAAGCTAACAGATATCCCCCTAATCAAGATTTGTGATGTCTATTTCTACAACAACACAAATCCAAAACATTTAAGCAAAAAGATCAAGGAAACACCGATTAAGATTTGTAAAGCAAAATTTATACAACTAGTAGAAAGAGCAACAAACATCCATGGGTTTAGAGTATTTACATACAAACTCACCAAAAGATAAATACAAAGAGAAGAAGAGGAACCAAACATTTCTTGGTTTGTCAACACCAGTCGATGAGAAATTCGACCTCCGATCATCCGATTACAAGCTCCAATGGTGTTTCCAAGCTAAATCTACCCAAAAATGACCTTGGATGAGTTGGGGTTCAAAAATACCCAAAACATGACCTAAAAAATCTGATTTTCGCCTATTTATGCAATTTTGGATCTGGTACAGCGCGCATCGCGCCCAACCTGCTGAATTGAAAAAACAGCTTTTAGTAAAAATGGCGCAACTTGAGAACCGTAACTCCGATTTGCGCCCGGTTCGAAGCGTTGGAAAGCTTATTCAATTTCCTATCTAACAATGACAACATATCAACCAAATTGGTGATTTATTATTCTTTGGTTTTGAGCTTTATTCGTTGACGAGTTGGTTTCGATGTTCAAAGACGCGCGTTTGAAGCCGTGTCTTCGACACGTGATTGCTCATGCTCCAAATACGCCTCAATACCTACAAAATGAATAGAAAACTATCAAAAAGTATAGAAGTATATGAAAATATATCTATTCATAAAGTATGCGTATTTATACACAAAACGGGGTATTATTCAAACGTTATTAACAAAAAGTATCGATAAGTGCCACTATTTACAAACACAAAATAACTACATTTTGGTACTTAACAAGCTTTCGCATACTAAGAACCGAGTTTACTCTTTAAATTAAATTCCTTTATTGTCATTTATAAAGGGTGCCTTTTGCGTTAAAGAAGCAAACCTATTTTTAAGAAACAAGTTATTTGACTTAGTAAAAAAGTGTTATGATTTGGAAAACTTAACTTAAAGAGATTCTTGGCTTTTAACCAAGAATCAGATTTCAAAGCTATAAACGTGTCTGAAAACAGTTTCAAAATCGTTTTCTAAAAAGGTTAAATATTCCTAATTAACCAAAGTAACTGCTTTCACTCTTTTCGTTTGGTCAACAACTAATCCAGTTTAATCTCAAGTATGGACGGCTTTCGATCTTACCCATAAACATTGAAGCACAGTTAAACCAGTATTAAAAACTAAAACATCCCCAATGGTATTTCTATTAGTATAGCATACAGAACATGATCATGATATGATCCTTACATTCTAACCCTAGTAAATTTATCTAGACATGGAAATAAATGCAAACCTATAAATACGTGTAGGCATGGTAAGAGCGGAAAATAAATAAAGTAAAAGCGAGTGCGAGCCTATAAAATGTGTAGGCTATGGTAAGAGCATTTAAAGTCTATAAACGTGTAGACTATGGTAAGAGCATTTAAAGTCTATAAAACGTGTAGACTATGGTAAGAGCATTTAAAGTCTATAAAATGTGTAGACTATGGTAAGAAAACTGGAAGATCGTGGGGAACGTGGCAGTTGACCACTGGATGAAGTGGGCCACGTCACCGCGTCCCCTGTAGTCGGCGCGGAGCTGGACTCCATGTGTGCCTTTTTCTGGAAAAACCCTATTTTTTGGCGTTTTTGCTTGTTTCTTCACGGTAGGCTCTAAAAGGACATGTGATTTGAAAACAAAGGGAAACACAGGCATAATACGAGAAGACAATAATAAAAACTAAGGAAAACATGTGATATTTGAGTCAAAAACATAGTGCAATTTGGTGTTATCAAATTCTCCCACACTTAAACCTTTTCTTGTCCTCAAGAAAAACTCTCAGAAGCAGATAAAGATACACAATGTTTTTGAGTTCTCGAGCTAAAGAGGTAAGGTTCAAGTGAGGGTATGTTGTCGGGTACCAACTATTTGAACTAAGGATATCAAAATGACACTTATCGCACAATGCGGACATAAACTTTATTCCTACACAAATCAATCCCTATTACTCCTACTATACTAAGACTTCTCTTTTAGGTAAGGTCCTTTTCATTCAGGTGTAATCACATTAAGCTCGTTATCTGTACATACTCATGGTGTAGCGACCGGTTAGTGATTCTGATCTCATGCAACGGGGCTCTGGTACAAGAATTGGTATAACCCCTTTTTATTTACCCAATTGTAGCTGTGGGGGGTCGGATCATAATCCGCCCTACCGAGTTCAGCACCAGATACCTCTGAACCAGCCATAATGGGTAGTGCCTTTTATATATATATATATATATATATATATATATATATATATATATATATATATATATATATATATATATATATATTTTCTTTCTGGATTTTTACAACAAGTCGAACTAAATGATCGTGTGAGGATCACTTAGCTCAAGGTCGCAATCACACATATATTTTTTTTCTTAAGGCAGAAGAAGAGATCATTCACTTATTTTCATCGATCCTACACTTAGAGCATGCTTAGGCCGGAGCTGACTACAGAAATAAACTACTTAAGGACCTATTTGTAAAATTAAAATCATAGCATGGGGAGTAGACGGAACTAACTCTAATATTCACAAGGTTTATGGTGTAAAGACGATATCGATTTTTCAAAAAGGGTACCCATGACGAAACACACCCTATCCTAAACCTAAAACTTATGGCTCAAAAATCTTAAAGCTCAGTGTATTCTTTTAGCACAAGAGATTTTTGGTAAGGTTAAAATGGGGAAAAACCTAAGGATACACTACGCAAAATGACTTGTCAATCACATGTATTTTATTAAACAACTATAAATTTAAAGCAAACAGCTAAAATGCTAGAAGGAAATAAAAACAACGAAAAATAAAATACTGAAAGGGAAATAATGAAAAGGAAATAAAAGCGATAAAATGTTCCTCCCACACTTAAATCGGACATTGTCCCCAATGTTCCAAAATAAGTCTAGGTAGGAGATACCTGATAAGACTAGTGAGGTCCACTAGCCTCATCACCATCTTGAGCGATACGTTCGGAACGGCGGCTGCAGCTACGGCGGCGACTTTCCCTATCAAGTGCAAGCTGCTCCACTCTCGCTGTAAGAGCGGCATTCGCCTCTTGCAGCTCTCTAGTCCTACCTATGATGGTGCCTTGGGAGGCCTCCATCAAACGGAAGTGACTGGCGAAGCTGGTCTACTAACGATACTGCTCGTTTTGGAAAGCCAACTGACTCTCCATGATGGTACTCAAGGAGAGGGCATTCTGCACTTGAGATGCTTGTATGAATGCCATGTTGTCCGCAACCTGTTGCTGGATGGTAGAGAGGAGGGTATCACGCCTCTCCTCTCGTGCCATAGGCTCTCTCCACATGTCCTTAGTGACATGAAAGCTAGGAACGGTACCTGCAGAAGGGTAAGAAGAAGGTGCAGTGTGTGATGGTGTAAAGTATGGTGGTGACTTCGTACGGAGGTCGAACTCATCATCGGTGTTGTTACCCTCCTCCATAGGAAAATTTGGGGGTAACGGACCAGTAAAAGCAGGATCGTTTAAATCATAGGTCCAGTTACGCTCAAATCGTATATCAGTGCGTCGGGTGCAAGGGAGAACAACACTCGGTACAGCAGTACCACCAATCATAAGGTGATAGCCACCTTCCTTCTTCGTCCTGAAAAAACGCATATCTTTCAAGAACTTTAAGCTTGCAGTACGAGGAGGAAGTGGCTATAAAGTAGCAAGCTTTGTGTCCAATCCAAGGGCACGAGCGATAGTAGTAACCAGGCCACCAAAAGAAATCGGTGCCCCCTTTTTCAGATCATAGCTCATATGAGCCATCATAAAAGGCACCAGATTTATTTTGGTGTTAGTAAGGCATCCCTGCATGATTATCAGCTCTTTAGCATTCACCTTGTTCGGGTTCTCCCAAGCAAAGATGGTGGATGCTAAAAGGTATCGGAAAACACAGATGGCCGGGTTGTGGATATTCGAAGCTAGCAGGCCATCAAAAGAGTTAACTTCTTGTTTAGAACTTTTGGCCCAAAAAGCATAGCATGCAAACGTCCACTCCGTATCCAAAGGTGCTTCACAAATAGCACCATTCCCAAAAGGCATTCCTAACAACTCGGCTAATCCGTCGGTGGAGTAAGTATATTCACGGTTAAACATTCTAAATTGGACTCCACCTACTGTACTAGCAGTGTTAGGTGCGACATTATAAATAAGAGAACTTAAAAACGCATATGTCAACCTTGGGTAGGTTGGTGCTTTAGTAGAGAAAAAACCATGCATGATTTTGAAAATCACTCGGCTCCTCAACTGTCTCTCCCCAACCTTCCAAAGTATAATTCCAGTTTGCTCGATCGGAGACACAGGTCATATGTGGATCAGGCAGAGTAAAGTAATAGATAGCCTGATCGTCAATGAGAAGTCGATACTGATATGGATGAAATAAAGCTCGCCTCATGAGTCCTCGGTCCAAACAAAAATCTATATCAAGGTAAGTGCTACCACAGTATGGAGTCAGCTGAAACAACTTGCTATCTAGACCCAATGCGGATGCGATCTGCGTCACATTCCTACCAGCATGTAAGTATCCCTCAGTGGATCTCGCAGCCTGGTCTAAGCTCTCAATCAGGAAGGCTCCACTCGCGATGGGACGAGACTGGCTAGTGCAATACAGAAATAGAATCTCCTCACCAGTCACCAAATGATCACAATAGCTCCTCCCAAAGAAGGTGTGGCAAAGAATCATCTCGAAGTACCTAAAAGCTGGGTTATGGATCCTCCTAGATAGATGCTCGGATGGGTCAAGGATGCCTCTGTCTGTGATGTCTCGCCAGAACTTATCAATGTCCTGGTTCATGAAATAGCTCATAGGAAGCTCAGGATGGCATCAGTGGAAGTTTGGAAACCTAGCAGATCTCTGAATTGCTTCAAGGTGAGGGTGTACTCTGTGCCCAAAATCCGGAAACTAATACGCCCCCGATCATCCCCACTACTAGCGTAAGGCTCGTAATCCAATGAACTCAGGAACTCCGGGGTGAGGTTCCTGTAGGTCACGTGAATATCCTCAGCGTACTCGTCCCAGCTGACCTGATGGCACAATTATCGTACACTCGCCTCGATGCCCAATGCCTCCATGCAAGTGTGATTTGGGTATCTGGTCAGCAACATGCGTTGAGCAAATCGTGCTCTCTGAGCGTCATCTCTGAAGGTCACATCAAGTCCATCAATGAAATCCATCCTGAAAATGGTAATACAAGAGCACCTGGTCCTGAAAAGCATAAATACGAAAAATCTGTCCAGATAACAAACTAAATTACATAAACTAAAAACTAGAAACTAAATAAAGAGAAAAAGGAAAAGAAAATCATGGGTTGCCTCCCATGCAGCGCTTGTTTAACGTCGTTAGCTTGACGATAAGATGTCACTTTTCTAAGTTGGTATTGGCGGGTCTATCAGGGTTTGACTAGAGTAGTCAATAGGCAATTCACATCCTTTGTATAACTTCAATCTCTGTCCATTCACCATGAAAGGAGCACATGAATTGTTCTTGATTTCCACTGCTCCAGACCTTAATACTTTTGATACTTCGAATGGACCTGTCCATCTTGAACGTAGCTTACTGGGGAAAAGTCGTAATATGGAATTAAACAGAAGAACATGGTCGCCTATATTGAATTCTTTCTTAATGATTTTCTTATCATGCCACATCTTTGTTCTTTCTTTATAAATGATGGCCTTCTCATATACATTCAGGCGGAGTTCTTCTAACTTATGTATGTCCAAAATGTGTTTCTCTCCAGCTCTCAGGTAGTCTAAGTTCAATAGGCTTTGTGCTCTAACTCAAAAGGTAAGTGGCAGGACTTTCCATAGACCAATTGATAGGGGGTAGTTCCAATAGGGGTTTTATAAGCTGTTCTATAAGCCTGTAGCACGTCCTTTAGCTTCCCGGACCAAACTCTAGGATACTGTTATACCCCAAAATTTGCCCGCATCTTTTTTCAGAGAGAAGGCAACAGACTTCTGTCTAAAAATTGGGAGTTTCATATAATCTTGGATTTTATTTCATAAATATCTTGATTTTATGAATACTCAGTTTTTTAGAATATTTTTATACGGTATTTTGGTTCGCTGTTGAATTTATTCTTACACAAACGCCAAATACTGTTTATCACTTCATACGCTGTTTATTTGAGATTTATTTTCAGATAAATAATACTGACGCAATTGGTACAGAATTAAATTTTGCAGGCGCAGAGTCCGGGGATTCAGACTGTACTGGTAACAATTAAATTATTATTGGTTTTGTTTCCCACTAATTTTTGTACTATATTATTGTTTTCAAATCTTTTCCTGTCTTTTCAAATCTCTTTCTTTCAAATCAAATCCTAACTTTATTCCATACACTTTCTTTCAAATCCTACTACCATTCAAACTTTTCTTTTTTGTACGGTATCACTTCATTCCCCAACGTCTCCATCCTTCTTTTCACTCTATATATACCCCTCATTTTTTCCATAAATTCTCACATCAAATTTCACTCATCTCCCAAATTTCTATCATACTATCTCCTAATTATTTTCTCTTCCTCCCCGGCAAAAATGGCAAAGTGGATGGATACATTTTTTCTTATGGTCATCACTATTTTTGTGGTAATCATGTCCTTTTTCTGTCTGCATAGTCTTGAAAAATGCGGACCTGGGATGCTTGCACTCTCGTACATCTATATATTGTTGTTTATAGCATGGGTTTTTAATCGTCATACTTAAAGTTTATCGTATCTTTCGTTTTCAAATAATGTACCGTTCATTATATTTGTCGTACTGTTCGCTATATTTTTATGTAATATTTGTACTGTCAGTATTAAATATTGTAATATCTATTGTACCATCGTTTAATTATCGAGATAATATTATGTGTGTTTATTGCTAGTTAAATATTTATTTCTGTGCATTAAATCCTTTTCAATTTTATTATCGGTAATTTCGTTCGCGTACAGTATATTTTATTTATTTATTATGTTTGTGTTTTTCTAACAACTCATGTAAATAATTTTTCACCATTAACACAACAAAAACAAAAAGAAAAAATTAACTTTAACTGTTAAGTTTTCCCTTTAACTGCTATGATAATACTCGGACAGCCAGTTAACAGTCAAACCCGCTGACAGCACGATTCTCCGTGTTTGTACAATCAGTCAAATCAATCTTTCGCATTTCAAATTTCCAAGATTTTTGTTCTAGAAGTCTTCTGATAATCACATGATCAGCAGAGACTCAACACTGCACAAAAATCAGGTACGCCTAAATGTCTCCTACACAAACAGTCCCTAACTAGGGTTTTTGTTTTTTCAGGAGAACGAGTTTTTGAGACCTCAAAATGGATTTCATGGATCTCCATATGTCTCAAAGTACCACCAGACAAATTTTCAAACTTCGATTCGCTCGGACGCACAGTCAACAGCTCAAACAGTCAACAGACGACCAGTTTGACCGAAAAGTCAACACACAGTCAAAAATGCAATTTTTTGTCAACATCCATATTTTGTCAAAAGATTAATCATTTTATCAATGGTTGATCATAATTCATCAAGAAAAGTTCAGAAATCGACAAAACTCCAAGTTTCAAAATTAGGGTTTTCTCCTAAAAAGTCAACTGAACTTTGACCGACCATAACTTTCTCCTCGTTCATCTGAAAAATTCAAACCAAAGCTCATTTTGAAGGATTTTCAATCATCTACAAGATGCAATTGGTCCCATGATCATATGATCCACCATTTGAGAGCAGCAAGCCAAAACATTACAGGTCCTTTTTAAGGTCAACAAAAAGCAGTTTTTTGTTAAAGCCCATAACATCAAGATAACTTCTCCAAATGCAAAAAAGTTTCCGAAGTAGCTTGTAGAGGACATCTTGAGATTTCTAAAAAGCACAAGAACTCCTTCATATGATCAAAATTGAGGGAGTTATGCCTTGTTGAAGTTGGCCATTTTTTGGGAAAATGCATGAAACCAACATTGATCAAATTTGTTTTTTTTTTCAAAAAGGGCCCAAGCATTTGTGATCTAAACATGTTCCTAAGGATGTTTAAGGCCACCCACGACCAACCTTAGGCCCATGAAATTTTTATTTCTTTTTTTATTTAATTTTACTTCATTTAAAGTTAAATTAAAAAAGAAATTCTTCAAGATAATCATCCAAGGCTTTGTATATAGTATGAGTTGCCAAGTTTGATTCAAATTCTGAAGCATAGAGGTACAGAAGACCTATGGCAAGAGGGGTGAAGAAAATTGAAGCCATGGCCAAGATTTTCAAAGCTTTTATTAATAAAAAACTCAAAAATTCAAAAACACTCAAGAGCTTGGTTGCTTAAGTTTGCAGCACTCAAATCTTGCCTATAAGTACATGAGCCCAAGAGCATCAAAAGGACACGGAAAATCCACAAAGAATAGCTCAAAAAACTTCACAAAAAACTCAAAAAATATCAAACTACTTGTAATTTTCGTTTTCATATTTCCAGCTACTATCAATACAAAATAATCATTCCATTACTCTTGTGTAACATCATAGGTGAGGATTGAACCATAGCATGTGATAGAAACGACCTCAAACACGTGCATAATCATCTTCATACTTATAACCATGTAGCTTTCATTTTCTTAGGTGTACTTAATTATAATACAAACTAATCATTTGAATGAACTCATGGCATGATATAGAGTGGATCTGGGTGGTTACATGCAAGCTCTAACGTGATTTTGAAGCTCTACCATTTTTGAGCTTCAAAGATGTAAAGGTTTCGTTTTCCATGATGCGAGCTTCAAATGATAAAACTAACACCGCTATCATGTTTAGAAGGGTCAAATTAGGTGATCTGGGTGGCCCTTGTATTTTTTTATCTTCATTTTGTAGGTCGTTCAAAAGATTGAAAATTTGAAGGAAAAATCGGGAGGAAAATCTGCAGGTAAATCTGCAGCAAAATCCGCAGGTAATATGAAGAAGAAGATGAATAGTAAGGTTGAAAAGTTGACTGCCTGCGTGGCCAGTCTTTGCTTTTCCATTGGTCCACTTTGGCGCGTGGGACCCAGCCAGAAAATTAAATTTTCCTTGGATTCAGTGCACTCCATCCACCATCATATCATGTTCCCTCTCTCTTACAGCCATCAGATCATACTGTTGCTTCATCCAACGCTCTTAAACGCATGCGCATCATGTTCCTTCATAGATTAACCACACAGGATCACAGATTTAAATATATTTTCTATTTTATTTAATTTTCTTTGTAAAATTATTTTAAAATAGTTTTAAAAATCAAAAAATTATGCAAAAATATTTTTAGGTTGATAAAATATTGTATTAATTTTTGACACAAAAATATTTTTTTTTTTAATACTTAAAATATTTTGTTTAGTTAATCAATATATATTCATATATTTCCCTTTTAATTATTTCTAACCTATCAAAAAATCACAAAAAAAATATTTTCTTTTTATTAAATTAAGTTTATATATTCTAAACTAATTTTGTACATAATTAGAATATTTTTCCCTTTAAGTTTAATTTATGTATATAATTATTTGTATAATTATATGTTAATTAACTTAATAATCTCCAAAACAATTTCAAAAATCACAAAAAAATTAATTTTATTTTAAAATTAATTAACAAACAATTTGGACATATTTTAGACTTAATTTTTTAGGTTTAAATTTTATTTCTAATTCTTGACCTTTTAATTAAATTAATTATGCCTTAATTTTAATTAAAATCAACCATCCAAAAATCCAAAAATATTTCCCCTTTATCTTATTGCAATTTAAATTCATAGATAAGTGTATAGGTTGTCAAATTCATGTAAATAGTGTAGTTTACATTTCTCGCACAATCGATGTAATAGCGTAGATTTACCTTCCGCATTTTACATTCCCGCACTTTAATTCATGTTGTCATACCCCAATTTTTGCCATATGCATTTCGTTCGTTTAGGAAACACATTCATATTTCGTGTGTATTCATCGTTCAAAAATTGACTTTTAGTCAACAAAAATATGTGTAGCATTTGTGCGTCCATTTGCATCTCATTTTGAAAAAAATTAAAAAAAATATAGAAAAAAAAATAACTTTAGATAATTTAGATTAATTTAAGTTTTAGTATTATTTTTATTTTTTAGGTTAATTTTTATTATTATTATTACTAACATTTATTATTATTATTATTATTATTATTATTATTATTACTATTATTATTATTATTATTTCATTTTGTTGTATATAAGTCAAAAGAAAAAAAAACAAATTATAAAGTGGTCTTCTTTCACGATTCCCTGCACTCTGCTCCACTCTCCATGCCAAACACTATTGTCCAAAATTCTGCAACATTATCCCTCTGCACCTTCAATGCCAAAGACAAAACTCCAAATTTGCTACAACAATGAGCCAAATCTTGCACTAAAATGGATATACAAACTGCATAACACAAAAGAACAAAGAACAACATCCATAATTGTTCAAATTTGATACCAAACTTCCCCCCATTTTCCCTTCATTCCATCTATAAAAGCAGAAGACAGCAACATACAAGAGGAGGACGCAAAAAAAAAACTCTGTTAAAACCTTTGCCCAGAATACACTCAGAAACCTTCAAGTTCATACCTCATCCTTTAACAACCAAACCTGCATCCATAACTTCATTCACAGCAACAACGACCTGCAACAATAACCATAACTCCTCAATAAACCACTCACCATGAAACCTGCATAAGACTTCACGTGACTCAACAACAACAACGAACCGCACGCGACACTGCTCTTCAACCATCGTGATTCCGTAACAACTCTGCGACTACGATCAGATTCGACACCAACAACTCAACACTCAGCTTCTAGCGTAACATTTCGTTTCCTCGTTGATTTTGTTTGTCTGCTTGTTCTTGAAATACTGCTTGTCGTTGTTTTTGTGTTGCTCTGCTTGTTGTTTGTTTTTGTATTGCTTGATAACTGTGAACCATGAGAATAAGAAGCATGTAAACTGAACTTGAGAGTATTTCCCAAGAGGAATTAGCGAGAGATCGAGAGAGAAGAACAGAGATCTAAGATCGAGAGGGACTGAGAGGGTAGCGAGAGAGAATCGAGAGAGAGGCGGAGAGTTCATTTTGTCGTTGTTGTTTCGTTCAAGGACAGTAGCGAGGAAGAGAGAATCGAGGGGGGACGTGAGAGAAAGATGGAGAGGGAGCCGCTGGGTTCATTTTTTGTTTAGGGTTCTCAATACAAAAATCCCATTAGTGTGTTAAATGGCCGGATCCGGGTCCATCTGATCCGACCCGGTCCGGCCCAATATACTTTATTTTATTTTTATTTTTTCTTGAGCCCAGCGCCTAGTGTACTATTTACTTGGACACACCCCCATTTTGCTTTTCTCTTTTGAGCCCATTGGTGTTTATTTTCTTTTTTAGTGTTTCTATATTATTTCAAATTTTTTTAATTTTATTTCTATGATATAACAAAACAAAAAAATATTTTTATCATGTAGGTTTGTTAGATTTTACCTCTTATATTAAAATACCAAAAATATTGTATTCATCTCATTTAAAAATAAATCAACCTTGGTCCAACGCCAAGTCAATTCAAATAATTTCTCGATCCAAAGTCGAGTTTTCTTTTCAAAAACCTTTTTCTTAAACCGAAAGATCGTGTGACAAGAAGTGTACACCTCTTGAATACCTCGATTCTTTTGGATTAACATTTTTTAAACCTTTCATTAATCAAACCAAGAGATTATATGACAAGGGGTGCACACCTCTTGAATACCTTGATCTTTTGAATCAAAACATATTAATAAAATCAAAAGATTGAGTGACAAGAAGTGCACACCTCTTGAATACCTTGATCTTTTGAACTAAAACATCTTTAATAAAACCAAAAGATTGAGTGACAAGAAGTGCACACCTCTTGAATACCTTGATCTTTTGAACTAAAACATCTTTAATAAAACCAAAAGATTGAGTGACAAGAAGTGCACACCTCTTGAATACCTTGATCTTTTGAATCAAAACACTTTAATCAAACTAAGGGGTTAAGTGACAAGGGGTGAACACCTCTTGAATACCTTGATCTTTTAAATCAAAATGCATTAACCAAATCGAAAGATCATGTGACAAGAAGTGCACACCTCTTGAATACCTTGATCTTTTGAATAAGGACAACAAGTGACAATGGGGCTAGCTCCTGTTCAATACCTTGGGTAAAGACGCGCTAGGTGCACACCTATGCTCAATCCTTTGCTAAACGTTCGCAAAAAATCCTTTAAAAACACAATCTCAATTTCATTTAACCTTTTTCGCCTTATGGCTTTTAAAACTCTTTTCATAAACGAGACACTTATCCAATTTTCAATACGAACATACTTCCACATGTGAAGATCGAATATCTTCCACTCGAATGCGATGATGGCCAAAATCATGTCTTATCTTGATTTAATCATCCATTCTTGTAGTGATCTCATATCCATGTGCGCGTAGTATTTCCGTTTGAAAGCGATCGAGTACCTCTCGCTAAAATCAACCAACAAACCTTTCGTGGTTCTTCGCCCGAACTACGATTGCTCTGACTTTCCTATTGCACTAGGGAATACGTAGGCACAAGATACAAACGTCTTGGCGAGCATAATAATAAAAAATCTTTTCTTTTTCTTTATAATAATAAAAAAACCTAAAAAAGAAATCCTTTCTTCATCTTTTCTCGATTAATAAGCTAAAGAATGCAAACATTACGCTAACACTCAAACACGAAACTAACTAAATGGGTCCCATCGAGTACGATGGAGGTGAGGGGTGCTAATACCTTCCCCTTGCTTAACCGACTCCCGAACCCAAATTTGGTTGCGATGACCATCTTATCCATTTCCCTTTTATTCGTGGGTTTTATCGATATTTTCCCTTTCCTTTTGGAATAAATAAAGTTCGGTGGCGACTCTGTTGTACTTCGAATGCGTGAAAATGCATTGAGTCACATTTTTACCGCTACAGAAAGTGGCGACTCTGCTGGGGACATACAATTCTAAGAGGGTCAACCTTAGTTTAGTTTGTTTTATGTTTGAGTGCTCTATTTTGTTTGTTTATTCTTGTGTGTTTTTTATGCTTATGCTCTTTATATTTATTCTTGTATTATTTATGTTTCTTTACTCTTGCTTTATCGCTTTTATTTATTTTTGTATATACTCAATTGTGGGTATGGGAATGATATTTGAGTAAAGCTCTCAACCCGAGATTTGAAAAACAAGAGAAAAACATAAGCTAGGAGGTGGTTGTGTAGTGCTAGTCCCCAAGGTGAACACCTTGAATGGCTAATACGAGAACCCCACTTGGAGGAGACTTAGTCATGAAATTTGTCATAAGATGGTTCGCCCATCGCATGGCAGAAATCTGATTTCGTCGTTAACTCCAAGGACCTTTAGAACCCGTTCCATCTGTAGAGGTTATGTTATATCCAAAAACTATAGAGCTAACCTTGTGAGGGGATTCTTGGGTAAAAGAACCTAGAACTGTCTTATTATAAGAAGCTTTCCTCAGTAAGTTCTGTTATCCATTTACATTAATCATTTTAGTTTAGTATATGTATAGCATCGTGTTGCATTCCCTATCATATGACATTGCATCATTCCTGCATGTAAAAAAAATATAAAAAAAAATCATGCATCTGCATTCATGCATTCAAGTTGTCAACAAAAGACTCATTTCATCTGTCTTCACCCTCAAGTGGTCCGTCTACCGTTAAGTTGATTCCTCAACACATTGAAATGGAGACATGATTCAGACGATTAAGGAAGAACTTCAACAAGGCCAATATTTGTTAATAGTAGAAGTTATCTAGTTGAAGAGTCAATATATCAGACATGACAGATCATCCTCGCCACTGATTATTTCACTAGGCCATGTTTCCTTACTGTTTGCAATTCCCTTGTTGGTACTGCGTGCTGCATTGAATGTTGTTTGTTTCAAAATGTTACTTTTAATGAAATGAGCATTACATATTTGAATCAATCCACTTACATCCATTGTGTTTATCTTTATACTTTATCTTTCAAAAAAACAAAAATATATACCTTGCTCACTTTCTTTATCAAACTTTTCTTTTATGCAAAGATTGGAGGGAGGATGATGACAACAAATACCCAAGTTGTTGAATTGTATGCTTTTAAATAATACTTTTCTGATGATGTAAAGGCATTGTTTCAATCCCCAAACAGTGGAGATATAAGGAAGTTAATCCCTAGTCAACCCCTTTGAGCCTAGAAGTTGGTGTTTCTTTCTGTATGAAAACCCGCAATTTTAACCTAGGGCAGGGTAGTTCTCAGTTAATTTGTTTGTGCATTCAATTCAAGAGAATCATAAAGTACACCTTCCAATAAGGGTTTCAATCAAAAGTGACCAAGATGGTTATCGTTAATTATTATCAAGGTAGTCACTATCTTTCCGAAACAAAAAAAAATATTTCAAAAAAAGCCCGCTAAGTCAAAACCTACGAAGGAGACTTATGCAAAATTGGGGCATCCCGCTGGCTGTAATATCAAAAATAAACAGTTCAGGCAAAATTTAGGGATATCAGAAAAGAGAAGTTAATAAATTCCTTGAACAACAATAAAACATTGTGACTATCGAAAGGAAGAGGTGACTGCCATCTCAAAGATTCCCTTGGTCCTTAAACCATCATCATTATCATAGGTGCAATCCCAAAAGCCTTTTGGAACCTGAATGTATAGTTTGAGTTAACTGAACGTAGGATTGAAGTTCATCACGAAGAATGGGGTGGGTACAAATATACTTTGAGCCTATATCCTTTGTTTCTGAAACCGTGAACCAAGCCACGTTACAACCTTCAAAAGACCTAATTGAAGCTAGGTTTATTTTGAAAGCATACTACAACAAGGTTGCGTTAACCTGACTCTTAAAGATCTTTGCAAATCGTTTGTTTTACCATACCTTTGCTTTATCCATCACTTTGAATGTCTAGAACATTGTGTTTGGACCCTTAATTCATTTTCTTTACATCAATAACATCATTCCAACAAATGATTTTGATTTCAAAATATGCTTTGAGCATTGCATTAAAATTACCATTTTGAATGAATATTTTATTTGCAAGTACTCATCTTTTGGGAAGTTCAAACAGTCAAGAGACTTGACCAGTGATCCTATCAGGGGCACATTACTTCAAGATCCTATTGTTCAAGATTTATACTGGGGCATGTGCTCCCAACATTTATTACAAGAACTGAAGCAACGATCTTGTAACAATCAGTCAATCAGGGGCAGTCTTCTTCAGCAATCCCCAAGCAGTTTATCAGTCCTTCTCAAAAGGATCATCAGTGTGACAAGACCATGTTCAACCATAACCCGAGTTGGCAACGTGCTTGTGTTGAGGAATCAAAGTTCCAATCTATCCTCACAAAAGAGTCTACCTCAGTTATCATAACCAATTGCATTACATTAATCACTCATATATCATGCATTGAAAAATTTCATACACCATGCATATTCATGTGTATCTTCCCAAGTCTTGTCGCTTTTTAAAAATCTTACCTTATGATTTAAATCCAACTTACTTGGCATTTGTCAAACTTCTCTTCATTCATGTTTTACCTTGAGTGTCCCTAATACTTTGTTCTCGAAATCCAATCCTATTTTATCTTGATTGTCTTTGGTGTTGTTTCAATCATGTTTTATCTTGAGTGCCTCTGATATTTTCTTTTCAAAGTCCAATCATGTTTTACCTCGATTGTCTTTGTTGCTTCAATCATGTTTTACCTTGAATATTTTTCGATCATGTTTTATCTTGGTTCCCCTTTATTACTTGAGTCAGTCATGTTTTATCTTGGTTGTCTTCGATCATGTTTTATCTTGATTCTCACCTAATACTTGAGTCAGTCATGTTTTATCTTGGTTGTCTTCGATCATGTTTTATCTTGATGTTCTTCCGTCATGTTTTATCTTGGTTGTCTTCGATCATGTTTTATCTTGATTCCCACCTAATACTTGAGTCAGTCATGTTTTATCTTGGTTGTCTTCAGTCATGTTTTATCTTGATGTGCTTCAGTCATGTTTTATCTTGGTTGTCTTCAGTCATGTTTTATCTTGATGTGCTTCAGTCATGTTTTATCTTGATGTTCTTCAGTCATGTTTTATCTTGCTGTGCTTCAGTCATGTTTTATCTTGATGTTCTTCAGTCATGTTTTATCTTGCTGTTCTTCAATCATGTTTTACCTTGATTGTCCTTTGATGTTGTCTCATCCATGCTTTATCTTAAATGTCTCTAATATTTCCTTCTCAAAAGCTCGATCATGTTTTATATTGATTGATTGTCTTTGATGTTGTCAAATCATGTTTTACCTTGATTGTCATTTGATGTTCGTCAATCATGTTTTACCTTGATTGTCATTTGATGTTCGTCAATCATGTTTTACCTTGATTGTCATTTGATGTTCGTCAGTCATATTTTATCTTGGTTGTCTTCAGTCATGTTTTATCTTGGTTGTCTTCATTCATGTTTTATCTTGACGTTCTTCAGTCATGTTTTATCTTGATGTTCTTCGTTGTTGTCTCATCCATGCTTTATCTTGAATGTCTCTAATATTTCCTTCTCAAAAGTCCGATCATGTTTTATATTGATTGATTGTCTTTGATGTTGTCAAATCATTGTTTTATCTTGGTTGA
The DNA here is from genome assembly GCF_029867415.1 of Vicia villosa. NCBI lineage: Eukaryota > Viridiplantae > Streptophyta > Magnoliopsida > Fabales > Fabaceae > Vicia > Vicia villosa. The sequence continues at coordinate 203,880,241 of NC_081180.1, read as the reverse complement.
CCTTTGTTATGCTCAATCATGTTGACCTTTATTTTGCTTTAATCATGTTTTATCTTGATTGACCTTGATGTTATCCAATCATGTTTTACCTTGATTGTCACTTGATATTCTCAAATCATGTTTTACCTTGATTGTCCTTTGATAGTTCTTCAGTCATGTTTTATCTTGATTGTCCGTTGATATTCTCCGATCATGTTTTACCTTGATTGTCCTTTGATAGTTCTTCAGTCATGTTTTACCTTGATTGTCCGTTGATATTCTCCGATCATGTTTTACCTTGGTTGTCATTTAATACAACCTCGTTCATGTTTTATCCTGAGCATCTCATATATTATTTTCCCGAAGTTCAATCACGCTTTACCCTGATTACCTTTGTTGACTATCTTTCCTCTCCGATTTCATGTTTTACTTCTGAATGCCTTTGACATGATTGCTTGTTTCAAGCCTTATTCCCCACAGAATTCAGAGTGTCTTATATCTTATTGCATTCAAAAAAAGAGTCCATGCATCACATTTCATTTGCATATGAAGGACAAAAATTGTGTACTTTGTATTTAAGTCTCTTCACATCTTCGATAGAAGAAACTTAAATAGGGGCATCTGTCATACCCCAACTTTTTGCCCTATGCATTTCGTTCGTTTAGGAAACACATTCATATTTCGTGTGTATTCATCGTTCAAAAATTGACTTTTAGTCAACAAAAATATGTGTAGCATTTGTGCGTCCATTTGCATCTCATTTTGAAAAAAATTAAAAAAAATATAGAAAAAAAAAATAACTTTAGATAATTTAGATTAATTTAAGTTTTAGTATTATTTTTATTTTTTAGGTTAATTTTTATTATTATTATTACTAACATTTATTATTATTATTATTATTATTATTATTATTATTATTATTATTACTATTATTATTATTATTATTATTATTATTTCATTTTGTTGTATATAAGTCAAAAGAAAAAAAAAACAAATTATAAAGTGGTCTTCTTTCACGATTCCCTGCACTCTGCTCCACTCTCCATGCCAAACACTATTGTCCAAAATTTTGCAACATTATCCCTCTGCACCTTCAATGCCAAAGACAAAACTCCAAATTTGCTACAACAATGAGCCAAATCTTGCACTAAAATGGATATACAAACTGCATAACACAAAAGAACAAAGAACAGCATCCATAATTGTTCAAATTTGATACCAAACTTCCCCCCATTTTCCCTTCATTCCATCTATAAAAGCAGAAGACAGCAACATACAAGAGGAGGACGCAAAAAAAAAACTCTGTTAAAACCTTTGCCCAGAATACACTCAGAAACCTTCAAGTTCATACCTCATCCTTTAACAACCAAACCTGCATCCATAACTTCATTCACAGCAACAACGACCTGCAACAATAACCATAACTCCTCAATAAACCACTCACCATGAAACCTGCATAAGACTTCACGTGACTCAACAACAACAACGAACCGCACGCGACACTGCTCTTCAACCACCGTGATTCCGTAACAACTCTGCGACTACGATCAGATTCGACACCAACAACTCAACACTCAGCTTCTAGCGTAACATTTCGTTTCCTCGTTGATTTTGTTTGTCTGCTTGTTCTTGAAATACTGCTTGTCGTTGTTTTTGTGTTGCTCTGCTTGTTGTTTGTTTTTGTATTGCTTGATAACTGTGAACCATGAGAATAAGAAGCATGTAAACTGAACCTGAGAGTATTTCCCAAGAGGGATTAGCGAGAGATCGAGAGAGAAGAACAGAGATCTAAGATCGAGAGGGACTGAGAGGGTAGCGAGAGAGAGAATCGAGAGAGAGGCGGAGAGTTCATTTTGTCGTTGTTGTTTCGTTCAAGGACAGTAGCGAGGAAGAGAGAATCGAGGGGGAACGTGAGAGAAAGATGGAGAGGGAGCCGCTGGGTTCATTTTTTGTTTAGGGTTCTCAATACAAAAATCCCATTAGTGTGTTAAATGGCCGGATCCGGGTCCATCTGATCCGACCCGGTCCGGCCCAATATACTTTATTTTATTTTTATTTTTTCTTGAGCCCAGCGCCTAGTGTACTATTTACTTGGACACACCCCCATTTTGCTTTTCTCTTTTGAGCCCATTGGTGTTTATTTTCTTTTTTAGTGTTTCTATATTATTTCGATTTTTTAATTTTATTTCTATGATATAACAAAACAAAAAAATATTTTTATCATGTAGGTTTGTTAGATTTTACCTCTTATATTAAAATACCAAAAATATTGTATTCATCTCATTTAAAAATAAATCAACCTTGGTCCAACGCCAAGTCATTTCAAATAATTTCTCGATCCAAAGTCGAGTTTTCTTTTCAAAAACCTTTTTCTTAAACCGAAAGATCGTGTGACAAGAAGTGTACACCTCTTGAATACCTCGATTCTTTTGGATTAACATTTTTTAAACCTTTCATTAATCAAACCAAGAGATTAAGTGACAAGGGGTGCACACCTCTTGAATACCTTGATCTTTTGAATCAAAACATATTAATAAAATCAAAAGATTGAGTGACAAGAAGTGCACACCTCTTGAATACCTTGATCTTTTGAACTAAAACATCTTTAATAAAACCAAAAGATTGAGTGACAAGAAGTGCACACCTCTTGAATACCTTGATCTTTTGAACTAAAACATCTTTAATAAAACCAAAAGATTGAGTGACAAGAAGTGCACACCTCTTGAATACCTTGATCTTTTGAACTAAAACATCTTTAATAAAACCAAAAGATTGAGTGACAAGAAGTGCACACCTCTTGAATACCTTGATCTTTTGAATCAAAACACTTTAATCAAACTAAGGGGTTAAGTGACAAGGGGTGAACACCTCTTGAATACCTTGATCTTTTAAATCAAAATGCATTAACCAAATCGAAAGATCATGTGACAAGAAGTGCACACCTCTTGAATACCTTGATCTTTTGAATAAGGACAACAAGTGACAATGGGGCTAGCTCCTGTTCAATACCTTGGGTAAAGACGCGCTAGGTGCACACCTATGCTCAATCCTTTGCTAAACGTTCGCAAAAAATCCTTTAAAAACACAATCTCAATTTCATTTAACCTTTTTCGCCTTATGGCTTTTAAAACTCTTTTCATAAACGAGACACTTATCCAATTTTCAATACGAACATACTTCCACATGTGAAGATCGAATATCTTCCACTCGAATGCGATGATGGCCAAAATCATGTCTTATCTTGATTTAATCATCCATTCTTGTAGTGATCTCATATCCATGTGCGCGTAGTATTTCCGTTTGAAAGCGATCGAGTACCTCTCGCTAAAATCAACCAACAAACCTTTCGTGGTTCTTCGCCCGAACTACGATTGCTCTGACTTTCCTATTGCACTAGGGAATACGTAGGCACAAGATACAAACGTCTTGGCGAGCATAATAATAAAAAATCTTTTCTTTTTCTTTATAATAATAAAAAAACCTAAAAAAGAAATCCTTTCTTCATCTTTTCTCGATTAATAAGCTAAAGAATGCAAACATTACGCTAACACTCAAACACGAAACTAACTAAATGGGTCCCATCGAGTACGATGGAGGTGAGGGGTGCTAATACCTTCCCCTTGCTTAACCGACTCCCGAACCCAAATTTGGTTGCGATGACCATCTTATCCATTTCCCTTTTATTCGTGGGTTTTATCGATATTTTCCCTTTCCTTTTGGAATAAATAAAGTTCGGTGGCGACTCTATTGTACTTCGAATGCGTGAAAATGCGTTGAGTCACATTTTTACCGCTACACATGTACATATAAAACTGCGTGTATGTCAAGAATAATAACTGAAGCGCTAGATCACTAATCTCAAGACAAAACATATCTGAAAACAAAACACAATCACACTTGCACCTCTTAGGGTAATCCCTCTGTTACTCTTTTCAAAACCAATCATATTATTTCAAATGCAAAAGTTCAAATTTTTCTTCTGTATCCAGTCAAAGAAAACTTTCTAAAGAAATGGGAAAAACCTTATAAACTTAGGGTATACCTCCTAATTGCTTGCTCAATCAAAAACAACAAAAGTTCTCACATATCACTGTTTTTCCAAAACAAATTTTCAAAAGACTACACTTTGTATATATCCAAACAAGGATCATTACGAAGTTAAAAATCTTTTTTTTAAACCATCAAAACATCTTTCGAAAGATAAATACTTTGTATACATCCGCACAAGGATCATTACAAAGTTAACTCTTTACAAAATATTTAAAACCACATACAAGCATTTCAAGCAAAACAAACGATTCAAACAAGTGAACTAAGCAATTAAGAGCCCATGGATAACCATGGATACAAAGGGTGCTAACACCTTCCCTTTGTATAACCTACCCCCGAACCCAAAATCTCTTTAAGGTCTTTTTATGTTTCTTTTATAAACCTTTCCTTAATTGGATAAAATAAAAGTCGGTGGCGACTCTCTGATTTTCACAACTCAAAAATAAAAGAAGAGTCAGTTTGCATCCCACAAAAAAACCGAGGCGACAGAACTGGCGACTCTGCTGGGTATTTCAAAAACAAAATGTTTTTAAAGGAGTTACCTTAGAGTTTAGATCACTTCGATGTTTTCAATTGTTTGTCTAGTTTGCTCTATTTTTCAAAGGTTTGTTTGGGTATTGAATTTACTTGTGTGAAAGATTCTAGCCCGAATCTCGAGATACCTTAAGTATGTGACAATAGACCAAGGAAACTGTACGGCATGTACCGATACGGTTGATCTGGTAGTCACCGTTAGTGCGACACTTTGGTCTGTACTGATATCCCTTGAAAACGATCAAGGAGTATGTTAGGCTTCCGAAATGTCATCAAGCACTAATTTGCCTTAGAACCTTTAGTTGAACTTGACTTGTGGCCTATTAAGTGACTGGCTTTGAAATTGATCGAAGTTGGTTATCCTCGAGGAATGTTTTGATCGGCCATCCGAGTGTCGTATTGAGATGTTGTCTCCAAGGATCATAGAACCCGAATACCATTTTAAGACAGGTTTAAACCAACTCAACTTCAGTGGGAAGGGTATCACCTATGAACCTCGTGCAAGCCTTTAAACCTAAGGCTATTGTGTGATTTGTTTGTGTTTTCCACATGTTTGACATCATGACATCATAAGCATCATAAACATATCATTTTTCTCACTAATCATTTCAAGGATCGAAGAGTTTACCTTTGTTCTGTTGTTGCAGGTAATGGCTCCCGCTACCAGAAATTACATCCGGATCAACATCTCAACAGTACCATCTGAACTTAAGGAATTAATATCAGAATTTCCCAGAAATGCTCAATTCACCGAGAGGCATGGTCACCTACTCCATTTGGTTACCTCAAAATTTGAAGAAGACATGATACGAGTCCTGTTCCAATTCTTTGATCCCGAGCATCATTGTTTTACATTTCCCGATTACCAACTAGTACCCACCTTGGAAGAATTCTCTAAACTGATTGAGTTACCTGTTAGAGGTCAATTACCTTTCACTGGTTTAGAAAATATTCCAAAGCCTGAAATCATTGTTGCTGCCTTACATTTACGGAAGTCAGAAATCGAGTCTAATTGGGAAACAAAGAGTGGAGTCGAGGGTTTGCTTGCTAAGTTCTTAATGGGAAAGGCTCGATCACTATTAAAGGATAAGAGTTACCAAGCTTTTGAAGAAGTTGTGGCTCTTTTTATTTATGGGTTGGTTTTATTCCCTAATCCCGACCAATTCATAAGTGTGCACGCTATCAATATTTTCTTAACCCGCAATCCGGTACCCACTTTGCTGGGAGACATTCTACATTCTCTACACACTCGTACCATGAAAAAGCGAGGAACTCTTATGTGTTGTGTACCACTACTGGCTAGATGGTTTACATCACACCTTCCCAGATCGGTGTTGAGAAACGAGCAAAGGATGCAATGGTCTCGCAGAATTATGTCCTTATCTCATTCAGATATTCGGTGGAACAACTTTTTTCAAGAAGACATCACTCTCATTGACCATTTTGGAGAGTACCCTAATGTGCCACTCCTTGGCATTAGGGGAGGCATCACCTACAATCCCTCTTTAGCTTTGCGCCAATTTGGATATGCACGAAGAAATGGTCCTCACGACATGATCATCCACGGCATTGTGTTCGACTACGAAGATGATTCCCAAGGATACCGACGAAGGTTTATACATGCTTGGGGCAGTGTCTACAAAGTAGAAAGCAAGACTTTAGGACAATGGAATTCTATTCCCATGGAGCCTTACCTCAAATGGGTGCGTGCTCGTGCTCAGAAGTTCATCATGCCACGCTATCCTACCTGTGACCATTGAGCCAGAAGTTGAAGGGGAGGAACCTCGAGTTATTCTACATCCGGACATGCCAACTGACCTGGAAGAGCTGCAGAAATCTTGGGTTCAACTAAAAGAAGAAAGGGACACCTTCAAAGCACACTGTCAAGACTATGAGAGGAAAGTGTTGGAGCTCACCAGACAACTCCATGATGAACAACAGATCAACACGTTCCTGGGTGCAAAGAGAAAGCGTCCATGGGAAGCTTGAAGGATCTTTTATTTTTCTTTTATTTTGCTTTATCTTGTAAGCCCAAAAGAGGCAAAGAAAAAAAAGACAAAAAAAAAAGAAAAGAAAAAAGAAATAAAATGTTTGACTAATAAGCGTTTGCTTCTCTTTTGTTTAAACAAATCTAAATTCTAAGATCCTTGAAAACATTGCATATACATCTCATTCATAAATATCACATAACAGGTTCACATAACAGGTTTCTCATCTTCTCGCTGTTTATTTCTCATCTGCCAAACCCTCCCTCTCTCCTGACAAAGAAGATTCCGAGGACGAACAGGGTGATAGAAAATACCAGCAGTTGGAAGAACGCATGAAAGCTATGGAGATACAGAAAACACCTGGTTTAGACTTCAACGATCTTGGACTAGTCTCAGATGTTGTTATTCCTCCAAAGTTCAAAGTTCCTGTCTTTGCAAAGTATGATGGAGTATCTTGCCCAAAGCTGCATCTAAGGTCCTACGTGAGAAAGATACTACCTCATACGGCAGATAACAAATTGTGGATTCATTTCTTCCAGGAAAGTTTGTCGGGTACACAACTCGAGTGGTACTACCAACTGGAAAGTGCAAAAGTTCACACCTGGGAAGATCTGGCTTCTACTTTCTACAAACAGTATCAATACAACGCTCACCTTGCACCAACCCGTACTCAACTACGGGGCATGACCATGGCACCAAAAGAAAGTTTCAAAGAGTATGCACAAAAGTGGAGAGATCTAGCTGGAAAGGTTCCACTTTAACTGGCCCTTTCTACAGTCATTTGCTGGGAAGCTCGTCGTCAGGTTTCACTGACCTGATATTAACTGGAGAGCGTATCGAAAGTGGCATTCAAAGTGGAAAAATTCAAGTAGGCTCCTCCTCTGGTACTACAAAGAGGCCCATCAGTGGGAGAAATGAAGTCAATACAGTGCACAGTCAGAAAAGCCGCAACAAAAGTGAGCATCACCAATCTGTAGGGGCTGTTCTGATCTCTGCATCTGCACCTCAAAAAGATCAACCGCCGAAGTATACGCGTCGACCAAATGCACCGAGAAGAAACTTCACCAAAATCAATATGCCAATCTCCCAAGCATTGCAGCACTTGTTAAAGGCAAGTCTGATTACATTGAAAGACCCTCCGAAGAATGTCAACACTTCCTCTCCTAGTTATCGCCCCGACGCAACATGTGCATACCATTCCAATTGTCCTGGACATGACGCAAATCACTGTTGAGCCCTAAAAAATAAAATCCAAGACATGATAGATGCTGGGGAAATTGAATTCGATCCTCTAGAGACTCCAAATGTCATCACTGCGCCTATGCCAAAACACGACAAGACCATTAACGCTATCATGGACACTGTTTATATCTATGATGTGAGAGAACTGTCAACTCCACTCCTTGAAATCAAAAGAAAGCTAATACAAGCTGGTTTATTTCCAGGTTGTGACCCTGATTGCTTTTATTGTGCACACCTACCCAATGGTTGTGAAAATCTGAAAAGAGGAATTCAAAAGTGGATGGATCGTCGTATCATTATGTTTGAGAAACTCCCTTCTATAGACAATTTGTGCGAAGGTTTTTCAAATGGGATGAAGATAGAGGACGTCTCTGTGGTTTCTAACGTGCCATTGAAAATCCCTACCAAGGCTCCCTTCAAGATTTCTGCTGTACCCAAGGTAGCATCTGTAATCATCACCAATCCGGCTCCATTTCCATATTCCTCAGACAAAGCTGTCCCGTGGAGTTATAGCGCTAATGTTTATGTCCATGGAGTTAAACAAGACGCCTTGACTGAAGAGGCCGTGAATTTTACTAATCCGGCTGTTGATAATATTGTGGGGACTAGTAAGATTACAAGAAGTGGAAGAATCTTTTCGCCAGAAAATTCTCCAAATGTTGCTACTACTCTAGTCCAGGTCCCAGTTCCTAATCAAGATGACAATGCTCGAGGCAAAGAGCCACTAATTGAACCAGTTCAAGCACCTGTTGAAGTCACTGTTGAAGATCCTTCGAGGCAAGAAATGGAGGAGATATTGAAAATCATCTGCAAAAGTGATTACAATATTGTCGAACAACTGGGGCACACTACTTCAAAGATTTCAATGCTATCTCTGCTAAGGTATTCAGAAGCTCATGCCAAGGCCCTGATGAAATTCTTGAAAGCTGCACATGTACCACAAGAGATTTCAGTCGACCAATTTGAAAATTGTGTTGCCAGTGTTGTCATACCCCAAATTTGTCCTACCCCTTTACTTCTAACTGGCTTAGGCTTTGCATTCATGTACATATGTCACTTAGGTCATAACTCACACTCATGCATTCATATCCTTGGTGCTATTCAAAGGCTAGCAAGAAAAGCTCTGTTGTAAAGAATTTTGATCAGAGAATAAGGAGACTGAGATATAACCATGTGGTTCCATGCTCAGGGAAGCCCTCCTGGATTAGGGTTTTCTCAATCTCAATTCAAGGCATTAGTTGAAGGATACTGGCTAGCAAATCATCTGGTTTCCCAAAACAGGGTTTCTTTGACCAAAGTCAACCAGTTGACTTTCTGGTCAACAA